>NC_068453.1:3529970-4129970 GCF_023373465.1 Oncorhynchus keta
CCTCCACACAAAACAACACACACACACATTGATATATACACATACTGGGAGCAGAGGCCCTCCACACAAAACAACACACACACACATTGATATATACACATACTAGGAGCAGAGGCCCTCCACACAAAACAACACACACACACATTGATATATACACATACTGGGAGCAGAGGCCCTCCACACAAAACAACACACACACACATTGATATATACACATACTGGGAGCAGTGGCCCTCCACACAAAACAACACACACACACATTGATGACACATACTGGGAGCAGAGGCCCTCCACACAAAACAACACACACACACATTGATATATACCTAGGAGCAGTGGCCCTCCACACAAAACAACACACACACACATTGGTATACACATCCTACACAAAACAAAACACACACACACATTGATATATACACATACTGGGAGCAGAGGCCCTCCACACAAAACAACACACACACACATTGATGTATACACATACAAGGAGCAGAGGCCCTCCACTCAAAACAACACAAACACACACACACACACACACACATTGATTTATACACATCCTAGGAGCAGTGGCCCTCCACACAAAACAACACACACACACATTGATTTATACACATACTAGGAGCAGAGGCCCACCATACAAAACAACACACACACACACATTGATTTATACATATCCTAGGAGCAGTGGCCCTCCACACAAAACAACACACACACACATTGATGTATACACATACAAGGAGCAGAGGCCCTCCACACAAAACAACACACATAAACACACATTGATATATACACATACAAGGAGCAGAGACCCTCCACACAAAACAACACACATAAACACACATTGATATATACACATACTAGGAGCAGAGGCCCTCCACACAAAACAACACACACACACACATTGATTTATACAAATACTGGGAGCAGAGGCCCTCCACACAAAACAACACACACACACATTGATGTATACACATACAAGGAGCAGAGGCCCTCCACACAAAACAACACACATAAACACACATTGATGTATACACATACAAGGAGCAGTGGCCCTCCACACAAAACAACACACACACACATTGATGTATACACATACAAGGAGCAGAGGCCCTCCACACAAAACAACACAAACACACACACACACACACACACATTGATTTATACAAATACTGGGAGCAGAGGCCCTCCACACAAAACAACACACACACACATTGTTGTATACACATACAAGGAGCAGAGGCCCTCCACACAAAACAACACACATAAACACACATTGATGTATACACATACAAGGAGCAGAGGCCCTCCACACAAAACAACACACACACACACATTGATTTATACACATACTAGGAGCAGAGGCCCTCCACACAAAACAACACACACACACATTGATTCATACACATACTTGGAGCAGAGGCCCTCCACACAAAACAACACACACACACACACACACATTGATTTACACACATACTGGGAGCAGAGACCCTCGACGCAAAACAACACACACACACACACACACACACACACACACACACACACACACACACACACACACACACACACACACACACACACACACACACACACACATTGATTTATACACATAATAGGAGCAGAGGCCCTCCAAACACACACACACACACACACACAAACACACATACACACACACACACACACACACACACACACACACACACACACACACACACACACACACACACACACACACACACACACACACACACACACACACACACACGCACACACACGCACACACACACACACACACACACACACGGAGAGAGAGAGGCCTGGGCAATGTGCTGACGTCAGTAAGCTCTACCCTTCATGTTCATTATTTGCTGAGGAGTGAAGTGAATGGGATGCCGTAGCCTCTGTTAGATATTTAGCATTGTACAGCCCTACCAGTCTCTCTCAACGCTGTTTTTTTCTGTCTCTGCCTGTTTGCTTTAGCAGCACAATGAAACACATAGAGAGTTAGAATAGGCTTTAGCATGCAACCATAGCACTGCCCTTTCTGCTCTCCCATTGCACCAGACAGAGCATGCCTGCCCTGCCTACGTATGGACGGGCAATACTGTAACGTACATGGAAATAATGGCAACGCCACAATTCATGTTCATTTAGATTCCTTGTAAAAAAAAAAAAAAATTAAAAAGGAAAAGGAGCTGAAATGAAAAATTGCTCTGCCTCAGGCTTACTAGAAACTATTTCAAGACAGTCCGTCGTCGCGTATAGCACATCAGTGAATTTACTTAGAAGGACAGACAAGTGTACACACACAAGCATGTAGACAAGAACAAAACACATCTAGGAAGAATCTTGCCATACTGAACAACTAGTGCTTTTTGAGGTCGATTCGGTTTTGGTTCCATACATTTTTTTTAATGCACGTTTGAATTGTTAACATTAAAATGCACTATGCATTCTGTGGGTTGAGTGCTGTAACAACACTGAATTAAACAATTAATACTATCGCTTATTAACCAGAAGTTATTCACTGTTCACATTTCCTTACCTTTTGTATCATTTGATGACTTCATCATTTACTTTCAAGTCATCATCTCATCTCTAAAGAGCTGCTGCCTACAACTGAAATGGTGAAGGCCTATCATTAGGTACATACTTAACTGTACTGTACACTATTTTACAACACAAACCAAAGAACAAGGCTTGTGTAAGCAGCAAGCAACATAATTGACAACGCTCTTCCGAATGTCATCGAAAACATTGCTGCAGAGGAGGACAGCTCTGTATCCATGGCTCGAAAGCTTCTTCTTTTACATCACTTTCTCCTTTTTACACGACCCCCACAGCTGACTTTTCATGTAATCATGGTCCATTCACATGGTCCGTTCATGCTGCCAATCAGAAATAACCAGCCAATACCACAACAGTGCCAGTCTTTGCCAATGCATAGATCTGACTCTGGCATCAGTGTGACGCAACAGACACCGGGATTTGTCGGACCAGGCAATGTTTTTCAACTCCTCAATTGTCCAGTTTTGGTGATGGCGTGCCCACTGTAGCCGCTTCTTCTTGTTTTTAGCTGATAGGAGTGGGACCCGGTGTGGTCATCTGCTGCAATAGCCCATCCTTGACAAGGACAAACATGTTGTGTGTTCCGAGATGCCTTTCTGCCAACCACTGTTGTACTGCTCTGTTATTTGCCCATTTGTGGCCCACGTCTAAGCTTGCACAATTCTTTCCTCTCTCATTAGCGATCTGTTATCGCACAGAGGACTGAGGACTGGATGTTTTTTGTTTGTCACACCATTCTCTGTAAACCTTAGACAATGTCGTGCGTGAAAAGCCCAGGAAGCCAGGCGTTTCTGAGAGACTGGCCCCTGCGCACCTGGCACATGAGTTCATACCACGCTCAAATTCACTTAGATCACTCGTTTTGCCCATTCCAACGTTCAATCGAACAGTAACTGAATGCCTCGATGCCTGTCTGCCTGCTTTATATAGCAAGCTAAGGCCACGTGACAGTCTGTAGGAGCTAATCATTTTCATGAACTGGGTGGTGTACCTAATAAACTAGCCACTTGAGTGGATATAAGACAATATATGATGGGTATGATGCAAAAATACTTGTTTAATATTGTAAATGTGTTGGTAACCGGTTTATAATATCAATAAGGTATCAATATAGCTAAGGGCTTTATCCAGGCATGACGTAAATCAAAGCCATGTGCCTAAGTACAGCTCTTAGCCATGGCCAATATATAACACCCCCTTTGGGTCTTATTACTTCATTATATCCTATACAGTAGGTGTGTTTGTGTCACCGTATGTACGGTGTCTATATTGGTGTCTGTGTGTCTCTGTATATCTGTGCTCCTGTGTGAACACTAGGTGTCTCTCTGTGAGCAAATGTGTGTGTGTGTGCGTATGTGTATGTCCATACAAAATTTACCCATGCTACGTGTACACGGGCCAATGTAAAGACGTGCATTCATTATTTGTCTGTGTGTGTGTGTGTGTGTGTGTGTGTGTGTGTGTGTGTGTGTGTGTGTGTGTGTGTGTGTGTGTGTGTGTGTGTGTGTGTGTGTGTGTGTGTGTGTGTGTGTGTGTGTGCGTGTGTGTGTGTGTGTGTGTGTGTGTGTGTGTGTGTGTGTGTGTGTGTGTGTGTGTGTGTGTGCTGTGTGTGTGTGTGTGTGTGTATCAGGAAGGCTCAGGCCCAGTAACAATGGATCCCAAAGCAAAGTGCTGACAGTGAAGTAGGTGTGGCCGACCCCCTAGCCCCGAAGGTGTGTATATATACCCACACACACACCTCCCTGGCAGAGCGCTTAGTGGATCCCTGCGAAACACACAGCTTACGTTTTAGGTAGGTCTGCTGGCAGATAGCTTCATGTTTATCTAATAGATTTAATTTACTCTTATGTTTGGATAGATCTGATCTGATGGGCCTTGGCACATAGCTTTAAGTTTATCAAATAGTGATGAACCACAAAGTTATTTGATTGGAGATTCTCCATTGAGCATGTTTTTTTAAAGGCGTAAGGCTTGATCTGGGTCCCGGAAACCGGCCCATAGATTTCTATTTGTCTGTGTGATAGAGCTTCGCAGGGCTTTTAGAACAGGGGACTATAAAATAATGTTTCCCAAATGATGAGTCTGGAACCAGTGGTGACTGGGAGTTGTTAGACTGTTAGTAGCAGGATACGTTTTTGTTTTATCTTGTTTGGAGGATTAGAATACTATTATTTGAAAGGCTTCAGTTTAGGTGGAATGGTATAGAACAATCTGAGAACCATTGAGGCTATGATGACCGGGAGCTTCAGTGCAGTGGTATGACTGGTCATCATGCATAGATCACTCTGTTTGTTTAAAAGAGCTTACCAGGGCTTTGGTAGAGCAGCAGATTAACAGGGAGAGCCTGGTGTATAGAGCTGGTCAGGCGTCCTGCACACGTCTGTCTGAGGCTTTGCCTAAAGGTTCATTGAACTGTGTTATTCTGTAGCTACTGGTCAGGGGACCAAAGGCTATGGGCCATTCACTGGGAGCTTCAAGGCAGGGTGGGATTTCTTGGTGTAGGCATAAAACATGTTTTGGTCAAGAATTAACTTAATTATTTATATGTTCAGTTAATATCTCCCTCTGTATCCCTCTCTCCTATCTCTCTCCATTTCAGCACTGAGACAGAAGGACATAATGGCTCTGACCAACCCAATGAACCCTGTGAACCCCATGCCCATGGGCCCATGGAAGATCACAGTGTACGACCAGGAGTACTTCCAGGGAAAGCGTATGGAGTTCACTGCCTGCTGCCAGAACATAATGGAGTGTGGCATGGAGAACATCCGCTCCCTGAAGGTCGAGTGTGGAGCGTAAGTAGTCCCAAAACTTTTCCCAAAACATGGAAGACTTAGGGGAGGTTTTCCAGTAGGCTAACATGAGCCAATGTCAGCCATTATTGCACTGGGCACTGACTCATCTTTCTCTCGCTCCTTAGTCATCTCTTCTGTCATTTATCTCTTTCTTTCTCTCTCCCTACCTTCCTTTCTTTCTCCCTACATCCCCCTCTCTGTCATTACATCTCTCTCCATCACTATTTCCCTCTTTCCATTTCCCCTTTCTCTCCCTCCAACATTCCTTCCCTGTATCCCTCCTTTTGCCTCCCTCTAGCTGGGTTGGGTATGAGCACTCCAGTTTCTGTGGCCAGCAGTTTGTCCTGGAGAAGGGAGACTACCCCCGTTTTGAGGCCTACAGCGGCAGCAACTCCTATCGCATCGAGAGGATGATCTCGTTCAGACCCATCTGCTCCGCTGTGAGCCCTTAAATGCATCCAATATGGCACCCTATTCCCTGTATACTGCACTACTTTTGACCAGGGCCCTTAGGGCTCTGGTCAAAAGTAGTAGCCTATATAGGGAACCTTACAGCATACAATGCTATCCCATCCCACATTATCATGGATCATCACATTATTATTATTATTATCTATTATTATCTATTATTATCTACAATGCATCAAATCACATTGCATTACCTTTACTATAACAACTCAAGACAACATAACATTCTATGACATTATCATGCAAAGGTTACCAGATTACTTACATTGCATAATATTGTATAACCTTATGATACATTCAATTATCGATAACAATACATTAAATACTATAATAATGTAAACTGCTGCTTAATATGTCTCTCTCTCCATCCCTTCTCTCTCTCTCTCTCTCTCTCTCTCTCTCTCTCTCTCTCTCTCTCTCTCTCTCTCTCTCTCTCTCTCTCTCTCTCTCTCTCTCTCTCTCTCTCTCTCTCTCTCTCTCCTCCCTCTCTCTCTCTCTCTCTCTCTCTCTCTCTCTCAGAGCCACAAGGAGTCCCGTATGACCATCTATGAAAAGGAGAACATGATTGGTCGCCAGTTTGAGATGTGTGATGACTACCCCTCCCTGCAGGCCATGGGCTGGTTCAACAACGAGGTTGGATCCATGCAAATCCAGAGTGGAGCGTAAGTACTAATGCCATGACAGGGACACTGCCACTTCACGCTAAATATACTACCACTGCTACTTCTGCTATTACTACAAGTGCACAATTGCAGCTGAACCATCTACTCACTCAGCTTTAACTACAACTGAAATACTACTACTACTCTACTACTCCTTGTACTACTACTACTAGTACACTACTGACACAGACCAATCTCTACTGCTAATAATGACTGTTACTTCTACTACTACTACTACTACTACTACTACTACTACTACTGCTACTAGTACACTACTCACTACTGACACAGACCAATCTCTACTGCTAATAATAACTGTTACTTCCACTACTACTACTACTACTACTAGTAGTAGTAGTAGTACACTACTGACACAGACCAATCTCTACTGCTAATAATGACTGTTACTTCTACTACTACCACTACTATTAGTAGTACACTACTGACACAGACCAATCTCTACTACCAGTAATGACTGTTACTTCTACTACACTACAACAACTACAACACTACTACTACAACACTACTACTACAACACTACTACAACTACTACAGCTCTATTACTAATACTACTACACTACTACTACTACTACTACTACTACTACACTAATACTACTACTACTTCTACACTAATACTACTAAAACACCACAAGCTCTTTTTTTACTACTACACTACTACTACTACTACTTCAACTACAACACTACTACTACTGACTACACTACTATTACTACTACTACACTAATACCAATAGTATGGCTACTACTACTGCACTACTACTAGTACTGCTACTACTACTACTACTACTACTACTACCGAATACACTCCTATTACTACTACTACACTAATACCATTACTACCACAACTACTACTGCACTACTACTACACTAATACCAACACTACTACAACTACTGCACTACTACTACTACTACTACACTAATACCAATACTACCACTACTACTACTACTACTATTACTACTACTACACTAATACCACTACTGCACTACTACTACTACTACTACCACTTCTGCACTACTACTAATACAACACTAATACCAATACTACTAATATTAATACAACACTAATACCAATACTACCACTACCACTACTACTACACTAATACCGATATTACTACCACTACTACTACTACTACTACTACTACTACTACACTAATACCAATACCACTACTACTTCTACTGCACTACTACAGCTGGCCAACCTTTATCATTTCAAACCTGAAGCTGCCATTCCAATAATACACTACAATGTAATCATTTTCATACGTTTATTGTCTGCAATACTCTGTCCTATTGCCTAAGTTGATTCTCATCCTAATTCCCATGGCACACTCTGACTTACCTCACAGCAACAGTGTATCTGATAGACCTGTTCTCTTCTCTCCCTCTAGCTTCGTGTGCTACCAGTTCCCCGGCTACCGTGGCCACCAGTACATCATGGAGTGTGACTGCCACGGAGGAGAGTACAAGTGTTACCGTGAGTTTGGCTCCCACGCCCAGACCCCTCAGATCCAGTCTATCAGGAGGATTCAGCACTGAGCAGGAAACACCTTCTTCATCCCTCCTCCTCTTCTTCTACTTCCTACTCCTCCTCCCTCTCTTCTCTCCCCTCTCCTACTACTCCGCCTTCTACTCCGCCTCCTCTCCCTCGCCCATCCCGGTTCCGCTGGTCCAGCTAGTCCAGGCAGGATTGCGGGCCGGGCCTCAGGTGCTTACCGGCGACGTCAAATGTTCACGGTGCTTATTTTTTTAAAACCATCATGAAAAACAAAGGAAGAACGAATTGAAAGACAGGGAATGACAGAGATGAGAGAAAGAGTAATGAATCCTCAACACCTCCCAGAGGCTGGACGCCAAACTTTTTGCTCCTCTTCGTCCACGACATCATCATTATCATCAGCTTCTTCTTCATCATCATCATCATCATCACCACTATTGCCTGTCACTGTAGTTGTGATGGTAAACATTGTATGAGACGGATGAATAAAGAGAACAAGCAAAAGAAAGAGAGAATAACAAGACAATGACTGGCTTGTAGTTGTGTAACTGTGTTTGTTTGTCCCGCACTTCCCACCCACACACACAGCGACATGGGGGAAAGAGGGTGGATACAGATGAGGCTTGACATGGGAATATAGTACCCTTATAGACCATACGGCCAAGCACTTATTAATTCACCTGCTTTAGGGTAACTGGGGGGGGTAACTGCGCAGGTGCAAGTGAGAAAGGACTCCCTTGCCGGGTAGGAAACCCTGTTCTCTTGGGTTGGGGAACCATTGCATCGAGGACACCGTGTGGAGTGGCGGAGAGCCAAACTCTGCTGTTTCGGTATAGCATGCAGTTATAGCTGAGAGTATCGCTGTTCGGACAGTGCCCGAAGAAATGTGTGTGTGCATTTACGTACGGACAGAGTATTGAGCACTTACTGTAGGGCTGAAGAGTACCGCTATATGTAACATAGCTTGGCTTATGCTGAAGATGTGTGAGTGCAGGTTTCGGGTCAGTAGAAGCTGCTGAGGGGAGGGTTGGTCATAATAATGGCATCACGTATTTGATACCATTCCACTAATTCAGCTCCAGCCATGATCAATTTGGGTGCCACCAACCTCCTGTGGATTGGGCAGGTTACTTTCTAAATGTAATCCGTTACAGTTATTATTTACCTGTCCAAAATTGTAATCAGTATCATTACATTTGAATGACCCAAACTCAGTAATGTAATCTAATTACTTTCAGATTACTTTCACCCTTAAGCGGCATTAGAAGACAAAAAGGAATATTACCAATTGAATGACATCTATTTCAATATAAATCAGAGTTTATATGGCAATAAATGGATGTTGCATTTTACTTCAAGGGTTATGTAGGCTTCTAACCCTTTGCTTTCTACTTCAATACAGGTAATACAATGATTAGGCTATATATTTACATTAAAAACAAATGTCTTTCAGATTTACAGTCATTCCAAAATAATTAAATACCCCTTGGTAGTCATGATTTGGTGTCAAAACTGGGGGGCCAAAATGCAATGTCGGAATATTGGGGAGACATGCCTGTCCATGTGACACATGGACAGACAGTGACAAATCAAATATCACCTGCATCTAGCTAACCTAGGGTGTAATCATTCGTCCAACAGATGTAAACAAAAGCTTTTTTTGGACAAATTCACTCCAGAGAACATGTTTCCAGTGCTCCAGAGTCCAATGGCAGCGACCTTTACACCACTCCAGATGACGTTTGGCATTGTGCATGGTGCCCTTAGGCTTGTGTGCGGCTGCTTGGCCATGGAAACTCGTTTCAAGAAGCTCCCGACTAATAGTTATTGTGCTGACATTGCTTCCAGAGGCAGTCTGGAACTCGGTAGTGAGTATTGCAACCAAGGACAAATGATTTTTGAAGCTACGCGCTTCAACACTCGGCAGTCCCATTCTATGAGCTTCTGTGGCCTACCACTTTGCGGCTGAGCTTTTGTTGCCCCTAGACGTTTCCATTTCACAATAACAGCACTCATATTTGACCGGGGCAGCTCTAGCAGGACAGCAATTTGATGAACTGACTTGTCGGGAAGGTGGCCTCCTATGATGATGCCACATTGAAAGTCACTGAGCACTTCAGTAAAGGCCATTCTACTGCCAATGTTTGTCTATGGAGATTGCATGGCCGTGTGCTCGATTTTATACACCTGTCAGCAACGGGTGTGGCTGAAATAGCCAAATCTAATAATTTGAAGGGGTGTCCACATACAGTACCAGTCACAACACAACTGATTGGCTTAAACACATTAAGAAGGAAAGAAATTCCACAAATTATCTTTTAACAAGGCACACCTTGAAATGCATTCCAGGTGACTACCTCATGAATCTGGTTGAGAGAATGCCAAGAGTGTTCTAAGCTGTCATCAAGACAAAGGGTGGCTACTTTGATTAGTCTCAAATATAAAATACATTTTGATTTGTTTAACACTTTTTTTGGTTACTACATGATTCAATATGTGCTGTTTCATAGTTTTGATGTCTTCGCCATTAGAAAATAGTAAATATAAAGAAAAACCCTGCAATGAGTAGGTGTGTCCAAACTTTTGACTGGTGCTGTGCTTTTGTATATATAGTGTACCTACACTCTTTCTCTCCCTTTCCCATGAGCTATGGGCCATGGTCTCTTTGTCTGTCTCTTTCTCTGTTTGATCACGCTTCGAATAAGGCCTTGTAAATGCTTTGCAACTTAAGCTGTATGCCTTGTATATGAATCCATTCATTTTAAAATGCAATTAAATACACTTGTATTTGGAATTCCATTCTCAGACATGTTTTGATTGCCTATTACTGTAACTCAGCTATAGTGTTCTTGCAAATTGCTAAATCATCTTTATAGAGACAGAAATATTTTTATGGAATAATTACTTAGTCATTATGAGTCGTATGTGAGGTATTTACAATACCGTATACATTGAGTATACAAAACATTAAGAACACCTGCTCTTTCCATGACATAGGAATAACCATCAAAACTCCAGGTGTAAACTATGATCTCTTATTGATGTCACTTGTTAAATCCACTTCAATGAAGGGGAGGAGACAGGTTAAAGAATTATTTGTAAGCCTTGAGACAATTTAGACATGGATTGGGTATGTGTACCATTCAAAGGGTGAAAGGGCAAGACAAAAAAAACATGCCCCGACAAATTAAGTCTGTTCTGGGGGAAAAAGAGGGGACCATTCAATATTAGGAAGGTGTTCCTAATGTTTGGTACACTCAGTATATACTGTACATGTCAAATATTACTGCCCATTACACAAATAAATGTATGCATATTTCGGTTAGGAAAGTCATTAAAAAAACATGCTTCAAGGAAATGTATATCAAAAGAACAGAATAGCATGTTTTGAGTTGTAGTTATCTGTGCAATACCAATGAAATGAACTTGTTCCTATAACAGAAGTCACAGGCCCTGCCCTACCACAGTCAACACACATTATTTTACAGTAAGAATATAATGGAATATCCCAAATGGTTATTGCTGATTGTCACCAGTAGCCTACTCACATGAGGAATGTACGGAGCCATGGTTATTCTAGGAAAACATTACATTTTGAAACAGAGACCATTCACACAATTTGTACAGTGGTTTGGCAAAAATGGGTTCATTCGAAATCTTGGAATCAGCACTTCTTCTGGATCCATGGACTTCCGATGGACATTGTCTCTGATCGCGGTCTTCAGTTCTCGTCCTGGTTCTGGAAGGAGTTCTGCGCCCTCATTGGGTCTTCGGCCTGCCTGTCCTCTGGTTTTCACCCCAAGTCCAATGGCCAGTCTGAGCAAACTAATCAGGACATGGAGATGGCTCTTCGTTGCCTAATCTCCGCCAACCCCACCACCTGGAGCCAGCAACTCATATGGGTGGAATACACATGCATACCCTTCCCTGTTCGGCCACTGGTCTCTCGCCTTTTGAGTGTTACATGGGATTTCATCCGCCGCTCTTCCTTGAGGAAGAGGTCAGCGTACCTTCGGCCCAGATGTTCATCCGCTGCAGTCGCCGTACCTGGAAGATCAAACCTCTGTCTCAAAGCCCTTTGTCTCCTGTTTCTACACCTCCCGGTTCTGACCATTCTGCTTGCCCTGAACCTGAGCCTGCCTGCTGTTCTGTCCCTGTTTGATGCTGTCTTGGATTTACTGACCTCAGCCTGCCCTGACCCTGAGCCCGCCTGCCGTTCTGTCCCTTACTGACGCTGTCTTGGATTACCAACCTCTGCCTGCCCTGGACCTGTGGTTTGACTGTCCCCTGTTTTGTGATAAAGATCTGAGATTTGCACTGTCTGCCTTCCATGTCTGCATCTGGGTCTCATCCTGAGTCGTGTTAGAAGACCATTTTAAATAGCTTCCACCGTATTACTGTGGTTCTCATTCAAACCCATGTTAATTCATGTGAATGTGAATGGTTATCATTCAAAAAGTATTAATAGTATGACAAATCTGAATGCAAACGTTTGGTCCGGTTGAACATCTGAAAGTTGGTTTGGCTTTGATAGTTTAAACGGTGTAGGAGGAGAAAAAAGCCCACATTTTAAAAAATGCCACCATGTAAGTCTATTGTCACACCTTGATCTGTTTCACCTGTCTGGTGCTTCTCTCCACCCCCCTCCAGGTGTCGCTCATCTTCCCCATTATCCCCAGTGTATTTATACCTGTGTTCTCTGTTGTTTTGTTTCGTAAAGACTACCAGCAGTTTGTCCCATGCGCCTGTCTTTCTCTAGTTCCTGTTTTCTAGTTTCCCTGGTCACACCACCCTGGATTAGTGACCTCTGCCTGCCCTGACTCTGAGTCTGCCTGCCTTTCTGTACCTTTCAGACTCTGCTCTGGATTACTGACCTCTGCCTGCCCTCGACCTGTCATTTGCCTGCACCCCTGTTTTTGTTACTTCGAACTGTCTGCATCTGGGTCTTCTCTTGAGCCTTGACATTAATGGCACCTCTATTACCATTGCAATGCATTGGTAGCCCATTTAAATATTATTGTAGTACAAGATGTATAGATGCTTTCTCAAGAAACTTCATTTGGGGCAGTCTGCACATTTTGAAGTTGGTTTCATGTTAATAGCTTATGTCGTTTAAGCGCTATAGCGAGCGGAGTCAGTCAAATAATAATAACTAGAAAAGTACATTTCGTGAAGAAAATGTGATGTTCATCCTAGCTTGTGAAGGACTGATGGATAGGACAGCCTGAACATGTGAAAGTTGGTTTGGTGTGTCTAGTTTAGGTTCAAGAGTTACTGTTGAATGGTTGTTTTATTCAAATGTATGCAATTGTATAAACTTATCGTTGAAAGAAGAACTAATCGTTTGAAAGAATTTGAAGTTAGGATAGGCTGATAATGTGAACATGTGTTTGGTGCATTTTTAAAATGTGCAGCTTTGTCACACAACACCAAGCCACAGATGCCTCATGTTTTGAGGTCGTGTTCAATATGCATGTTGACTGCAGTAATGTCCGAGTGAGCTGTTGCCAGAGAATGTAATGTTAATTTCTCTCCCATAAGCTGTCTCCAATGTTAGAGAAATTGGCGGTACGTCCAAGCGGCCTCACAACCACAGACCATATGTAACCACGCCAGCCCAGGACCTCCACATCCGGTTTCTCCACATGCGGGAGTGGAAAAGTTACCGTTGGTGAGTTATTTTATGCAAATGTTTTTAAGAATTGGAGGTTAGACTATGCTGAAAATGTGACAGTTGGTTCAGTGTCTCTAGCTTGACCAATTCAAGAGTTATTTTTTATGCAAATGTGTGCACATTTGCGGAGATAATCTATCCACTTGACAGGTGTGGCATAACAACCCTCGGATGAATCCTCTCTCCTGGATGAAGCAATTGATCAATCACTATCCCCATCTTCACCTACAGAAATTGTTGTGTTCGAGACAATCTAAAGGGAGACCGATTCAAGACCAGGTGTGGCTGAAATAGCCAAATTCACTCATTTGAAGCGGTGTTCACAACATTTCTAGACAAATATCAACTTAATTCTTATCAAAATATCATTAGATGTGAATAATGTTATCTGAAATAAAAAAAATACCAAAACAGACTTATATTAAGCAAAATTAGACTTAATGTGCATTTTCTGTTAAACAGATATATATATATATATATACTGCTCAAAAAAATAAAGGGAACAGTTAAACAACACAATGTAACTCCAAGTCAGTCACACTTCTGTGAAATCAAACTGTCCACTTAGGAAGCAACACTGATTGACAATAAATTTCACATGCTGTTGTGCAAATGGAATAGACAACAGGTGGAAATTATAGGCAATTAGCAGGACACCCCCAATAAAGGAGTGGTTCTACAGGTGGTGACCACAGACCACTTCTCAGTTCCTATGCTTCCTGGCTGATGTTTTGGTCCCTTTTGAATGCTAGCGGTGCTTTCACTCTAGTGGTAGCATGAGACGGAGTCCAGGATGGCTCATCCAGGATGGCACATCAATGCGAGCTGTGGCAAGAAGGTTTGATGTGTCTGTCAGCGTAGTGTCCAGAGTATGGAGGCGCTACCAGGAGACAGGCCAGTACATCAGGAGACGTGGAGGAGGCCGTAGGAGGGTAACAACCCAGCAGCAGGACCGCTACCTCCGCCTTTGTGCAAGGAGGAGCACTGCCAGAGCCCTGTAAAATGACCTCCAGCAGGCCAAAAATGTGCATGTGTCTGCTCAAACGGTCAGAAACAGACTCCATGAGGGTGGTATGAGGGCCCGACATCCACAGGTGGGGGTTGTGCTTACAGATAACACCAAGATTGGCAAATTCGCCACTGGCGCCCTGTGCTCTTCACAGATGAAAGCAGGTTCACACTGAGCACATGTGACAGACGTGAGAGTCTGGAGACGCCGTGGAGAACGTTCTGCTGCCTGCAACATCCTCCAGCATGACCGGTTTGGCGGTGGGTCAGTCAGACATCATGTCAGAGGTAGCCTGCTGCCCATCAGACCCCTTGTGAGACCATAAGCCCTGGGTTCCTCCTAATGCTAGACTTCGTTGCAGCAGTTCCTGCAAGAGGAAGGCATTGATGTGGACAGTTCCCCAGACCTGTTGAGCACATCTGGGATGCTTTGCACCACAGAGTCCAGGAGTTGGGGGTCTGGGAGGAGATCCCTCAGGAGACCATCCGCCACCTCATCAGGAGCATGCCCAGGTGTTGTAGGGAGGTCATACAGGCACGTGGAGGCCACACACACTACTGAGCCTCATTTTGACTTGTTTAAGGACATTACATCAAAGTTGGATCAGCCTGTAGTGTGGTTTTCCACTTTAACTTTGAGTGTGACACCAAATCCAGACCTCCATGGGTTGATAAATTTGATTTCCATTGATCATTTTTGTGTGATTTTGTTGTCAGCACATTCAACTATGTAAAGAAAAAAGCAGACCACGTGTAACTACACCTGCACAGGATCGGTACATTCAAACCTCACACCTGTGGGACAGGTACAGAATGGCAACAACAACTGCCCCTAATACACTAGGAATGCACAATCCCTCCATCAGAGCTCAGACTGTCCGCAATAGGCTGAGAGAGGCTGGACTGAGGGCGTGTAGGCCTGTTGTAAGTCAGGTCCTCACCAGACATCACCGGCAACAATGTCGCCTATGGGCACAAACCCACCATCGCTGGACCAGACTGGACTGGCAAAAAATGCTCTTCACTGGCGAGTTGCGGTTTTGTCTCACAAGGGGTGATGGTCGGATTCACGTTTATCGTCGAAGGAATTAGCTTTACACCAAGGCCTGTACTCTGGAGCGGGATCGATTATAGAGGTGGAGGGTCCGTCATGGTCTGGGGCGGTGTGTCACAGCATCATCGGACCGAGCTTGTTGTCATTGCAGGCAATCTCAATGCTGTGCGTTACAGGGAAGACACCCTCCTCCCTCATGTGGTACCCTTCCTGCAGGCTCATCCTGACATGACCCTCCAGCATGACAGTTCCACCAGCCATATTGCTCATTCTGTGCGTGATTCCCTGCAAGACAGGAATGTCAGTGTTCTGCCATGACCAGCGAAGACCCCGGATCTCAATCCCATTGAGCACGTCTGGGACCTGTTGGATTGGAGGGTGAGGGCTAGGGCCATTCCCCCCAGAAATGAGTGGGGTAACATCTCACAGCAAGAACTGGCAAATCTGGTGCAGTCCATGAGGAGGAGATGCACTGCAGTACTTAATGCAGCTGGTGGCCACACCAGAAACTGACTTTTACTTTTGATTTTGATCCCCCCCCTCCCCCTTGTTCAGGGACACATTATTCAAATTCTGTTAGTCACATGTCTATGGAACTTGTTCAGTTTCTGTCTCAGTTGCTGAATCTCGTTATGTTCATACAAATATTTACACATGTTAAGTTTGCTGAAAATAAATGCAGTTGACAACGTTTCTGTTTATGCCAAGTTTATAATGTGCATCTTTTTTTCCAAAGTACTTTCGGTTCCTCTGTATTTTACGCTAGAATCACTCTGAGAGCCATCAGGTGACCACTTGCGCTATATAGCCGCTTACCGGTATTCTTCAACATAAATGCGTAAAACTACGTCACAATGCTGTAGACACCTTGGCGAATACGGAGAAAAAGTAATCTGGTTGATAGCCCATTCACTGCTCAATAGGGACACATTGGAACGCAGAGATTTCAAAAGATGAGGCACTTCCGGATTGAATTATTCTCATGCTTTCGTTTGCAATATCAGTTCTGTTATACTCACAGACAATATTTTTACAGTTTTGGAAACTTTAGAGTTTTTTCTATCCTAAACTGTCAATTATATGCATATTCTAGGATCTTGTCCTGACAAAATATCCCGTTTATTACGGGAACATTATTTTTCAAAAATGAAAATACTGCCCTCTAGTCACAAAAGATTTTAACTGGTTTCCTAGTTAAATAAAGCCAAACCAACAAATAATAATAACATAGGGAGAGTTTTTTTTCTGATAAGTGATACTTCATGGCCATGGTACTCCTTGATGTACCTTTTATCAATCAATCAATAAAATGTATTTATTATAAAACCCTTTTTTTACATCAGCCGATGTCACAAAGTGGAATACAGAACCAAGTTTTGGAAATCCTGGTCTAGAATAACTAGATATCGGAACTCCAAGGCCGTCCTCCATGCAATGTAAGGCTTTGCTTTCCATAGGGATTGCACTACTGGGCATTCCCACAGTGCATGTAGGACAATTCCTGTTTCTCCCTTACATCGCTAACACATATTATCTTGTGAAAAACGAATTCTATCTAACCTAAGGTGAGTAAAATAAAATCTCTGAAAAACTTTCAACTGCATACTTTTTTACCTTGGTTTCCCTTTGTCCAATATTTGAAATAATATACAGCAAAGTACAATGCCTAATTTGAGCCAATCAACACCAAAACATTCACTGTTTGCAATGTAAAAATGTGAATAAAGCAATCAGAGTTAATTCAAGACGACTCCTCTGCAGTTCTCCTGGCTGCCCCCTAAAAAACATAATGTCAGTGGCTGATATTTTAACATTGATTTGTGATGGGCTGTTCCAGGTGTATGGTTTGCGCAACATTGTATGTAGCCCATATAGACCAACACGTGGCTATTGCTGTGGTGAGAGAAGCACGCCTGTATACCTCACAGAACTAGAATGAGATGCACTTTTTATTATCTTTCTCCCTCTCTCTACTCTGATAGACATGCACCTGCAACTCTCATCTCTCCAGCATTGTACTTCATAATACAATACTGGAAAGCTTTAGGACTATAATTTCCTCATACATTGCCTTGCAAAAGGCAAAAGTGCCTTGCAAAAGTATTCATCCCCATTGGCAGTTTTCCTATTTTGTTGCATTACAACCTGTCATTTTAAATAGATTTTTATTTGGATTTCAAGTCATGGACATACAGAAAATAGTCAAAATTGGTGAATTGAAATGAAAAAAATAACTTGTTTAAAAAAAATGAAAAGTGGTGGATGCATACTGTATGTATTCACCACCTTTGCTATGAAGCCCCTAAATAAGATCTGGTGCAAACAATTACCTTCAGAATTCACATAATTCGTTCTTAAAAAGTCCCCCTGTGTGCAATCGAAGTGTCACGTGATCTGTCACATGATCTCAGTATATATACAGCTGTTCAGAAAGGCTCCAGTGTCTGCAAAACCACTAAGCATGGGGCACCACCAAGCACGCGACACCATGAAGACCAATGAGCTCTCCAAACCGTTCAGGGACAAAGTTGTGGAGAAGTACAGATCAGGGTGGCTTTACAAAAAAATATCAGAAACTTTGAACATCCCAGGGAGCACCATTAAATCCTTTATTAAAAAATGGAAAGAATATGGCACCCCAACAAACCTGCCAAGAGAGGGCCGCCCACCAAAACTCACAGACCAGACAAGGAGGGCATTAATCAGAGAGGCAACAAAGAGACCAAAGATAACCCTGAAGGAGCTGCAAAGCTCCACAGTGGAGATTCTCTATAGGACCACTTTAAGCTGTACACTCCATAGAACTGGGCTTTACGGAAGAGTGGCCAGAAAAAAAGCCATTGCTTATTAACCTCTCTACGCACGGAACCCGGTAGCGGGATGAAATTCGACAACATACGGTGATCGCTACATAAATAGTCATATTAAACATTCAGGAAAATACAAGTGTCTCACATGTTTCGAAAGCATAGAATCTTGCTAATCCAACTGAATTGTCAGATTTAAAAAATGATTTACTGCAAAAGAATACGATGTGATTATCTGAGGATAGAGCCCCATTAAAAAAAACTATTTCAACCAGCAGAGGCGTAACAAAATCACAAACTGCAATAAAATAAATTGTTTAACTTTGACGATCTTCCTCTGTTTGCAATCCCAATGCTCATTGTTACACAATGAATGGTCTATTGTTTGATAAAATCCATTTTTATAGCCTAACACGAAACATTTTGTGAACCGCTTGTGTTGTGAATTCTGTCTCTTTCCATTTTCGAGGACACACTCGAGGTAAATAACCCACACAGAACGTGACTTTTCCAGTCATGTTTGGTTTCATTGCAATCAACTGGTTTGTTTGTAACACAACCAAACCTGATGGGTCATATGCAGCTGTTTATATATCAATCAGTATGGCGACTAAGTCAGGGAAAGCTAAATCTAAGTCTAGATATACAGATGTACACACAATTTTAGAGGAAATTGATCGAGGATGAGTCATTTAGCGATTCCCAAATGGAGGAATATTTTTTGAACGGAGAGGACATCGTTTTGGACTGGTAAGTTCTTCTCATGCTAATGCCGTTGTTTGAAATTAATAATATAAAATATTATTTGTGAAGTGAAATAGCCTATTTGAGGCTGTTGAGGGGAGGGCAGGCCCACAACAATGGCCAAAGAGAAATGGAGACAGTAGATACAGCTGGTCTGTTGTAATATAATAGAGACAGTAGATCTAGCAGGTCTATAATAATATATTCAACCTTATGTTCCCTGTACTCTTTATATATATCTGTTTATTATACCAAGGTGTCCATCCCCCACTGAAGCTGGTTCATCCAGCTCCTGCCACAAGTGGTGTTCATCTGCCCAAATGTATTTCTGCAGGCATGGATGTGCTATGGCACCTGGCATCCGCAGCATACTATTGTGTAGAGGACTGAGGGTCTTCCAAATATTGAAAGTGTTATTTTGTAAATGTATATATCTTTTTCTTCATGTTTTCTAAAAAAAAAACTTTTTTTGGGGGGGGGGGGTGTTAGAATAAGATTTTGGTATTTTGTATATAATTATTCCATTCAAAATGTATAACTTCACCAATTTGGCCACTTGGGTACATTTGGGCTACTTGTGTGGGACACCTGGGTCACTTCATGATAAATGTCATGTAGCACACTCATTTTGGAAGTTATCATTCTGAAACTTTGCACAAGTACTGTTGCCCTCTTATGTGTTTCACTGAAATTGTCCCCATCATCCTATCTGAATGTTTGTTTTAACTTGTTCATTTTAAAGATGATGATACAACAATAAAAAAAAGTATATTTTTTTCATTGTATTATCTAAACCAGATCTATTGTGTTATATTCTCATTCAATTCACATTTACACAAACTTCAGAGTGTTCTCTTTAAAATGGTACCAATTATATGCATATCCTTGGTGTCACGAATACCACCGATCCCTTTTTTGTTTGTTTTTGTCTAATTGTTTTCACCTGTTCCTTGTTGTGGTTTTGGGATGGGTGTTATTTACAGTGGGGAGAACAAGTATTTGATACACTGCCGATTTTGCAGCTTTTCCTACTTACAAAGCATGTAGAGGTCTGTAATTTTTATCATAGGTACACTTCAACTGTGAGAGACGGAATCTAACACAAAAATCCAGAAAATCACATTGTATGATTTTTTTAACTAATTCAATTGCATTTTATTGCATGACATAAGTATTTGATCACCTACCAACCAGTAAGAATTCCGGCTCTCACAGACCTGTTAGTTTTTCTTTAAGAAGCCCTCCTGTTCTCCACTCATTACCTGTATTAACTGCACCTGTTTGAACTCGTTACCTGTATAAAAGACACCTGTCCACACACTCAATTAAACAGACTCCAACTTCTCCACAATGGCCAAGACCAGGGAGCTGTGTAAGGACATCAGGGGTAAAATTGTAGACCTGCACAAGGTTGGGATGGGCTACAGGACAATAGGCAAGCAGCTTGGTGAGAAGGCAACAACTGTTGGCGCAATTATTAGAAAATGGAAGAAGTTCAAGATGACGGTCAATCACCCTCGGTCTGGGGCTCCATGCAAGATCTCACCTCGTGGGGCATCAATGATCATGAGGAAGGTGAGGGATCAGCCCAGAACTACATGACAGGACCTGGTCAATGACCTGAAGAGAGCTGGGACCACAGTCTCAAAAGAAAACCATCAAGAACACACTACGCCGTCATGGATTAAAATCCTGCAGCGCACGCAAGGTCCCCCTGCTCAAGCCAGCGCATGTCCAGGCACATCTGAAGTTTGCCAATGACCATCTGGATGATCCAGAGGAGGAATGGGAGAAGGTCATGCGGTCTGATGAGACAAAAATAGAGCTTTTTGGTCTAAACTCCACTCGCCGTGTATGGAGGAAGAAGAAGGATGAGTACAACCCCAAGAACACCATTCCAACCATGAAGCATGGAGGTGGAAACATCATTCTTTGGGGATGCTTTTCTGCAAAGGGGACAGGACGACTGCACTGTATTGAGGGGAGGATGGATGGGGCCATGTATCGCGAGATCTTGGCCAACAACGTCTTTCCCTCAGTAAGAGCATTGAAGATGGGTCGTGGATGGATCTTCCAGCATGACAACGACAACTAAGGAGTGGCTCCGTAAGAAGCATCTCAAAGTCCTGGAGTGGCCTAGCCAGTCTCCAGACCTGAACCCAATAGAAAATCTTTGGAAGGAGCTGAAAGTCCGTATTGCCCAGCGACAGCCCCGAAACCTGAAGGATCTGGAGAAGGTCTGTATGGAGGAGTGGGCCAAAATCCCTGCTGCAGTGTGTGCAAACCTGGAAACGTATGATCTCTGTAATTGCAAACAAAGGTTTCTGTACCAAATATTAAGTTCTGCTTTTCTGATGTATCAAATACTTATGACATGCAATAAAATGCAAATTAATTACTTAAAAATCATACAATGTGATTTTCTGGATTTTTGTTTAGTATTCTGTCTCTTGCAGTTGATGTGTACCTATGATCAAAATTACAGACCTCTACATGCTTTGTAAGTAGGGAAAACCTGCAAAATCGGCAGTGTGTCAAATACTTGTTCTCCCAACTGTAAGTTTGTTTTTCCCGCTGGTGTTTGTGCGGGCTTGTTGTGTTTGTTACGTTTGTGGTGTATCGTCGGTTTTGGTTTTTCGCTGTCCGGGTTATTGTAAATAGGTTTTGGGTTTGTTTTGCACCTGTGTTTTAGGGCATTCACCCATGTTTGGACCTGTTACTTTGTTAAGGACATTAAAGCGTTTTTTCCCGTTTACTTTGCTCCCATCGTTATACTTGGTTCTGTGCCTGAGCTACAGGCTGTTAGATGTGGGTATGTCTTCAGGCGGAAATTGAAAAAAGTAGGGGGGTAGCTCTAAGAGGTCAAAGAAAAAAATAAGCAAACACATTTGGTGTCCGCCAAAAGGCATGTGGGAGACTCCCCAAACATATCGAAGAAGGTACTCTGGTCAGATGAGACTAAAAGTGAGCTTTTCGGCCATCAAGGAAAATGTTATATCTGGTGGAAACCCAACACCTCTCATCACCATGAGAACACCACCAAGCATGGTGGTGGTAGCATCATGCTGTGGGGATGTTTTTCATCGGCAGGGACTGGGAAACGGGTCAGAATTGAAGAAATGATAGATTGCGCTAAATACAGGGAAATTCTTGAGGGAAACCTGTTTCAGTCTTCCAGAGATTTGAGACTGGGACGGAGGTTCACCTTCCAGCAGGACAATGACCCTAAGCATATTGCTAAAGCAACACTTGAGTGATTTAAGGGGAAACATTTAAATGTCTTGGAATGGCCTAGTCAAACCCCAGACCTCAATCCAATTGAGAACCTGTGGTAGGACTTAAAGGTTGCTGTACACCAGCGGAACCCATCCAACTTGAAGGAGCTGGAACAGTTTTGCCTTGAAGAATGGGCAAAAATCCCAATGGCTAGATGTGCCAAGCTCATACCCCAAGAGACTTGCATCTGTAATTGCTGCAAAAGGTGGCTCTACAAAGTTTTGCATTTGGGAGGGGTGAATAGTTTTGCATGCTCAAGTTTTCTGTTTTTTTTGTCTTATTTCTTGTTTGTTTCACAATAAAAATATTTTGCATCTTCAAAGTGGTAGGCATGTTGTGTAAATCAAATGATACCATCCCCCAAAAATCTATTTTAATTCCAGGTTGTAAGGCAACAAATAGGAAAAATGCTAAGGGGGGTGAATACTTTCGCAAGCCACTGTATTGTACAATATGTGTGTCTCCACAAACCTAGGCTTAGGCTATTGATATCAGATTCTCGTTTGTCAGTGTCAAAGTATAGCCTGTCATTTCAATATTTTGTGAGTTATTCAAAAAGATTCTGCTAAAGTCTCCAGTCATCTAAAATGAGGTACAATTGCATGAAAAGCATTTGTAAAAAAAATCCTAAACCCTAGGTTACAAACAACTTTCCCCATGTGTGCAACTTCTGCAAGCACCTCTCTCTACTCTATGTCAGTATGCAAAAGCAATGATAATGCTTCCAATGCTTTATTGTAAAGGTTTTTAAAAATATATGTGTTCCGGTACCTCGGAGCCCCTCTCGGGCTCACATTCTGTTCTGACACCTCCCAATTTACAAATTAGGCACTGCATGTTTCCTTATTTATTTTACATTATAAATACCTTAGCCATACAATTCCAAAATGTTCACATCATTATTAACTTTTAACAGCATTTTGAAACGTAGCAAATCTGATTGTACAGCGCATGGTAGGGGAAATAAATAATGACACACAGCTTTTAAAGTGCACATACTATAGCTCCATACATCATTATCACACAATTTATACTCATTTCCAATTTCTTCAAATTACATAATACATCACTTTTGTGCAATTCTCCCAGGGTATAAACCCCTTTCTCTTACCAATTTCCCCCAAACTATTGACTTCTCCCCATCCCAAATAGTGGGATTATACCAGACAGAAGCATCTTTGTCTATGGGGAGACTCTTTGATCCTTTTATGTATTGACAACCAACCACACTGACCTAGAGTGGTGTAGAATTATACTGATGCCCTTCATTAAATATCTGTCATTGTTTATTTTTTGGAATAGACCCTGTAATGGTCCAAAAGTATATGTCAAACTTCTCTCCATAGCAACCAAGCTCTCCTCTCCCTCCTCTCTCCTCCAGTGCATAGCCAGTCTGGATGACTCGAAAGCCACACTGTAAATGTCTACATCTCGGTGTCCTAACCCTCCTTTTTCTTTCGGGGCATGTATTTTCTTCGGTAGATGTGCCACCTTTGCCTTTTATATGTAAAATACTTGATCTGACAACTGATTAGTTGGTCTGGCCACCAGACTGTTGCTGATTAGTGACGTCTCAGAGACCACTACTGCATGTTTATTTCCCACCAATAGGGGGCATGCTCTCCTCTTCCTCCTCCTCCTCCATTTTTCACCTCTCATTCATTTAATTTCTTCCCCCTTCTCTCTCTTGCTCTTTGTCTTCCTCGCTGTCTGTTTTTCCTCCTACCCTCTCTCTCTCTCTCTCTCTCTCTCTCTCTCTCTCTCTCTCTCTCTCTCTCTCTCTCTCTCTCTCTCTCTCTCTCTCTCTCTCTCTCTCTCTCTCGGGATCCCAGTCCTAAGTGCCTTCTCCAGTAATTCAATCCACAAAGCTTACATTCAGCGAGAGTGGCTGACTGACGTCTTCAACTTAAAAACTGGTTGAAAATATGTATTCTCAATCAGTTTTGCTCACTGGGCTGTGGCTGAGCTCTGACAGAAAGATGGGGTGTAAAGGGAGAGAGGAGGACAGAGAACGAGAGAGAACAAAAGAGATGGATGGGGACATGGAACAAGAGACAATGAACAAGAGAGGAGGATGGGGAAAAGGAAGAGAGAGAGATAGAGATTACCAGAGTAAAGAGAAAGATGTAGATGGTAGGAGAGAAGGTGGAAGGATAAGGGAGAGTCTTTGTGTTGTTGAAAGAGAAGGAGATGGTGTCACGGCTTCAATAAGTAGTGAGTGCAGGAGTCAGGCGCGGAGAGCAGGGTAGTTCAAAATATGGGGATCTTTAATATTCCAAAAAAACAGAGAGAAGGTCACGCCACACACACACAAGGGCGCGTAAAGTCCCAGTACAAACAAACAGGACGAAACTCATCGGAAAAAAATAAACCACAAGAATAATCAAACACCATAAACAGAAAAACAAGCCCGCACAAAAGCCGGCGGGCCTACTGGGTTTAAATAGCCAACAACCAAACCTAAACACGAAAACAGGTGCAACAAATCAGACACAACTAAATGAAACAGAAAAGGGGATCGGTGGCAGCTAGTAGGCCGGCGACAACGACCGCCGAGCGCTGCCCGAACAGGAATAGGCACCATCTTGCGGGATTCGTGACAGATGGTGTGAAACAGAAAGTTGAGATGTACAACTGAGCTAATTGCTTAAAAGCCTTAATGCAGGAAGTCCATCAGTGTCAGCTTCCAGTAAAATGAGGAGAGTGGAGGGAGGGAGAGAATGAGAGAGAGGAAGGTAAAGTGGGAGTGAGACAGGGATAGAAATGGTAAGACAGAAGAGGAAGAGTGGAGTAGTATTGCTTTGTGTATGGCCCTGTATGATCCCTCCTTTTCAATCCTGGTCAAAAGCAGTGCACTATATAGGGAATGTGTTGCCATTTGGGATACATCTCAGCTCAGCCTCCTGACTGAAGGCATCTCCTATCTGTTTGCCTGTCTGTCTATCCTGAACCACAACCACTCAATCACTTTGGCTAGTGAGCAGAAACTGGCCCCCAGGCTAGTAAGAGAGCATAAACAGACTGGCCCACAGGCTGGGATGGGTCTAGAGATTCTGTATTTTGTTTATATGGTGGTTCACAGGAAAATTCCAAGAGCTACTAGTGAGTCATAACCCTAAATGCATAGGAACCTGAACCAGTCACTTTTAAATGTATCTCTCTCAGTTTAAGTATTCAGTGTTAGTCAATCAATCACTCAATCAATCAATCAATCATTCAATCAATCAATCAATCAATCAATCAATCAATCAATCAAATGTATTTATAAAGCCCCTTTTACATCAGCAGCAACAGAAAAACAAAGAGCAGGCAATGCAGACAAAGAAGCACAGTGGCTAGTAAAAACTACCGAGACAGGCAGGAACATAGGAGGTAACCTAAAGGAACCAGGCTCTGAGGGGTGGCCAGTCCTCTTCTGGCTGTGTCGGGTGGAGATTATAATAGTATAATTAAGCCCATATCGTTCTTCATAAATTAACATCAGGGTCAAATAATAATACCAGTGGTTGTAGAGGGTGCAACAGGTCAGCATCTCAGGAGTAAATGTCAGTTGGCTTTTCAAAGCGAAGCATTCAGAGGTTGAGACAGCAGGTACAAAAGACAGAGAAAGAGAGAGAAAGAGGTACAGCATCAGAGAGTGACAGTCCAGGTAATAGGGTTCAAGGCAGAGAATCCCAGTAGAGAGAGGGGAGCCGGCCAGGCAGAGACAGGTGGTTCATCACTCCAGTGCCTCGCCGTTCACCTTTGCACCCCTAGGCCAGACTACACTCAATCATAGGATCTACTGAGAGGATGAGTCTTCAGTAAAGACTTAAAAGTTGAGACCGAGTCTAAATCTCTGACTTGGATCGGCAGACCATTTCATAAACCTTTAGCAGAAAGTTCTGCCTCCAGCTGTTTACTTAGACATTCTAGGAACAATAATGAGGCTTGCATGTGACCGTAGCATACGTGTAGGTATGTATAGCAGGACCAAATCGGAGAGATAGGTAGAAGCAGGTCCGTGTAATGCCTGGTAGGTTAGAAGTAAAACCTTGAAATCAGCCCAAGTCTGGAGAGTACAGCATTGCAGTAGTCTAATCTTGAAGTGACAAAAGCATGTATTCGTTTCTCTACAAATGTCATGAAGGTGGAAAAAAGCTGCTCTTCTAATATGTGTTATAGGTTCATTAATAGAGAGATCGGGGTCCAGATTAACACAGAGGTTCTTCACAGTTTCATTTGGGAATACTGTACAACCATTAAGATTCATTGTCAGATCTGACAGCAGATCTCTTCGTTTCTTGGGACCTAGAACTAGCATCTCTGTTTTGTCCGAGTTTAAAAGTAAAACATTTGCAGCCATCCACTTTTTTATGTCTGAAACACAGGCTTCCAGGGCAATTTTGGGGCTTTACCATGTTTCATCAAAATATACAGCTGTGTGTTGTCCGCATAGCAGTGAAAGTTGACATTGTGTTTCCGAATCACATCACCAAGACGTAGAAATATAGTGAAAGCAATAGTGGTCCTAAAACGGAACCTTGAGGAACACCAAAACTTACCATTGATTTGCCAGAGAACAAACCATCCTCAGAGATGAACTTAAATGAACATATCTTTCCGACAGATAACGTCTAATCCAGGCAAGAACTTGTCTGCGTAAGCCAATTAGGGTTTCCAATTTCTCCTAAAGAATGTGGTGATCTACGGTGTTGAAAGCAGCACTGAGGTCTAGCAGCACGAGGACAGATGCAGAAGCTTGGTCTGATGCTATTAAAAGGTTATTTACCACCTTCACGAGTGCGGTGTCAGTACTATAATGGGATCTAAAACCAGACTGGAGCGTTTCGTATACATTATTTGTCTTCAGGAAGGCAGTGAGTTTCTGAGCAACAGCTTTTTCAAAAAACATTTAGAAGAATTGGAGATTCGATATAGGCCGATATTTTATAAAATAAAATTTTCCAAGTCAAGGTAAGTCTTTTTCAGGAGGGGCTTTATTACTACCACTTTTAGTGAGTTTGGTACACATCCAGAGGGTAAGGAGCCATTTATTATATTCATTGTAGGAGGGCAAAGCATAGCAAGTAACTCTTTCAGTAGTTTAGTTAGAATAGGGTCCAGGAGACAGCTGGAATGTTTAGAGGCAATGACTATTTTCGTGAATGTGTTAACCTCTCTGAGCACGGAACCCGGTAGCGATCTGAAATTCCACAACATACGGTGATTGCTACATAAATTCGTCATATTAAACATTCAGGAAAATACAAGTGTCTCACGTTTATTGAAAGCCTGGAATATTGCTAATCCAACTGCGTTGTCAGATTTAAAAATGGATTTACTGCGAAAGAATACGATGCGATTATCTGAGTATAGAGTCCCATTAAAAAAAAACAATTTCAAACAGCACAGCGTAACATAATCACAGACTGCATTAAAATAAATTGTTAACCTTTGACGATCTTCGTCTGTTTGCAATCCCAATGCTCATTGTTACACAATGAATGATCTTTTGTTTGATAAAATCCGTTTTTATAGCCTAACACGAAACATTTTGTGAACTGCTTGTGTTGTGAATTCCGTCTCATTCCATTTTCGACGACACAATCCAGGTAAATACCCCACACAGAAAGTGACTTTTCCAGTCATGTTTGGTTTCACTGCAATCAACTGGTTTGTTTGTAACACAACCTGGTGGGTCATTTCGCGGGATCGATTGCCTGAAAGAAACCGATTTGAAGACAACAAGTAATGACATCATTGTGCACCAATGATTTGCCCGCTGTTTCGTTGATTGAATGTATTTTAACCCAATGACCACTGATCGTCTTGAAATCTATAGCTGGGTAGATAGCCAATGAGCTGAGGTAAGCGGCAATAGGTCATGTTTATGTGTTGCAAGACCAACCCATGTAGTAAGTTCCGGCGTAAAGAGAGTAATATGCTATTGAAGTTTCATACCAGAAGGAGCAACACATATTACGCACAGAGTTGTTTTGCATATTCAGATGTTTATATATCAATCATTATGGCGAAGTCAGGGAAAGCTAAATCTAAGTCTAGATATACAGATGTACACACAATTTTAGAATACATTTATTGAGAAAGTGAGATTGTTGTAGGACGATTCATTTAGCGATTCCCAAGTGGAGAAATATTTTTTGAACGGGAGAGGACATCGTTTTGGACTGGAAAGTTCTTCTCATGCTAATGCCCTTGTTTAAAATTAATAATATAAAATATTATTTGTGATTTTTTTATTTATTTTAGAAGCAATATATAAACATGTAATGTCATGAAATGTGAGATGCATATGTCTGCCGCCCCACCCCAAACCCCATGAAATAGCCTATTTGAGGCTGTTGAGGGGAGGGCAGGCCCACAACAATGGCCAAAGTGAAATGGAAACAGTAGACACAGCTGGTATGTTGTAATATAATAAAGACAGTAGATCTAGCTGGTCTCTCATAATATATTAAACCTTATGTTCCCTGTACTCTCTATATATATATCTGTTTATTATACCTGTTGATACAGGGAAACTATTCTAACTGAACATTTTCTTTCACAGTGACACTGACTCCAAATGGCACCGCCCAGGGCCAAGGTGTCCATCCCCCACTGAAGCTGGTTAATCCAGCTCCTGTCACAAGTGGTGTTCATCTGCCCAAATGTATTTCTGCAGGCATGGATGTACCTCAGGGCCAAAAGGGCACAGCATGGAAGCGTCACTGTGTTCTTTGCTAAATTAAGTCCCCCATCACCTGCGCCACATGCTTGGTGACCCTTTGCTTTACAGCAGAAAGAGACAGCTATGGAACCTGGCATCAGCAGCACAATATTGTGTACAGCTTCGGCAAAGTGGGTGGGGTTATATCCTGCCTGTTTGGCCCTGTCCGTGGGTCTCATTGGATGGGGCCACAGTTTCCCCTGAACCCTCCTGTCTCAGCCTCTAGTATTTATGCTGCAGTAGTTTATGTGTCGGGGAGCTAGGATCAGTTTGTTATATCTGGAGTACTTCTTCTGTCTTATCCGGTGTCCTGTGTGAATTTAAGTACTAATTCTCTCTTTCTCTCTCGGAGGAGGACCTGAGCCCTAGGACCATGCGTCAGGACTACCTGGCATGATGACTCCTTGCTGTCCCCAGTCCACCTGGCCTTGCTGCTGTTCCAGTTTCAACGGTTCTGCCTGCGGCTATGGAACCCTAAACTGTTCATATTTACTCTTGAGGTGCTGTCCTGTTGCATCCTCTACAACTACTGTGATTATTATTATTTGACCCTGCTGGTCATCTATGAACGTTTGAAAATCTTGGCCATGTTCTGTTATAATCTCCACCCGGCACAGCCAGAAGAGGACTGGCCACCCCTCATAGCCTGTTTCCTCTCTAGGTTTCTTCCTAGGTTTTGGCCTTTCTAGGGAGTTTTTCCTAGCCACCGTGTTTCTACACCTGCATTGCTTTCTGTTTGGGGTTTTAGGCTGTGTTTCTGTACAGCATGTTATTTTGTAAATGTATATATTTGTTTCTTCATATTTTCTTCTCCATTTTTTGGGGGGGGGGTGTGTTAGAATACCATTTTGGTATTTTGTATATAGTTATTTGTTTCATAATGTATACCTTCACCAATTTGGCCACTTGGGTACATTTAGGCTACTTGTGCGGGACACCTGGGTGTCTTCATGATAAATGTCATGTATAGCACACTCATTTTGGAAGTTATCATTCTGAAACTTTGAAACTCTTATGTTTTTCCCTGAAATTGTTCCCATCATCCTATCTGAATGTTTGTTTTATCTTGTTCATTTTAAAGATGATGATATAAAAAGAAAAAGTAAAACGTATGTTTTTTTTCATTGTATTATCTAAACCAGATCTATTGTGTTATATTCTCCTACATTCAATTCACATTTCCGCAAACTTCAGAGTGTTTTCTTTCAAATTGTACCAAGAATATGCATATCCTTGGTTCTGTGCCTGAGCTATAGGCTGTTAGATTTGGGTATGTCTTCAGGCAGAAATTTAAAAAACTAGGGGGTAGCTCTAAGAGGTTTTAAGAGATATAGGATTTTAAAAAACCTTGAGTGTCTCCAATGATCCAAGGTCCTGGCAGTTCTGTGCAGACTCAGGACAACTGAGTTCAGGAGAAGTACACATATTCAAATAGGGGTCCATAATTTGCTTTCTAATGATCATGATCTTTTTGTCAGAGAAGTTCATGAAGTCATCACTGCTGAAGTGAAGGCCATCCTCACCTGGGGAATGATGCTTTTTAGTTAGCTTTGGGACAGCATCAACAATACATTTTGATAGTTTTTATTCTCAATCAGGTTGGAAAAGTAGGCTGATCGTGTAGCACTGAGGGCTTTTTGATATTGCACTGTACTTTCTTTCCAAGCTAGACAGAAAGCTTCAAATTTGGTCGAGCACCATTTCTGTTCCAATTTTCTGGAAACTTGCTTCAAGGAGCTAGTTTCTTGTGACAATAGTTTTTATTGTTAGCATTGTGACTGCATCTAGGGTGTTATGCAAGGTTACGTTTAGATCCTGGGTTAAGTGGTTAAATCCTTAAGAGTCTATTCATTTTTATATTATGTTACTTAGATTGATTCACGGGTGTGCCAATCTAAGAAACATAATAAAAAAATCCCCATCAGCATCTGTCAATTTAAGCTATAGATACATTTTTGGGGCATGGGCTGTGTCTCTACCCTTCTTCCGCATCTGCAGTGGAAGGTGGCAAAGCTACAGCGATGTTTGTGAAACGTCTATGTAGTCCGTTTTGCTCTATAACCCCTGCAAGCCTGAAGTCGGTAATGGTGATGTGCTAACTTCTGTCTGTGGTGTCCGAACTGTTTGGGCTACAAACCAATATGACCCAACTGTGGAAAGGGAAAACTCTCTAACTAACACGATGGCATTCTCCGTTTTGCAAACCCCACAAGTGCCATTGGACTCTTCGTAAAGTAATCCATACAAATTAATGGAATTATGGAGGGAGTTTTATGGCAACAAAAATTAGGGGTTAAACACAAACATTTCCTGAGCTGTCTTATATCTCCTAGATATAGGACAAACACTTAAGCCTTATTCCTTATGATACATTTTTTTAATTGTCTTTTTTTTGCCATTTAAGAATGTGTTATTAAATGCTTTTCTATGGGCTATAAGACCCATTTTTTTATGTATACCTTAATTAAGGGGTCTTAAAATTCCAAATCAAATAGCTAAATGATCCATGGTATGAACCTCTTAACAAAATTCCATATGTTAGCTTAGTAGACAGCTTAGACATTTAGAGGTTAACTGATTTTTGTACTCCGACATCCTTGAATAGGTTGAGGGAGAACAGCTTTGATAATCCTTATTTGTTGCGATTAATAAAATGGTGGTCCGATAGTCAGGATTATGAGGAGAAACATCTAGATCCACAATATCTATTCCAAAAACTAGATCCAGCGTATGATTGAAGCAATGCGTAGGTTCCAAGACATGTTGGACGAGTCGATGATTGCTCAGAAAGCATTTTGGAGTGGGTCTGTGGACTTGTCCATGGGAATAATGAAAGTCACCAAAAATGTGAATATTATATCCATCTCATTGTGGAACTAGAGGTGTTAGAGCCCTGTCTATGTTGATAGATAAGATAAAAGCAACCCTCCAGCTAGGATGCAGTCCGTCACTCCTCAGCAGGCCAGGCTTGGTCCCATTTGAGGGTGAGTCCCAGGAAGAGGGCCAATTATCTAATGCATGTCGATACACGTACGCAGGGTTTTGTCCTTCTTCTCCACAAAAAAAGAACCCTGAGCCAGAGGAGGAGGCAGAAGGACAGATACTCCCTGCAGCCAGCGAGTCCTCAATATATGTCTCCATCGCCTTGGTCTCCGGACCTGACAGGGAATAAAGCCACACCAAAGGTGGTGTAGTGCCCGGGAGAAGGTTGATGGCGCAGTCAAAGGGCCGATGCGGAGGAAGTGCGATGGCATGGGCCTTGCTGAAAACCTCCCAGAGGTCATGGTATTCCGGCGGAGAGGTCCGTGGCTTTTCCCAAGCCTGCAGGAAAACGTTCCGGGGCAGGCAGCGCCGACTTCAGGCAATACCCATGGCAAAACGGGCTCCAACCCAGGATAGAACCAGTAGCCCAGTCGATCAGGGGATTGTGCCTCTGGAGCCAGGAAATCCTCAAAACCAAGGGTGCTTAGATGGGCAGGAACTGCATATACTCACTGTGACTACCTGACACTCTCAGGTTAATGGGACAACTAGTGTGGGTGACTCTGCCAATAAAGCGCCCATCCAACGCTCTGCCATTCATGGGAATAGAGAGAGCTCTGACACCAGGGTAGCATCCATAAAGCTCTCGTCGGCCCCACAGTCTATGACTAACCGGAGAGATAGCATGGGTAGCATGGAGAGAGGTATGAGTAATGGAAGATGGGAAACTCCCCGTACAGCTCACCAGCGTACTCGTACTCGTACCTCCTTGATGAGCCTGGTTTTTTAATGGGCAGGTAGAATAAAAAATGTCCCGTAGCTCCACAATACATACAGCTCTGGGTGTTAAAGTCAGCGTAAGCGCTCAGCAGGAGACAATCTAGCCCTGCCCAGTTGCATGACCTAAGAGACTTTGCCTGACATCAGATCCACTCGGAAATGTGGGTGTCAGGGATTTCTGGGATTCCTCAGAGGCGAAGTGGAATTCGAGGATGAACGTCGGCAACAGGGAACCGACCCCCTTTCCTTCCTACGTTCCCGTAGCCACCCATTGATCCAGATGGTCAAGGTTATGAGGGAGTTGAGGTCCAGGGGTAGCTCCCCGGCTGCGATCTCATCTTTAATCCCCTCCGACAACCTGTGATGGAACACGTTGAACAGGGCTTCTGGGTTCCAGGCACTCATCCGCCAACGTGCAAAAATCCACCGCATAGTCAGCCACACTACGGGAATCCTGACGTAGTTGGAGCAGCTTACAATCAGCCTCTCTCCTGGACAACGGAGAATTATAAGTGAAATAATCTGTCTGTAAACAATTGTTGGAAAAATGACTTGTGTCATGCACAAAGTAGATGTCCTAACCGACTTGCCCAAACTATAGTTTGTTAACAAGAAATTTGTGGAGTGGTTGAAAAACAAGTTTTAATGACTCCAACCTAAGTGTATGTAAACTTCCAACTTCAACTGTAGCATGTCGATTAAGACACATTTACAGACCTAACAAGAGCCCCAGTGTGTCAATTCTATGCCTATGATTATGACCGCCTTATCCTGTTGATATTCTGTTTTAATAATAACAAACTACTTATCATATAGATCCCTCTTAAACAGCTTGGAAAATGCTTGGAAAATTCCAGAAAATGATGTCATGGCTTTAGAAGCTTCTGATAGGCTAATTGACATAATTTGAGTCATTTAGAGGTGTTCCTGTGGATGTATTTCGAGGCCTACCTTCAAAATTCAATGCCTCTTTGTTTGACATCATGGGGAAATCAAAAGAAATCAGCCAAGACCTCAGAAAAAGTTTTAGACCTCCACAAGTCTGGGCCATCCTTGGAAGCAATTTCCAAATGCCTGAAGGTACCACATTCATGAACCTTGTGAAGATGCTGGAGGAAACAGATACAAAAGTATCTATATCCACAGTAAAATGAGTCCTTCATTGACATAACCTGAAAGGCCGCTCAGCAAGGAAGAAGCCATTGCTCCAAAACCGCCATAAAAAAAGCCAGACTACGGTTTGTAACTGCACATGGGGACAAAGATCGTACTTTTTGGAGAAATATCCTCTGAAGGCACTGTATCTTGAATTTTTTTGTCAAAATGGAGTTTGGACAAAATAAAAATCATTGCCATGTTGGTACCACTCCAAAGAGAGCAAAGCATGATGACATGATAACTATGATAATCATCATTTTATCTGGAATACTGTTTAAGTTGAGTTCAATATTAATTTTGAATATTGAGTGTAAAAATTGAAAACTATAATTGTAAAAATGTATTTTTGGGCCTCATTGGAACACATGTGTTAATGTGTGTGGAGGGAGGGATTCCGTTGACAAGCTCACACACCAGTTCCCCATGCTTATTCAAGTTGATTTCAGACGTGCAAAAATACGGCATAAGAAAACCATTCAAATAAATGTCTTGGCAGAGTGGATACAGAGGAATGGTGTAGTAGTATTAAACATGGTTGCTGTTACATATTTAGTATCATTGTCTCAATACAACAGAGATTTCAACTCTTAACAAGAATTTAAACTTTCAACCGATATAAGCCTTAAGATTATCATAGCTTTGTCCTGGATCTAGGACTAAAGGAGAGGTTTTGTGATATGCCAGCATAGTAGTGCAAGATTAATTGATATTTCAAGCCAGCAATCCTCACCATGAAGAGTTAGAAACGCTGTTTTAATTCTTCACAAAGCTATTTATATATTCTTAGTTCCGAGAAACACTACAGGAATCAAACACATACATGAAAACACACTTAACAAAACAGCTCCGTCTATTCTCATATCATTAGTCATAGCTAACCCTCTAAGGATGCTTTCCTAATGTCACCTTATTCCTTTTTATACAGTGGCTTGCGAAAGTATTCATCCCACTTGGCATTTTTGCCTTTTGTTGCCTTACAACCTGGAATTCAAATGGATTTTATTTTGGGGGGGGGCATCATTTGATTTACACAACATGCCTACCACTTTGAAGATGCAAATTATATTTTTTGTGAAACAAACAAGAATAACACAAAAAACCTGAACTTGAGCATGCATAACTATTCACCCACCCAAAGTCAATTTGTAGAGCCACCCTTTGCAGCAATTAAAACAAGTCTCTTTATGTCTCTTTAAGATTGGCACATCTAGCCACTCGGATTTCAAGTTGGATGGGTTCCACTGGTGTACAGCAATCTTTAAGTCATACCACAGATTCTCAATTGGATTGAGGTCTGGGCTTTGACGAGGCCATTCCAAGACATTTAAACGTTTCCCCTTAAACCACTCGAGTGCTGCTTTAGCAATACGCTTAGGGTCATTGTCCTGCTGGAAGGTGAACCTCCATCCCAGTCTCAAATCTCTGGAAGACTGAAACAGGTTTCCCTAAGGATTTCCCTGTATTTAGCGCCATCCATCATTCCTTAAAATTCTGACCAGTTTCCCAGTCCCTGCCAATGAAAAACATCTCTACAGCATGATGCTGCCACCACCATGCTTCACCGTGGGGATGGTATTCTCGGGATGATGAGAGGTGTTGGGTTTGTGCCAGACATAGCGTTTTCCATGATGGCCAAAAAGCACACTTTTAGACTCATCTGACCAGAGTACCTTCTTCAATATGTTTGGTGAGTCTCCCACATACCTTTTGGTGAACACCAAACGTGTTCGATTGTTTTTTTCTGGAAACCTTTTCATAAAGCCCAGCTCTGTGGATTGTACGGCTTAAAGTGGTCCTATGGACAGATACTCCAATCTCCGCTGTGGAGCTTTGCAGCTCCTTCAGGGTTATCTTTGGTCTCTTTGGTTGCCTCTCTGATTAATGCCCTCCTTCCCTGGTCTGACTTTTGGTGGTTGGCCCTCTTTTGGCAGGTTTTTTGTGGTACCATATTCTTTCAATTTTTTGTATAATGGATTTAATGGTGCTCTGTGGGATGTTCAAGGTTTCTAATATTTTTTTATAACCCAACCCTGATCTGTACTTCTTCAACTTTGTCCCTGACATGTTTGGAGAGCTCCTTGGTCTTCATGATGCCGCTTGCTTGGTGGTGTTGCAGATTCTGGGGCCTTTCAGAACAGGTGTATATATACTGAGATCATGTGACAGATCATGTGACACTTAGATTGCACACAGGTGGACTTTATAATTTGACTAATTATGTGACTTCTGAAGATCACTGGTTGCACCAGATCTTATTTAGGGGCTTCATAGCAAATGGGGTGAATACATATGCACGCACCACTTTTCCTTTTGTTTTAACATTTTTAAACAGGTACTATTTTTCATTTCACTTCACCAATTTGGACTATTTTGTGTTTGTCCATTACATGAAATCCAAATAAAAAACATTTAAACTACAGGTTGTAATGCAACTAAATAGGAAAAATTCCAAGGGGGATGAATACATTTGCAAGGCACTGTGTACACTAATTTTGACCAGAACTCTATGGGCTTGATGGGCCCAGGTCTAAAGTAGTGCACTTTATAGGGAATAGGGTGCCATTTGAGATGCACTCTAAGAGACACTGGAGGAATGACGGCCATGAGAGTCCATTGTGAGCCTCAGCAGCAGTTAAAACTTTTGTATACTCTTTAGAAAAAGCACATGGAAGCACACTGGTATATGGTACCTATGTTATGAAATACCTTTGTAATGCGTGTGAATAGATTATGGTAGTACTGTTACTGATCATAGAGTTCTTCCTGTTGTTTCAGAGTAGCCTTGCTTAGAGTCAAAGATATTTCACTCATTCTACTTTCCTCCCTTTGGGCTTTGGATCATAACAGAGCATATTCTCGCAGAATGTAAGTGATGGCTTCTATTCTTTGGTTTGGCTTGAATTCATTCATGACTTCAGTTTTCAGTGTTGCTTTTCTTTGGTATTAAGCTTGTTCCACCTCTACTCAATGCTCATTTATTTTAATCTGAGGATGTCTCCTGAGAGAGAGAGAGAGAGAGAGAGAGAGAGAGAGAGAGAGAGAGAGAGAGAGAGAGAGAGAGAGTTAGAATACAGTAGATCTGTGTGTGTGTGTGTGTGTGTGTGTGTGTGTGTGTGTGTGTGTGTGTGTGTGTGTGTGTGTGTGTGTGTGTGTGTGTGTGTGTGTGTGTGTGTGTGTGTGTGTGTGTGTGTGTGTGTGTGTGTGTGTGTGTGTACAACCTACCGGTGACCACTATGAAGATGATGACGGCCACACCCAGGAACATGGAGATACAGCTGAGCAGCAGAGAGAGACGACCCAGCCTCTTAGCTCCGTCTACATCCCCGGTCTGGAGAACAGACTGCGACTAGAGAGCAAGCGAGAGACAGAGATGGGAGTGGGGTGAGAGAGACAGAGTAGAGGGAATGTGGGGCAATAAGAGACGGTAACTAAAGCATTTATTTAAAGGGATACTTTGGTATTTTGGCAAAGTGAGAGTGAGATGAACTCGAGGATACCATTTTTATGTCTCTGTGTCGTGTATGAAGGAAGTTCGAGGGAGTTTCGGAAGCCAATGCTAACTAGCATTAGTGCAATGACTGAAAGTCTATGAGTATCTGTTAGCATACTTATTGCCAAAATTTGTGTAGAAATGACACACATACACATGTAGGGCCGGCTCCAAGCATAAGCGACATCAGTGGTTGCTTAGGGCCTGTCATGCCAAATAATGTCCCCTTGCCAAATAGTGTCCCTCTCAACGTCACAATGGGATTCGATGCTAGAGGTGTTGCTAGAACTTGCAACATTCTGACCGGATTATGTATTGAACCAAAGTGTCCATTGCTATGCTGGTTGCTTGATTTCCTTGTAGTGGTCACAAAGGAACCAGGACACCAGCACTTCTAGTTCTAGTTCACCTCAGAAGTGCTTGCTCAGTCCACACAGAATTATTACCTCAGAATTGCTCTCCAAGGACGGTGTTTTTGATAGTGACAACCTGCTGACTACCTGCTGCTTCAGACGACCGAGAACACTGGAAAGAGAACACTATTTCTTTACCAGGAAAATAACATAAAAGGAGAAATAAAAGGAGTTTGATCGTGGACTTCAGGAAACAGCAGAAGGAGCACCCTCCTATCCACATCGACGGTGCAGTAGTGGAGAAGGTGGAAAGTTTTAAGTTCCTTGGCATACACATCACAGACAAACTGAAATGGTCCGTGCATACAGATAGTGTTGTGAAGAAGGCGCAACAGCGCCTCTTCAACCTCAGGGGGCTGAAGAAATTGAGCTTGTCACGAAAAACACTCACAAACCTTTACCGATGCACAATCGAGAGCATCCTGTCGGGCTGTATCACCCCCAGGTACGGCAACTGCTCCGCCCACAACCGTAAGGCTCTCCAGAGTGTAGTCGGCACAACACATCACCGGGGGCAAACTACCTGCCCTCCAGGACACCTACACTATCCAATGTCACAGGAAGGCCAAAAAGATCATCAAGAACAACAACTACCCGAGCCACTGCCTGTTCACCCCGCTATCATCCAGAATGCGAGGTCAGTACAGGTACATCAAAGCTGGGACGAAGAGACTGTAAAACAGCTTCTATCTCAAGGCCATCAGACTGTTAAACAGCCATCACTAACATTGAGTGGCTGCTGCCAACATACTGACTCAATCTCTAGCCACTTTAATAATTCAAAATTGGATGTAATAAATGGATCACTAGTCACTTTAAACAATGCCACCTTAAATAATGTTTACATACCCTACATTACTCATCTCATACGTATATACTGTACTCTATACCATCTACTGCATCTTGCCTATGCCGTTCGGCTATCGCTCATCCTTATATATTTCTATGTACATATTCTTATTCATTCCTTTACACTTGTGTGTGTATAAGGTAGTTGTTGTGAAATTGTTTGATTACTTGTTAGATATTACAGCACAGTCGGAACTAGAAGCACAAACATTTCGCTACACTCGCATTAACATCTGCTAACCATGTGTATGTGACCAATACAATTTGATGTGATATATTTGTCTTTATGTAAGAAAATATTGTTAAATAGGAATAAATCATTTAAGTTGTTTTTAGATGTTTTTTATATTCACATTGCTAGCTAATGGACTTATTTACCTCAGTTTTATTTAGCTAACGTTATCTAAGTTAGCTAGCTAATTGTAGCAGCTTTCTGTTTATCTAGCTAGCTAACTGTTATTGTAGCAGCTTTCTGTTTGTGTGTGGCTTGCACTTTAATGGCATCCCTCAAGGAGATTTTCTTTTATCTTTCCAACCAGGCGAAGTACTATGAAGGCACCATTGATCTCGACAAGAGGCGCAACATTCGTAGTGGGACAGAGAAATTCACAATTCAGGGTAACATAAGCATTTAGTTTCTATTACTGTTACTGTTAGATAACTGGAAGGATTTATGTAAAAAACAATTCAACGGTTACAGATCCAGTTGCAGGGTGTTCATACGAATCTTTTTAAAGTGTGCTGCGGAGCTCTGCGAGATTTCTGTGATTTTCTATGATTTTCTGAAATAACACAAAACCCTCCGTAAATAACTCAGTTCTTAACGTAAAGACTTAAAACTCAGGATTCTGTAAAGGCATTCGCCAATCATGATATGAGTTTATTTATAGCTTCCTGTGCCAACCGGAAGTGCCTTAAATGGTGTCACAGTGGCAGTTTCCAAGGGTTAAAAAGGTCAGATCTTTTCAAAACTTCCTATGTGTGATTAGGCAACCCCCATAAACTGTAAGTCAGTCATTTCTCCCAACAGATGTCAAAGAAAAGCTCTCTGTCACACACACACACAGAAACACACACACAGCAAGGATGGAGTGACAAAGTGCGGTGCTTAAAGACACACAGAGCCTGCAATGGCATTTCCATATTCTCTAGGCCGTGCCGAGTTCACGTAACTACGTGTTTTGTGTTTTTTTTTATGGTTTGAACCGAAGGCATTGTGAATTTTAGGCCAGCTCTGAAGTTTGTGATAGTTGGCTACTAAACGAGTTGGAAAAAGGGGGTTTGGTGTCAGTTTGTATCAGTTTGGTGTCAGAATGATATCTAATTGACTGATGGACGGTGACTTGCTGGTGACTCTTGTCCATTTGCAATATGTTTAAACAGTGAGGTACCATCACCAAAGTGACATTCTGAAATCAACCCTAACGAGCGATTGAGATGAACCAGAATCACTGCCCAGCCATCCCGAGTTCATCGGGCCAGTCAATTTCGCATTCCTGCAGGATTTTTATAGCATGACAAAATCGTGATGGTACATGCCCATTGAACCATATTGCAAATGCACAGTGACTTTGCAAAAGTGAGAAAACATAAACAAATGGACATAATGAAATCAACACAACGAGCGATGGAGAAGACCCACTATCAATGCCCGGCCATCCCGAGTTCATCTAGCCAGTCAATTTTGCATCTCTGCAGGATTTTTGAGCATGTCAAATTTCTTATGGTAAATGCCCATTGAACCATATTGCAAATGCACGTGCACTTGCAATATGATTCAACAGTGAAAAAACATCACAAAATGGACATGATGAAATCAACACAACGAGTGATGGAAAGGAACAACCATCACTGCCCGGCCATCCTTTGTTCCCATAGCGGGCACTGCTATGGGAACAAAGCGCCGACTGAGATGGCCGCCTCGCTTCGCGTTCTAGGAAACTATGCAGTTTTTTGTTTTTTACGTGTTATTTCTTACATTAGTACCCCAGGTCATCTTAGGTTTCATTACATACAGTCGAGAAGAACTACTGAATATAAGATCAGCGTCAACTCACCATCAGTACGACCAAGAATATGTTTTCCGCGACGCGGATCCTGTGTTCTGCCTTACAAACAGGACAACGGAATGGATCGCTTGCAGCGACCCAAGGAAACGACTACGAAAAAGAGGGAAACGCGGCGGTGTTCTGGTCAGACTCCGAAAAAGGGCACATCGCGCACCACTTCCCAGTATTCTTCTTGCCAATGTCCAGTCTCTCGACAACAAGGTTGATGAAATCCGAGCAAGGGTGGCATTCCAGAGGGACATCAGAGACTGTAACGTTCTTTGCTTTACGGAAACATGGCTTACTGGGAAGACGCTATCCAGGGCGGTGCAGCCAACGGGTTTCTCCACGCATCGCGCGGACAGAAACAAACATCTCTCTGGTAAGAAGAGTGGCGGGGGCGTATGCCTCATGACTAACGGGACATGGTGTGATGAAGGAAACATACAGGAACTCAAATCCTTCTGTTCACCTGATTTAGAATTCCTCACAATCAAATGTAGACCGCATTATCTTCCAAGAGAATTCTCTTCGATTATAATCACAGCCGTATATATCCCCCCCAAGCAGACACATCGATGGCTCTGAACGAACTTTATTTAACTCTTTGCAAACTGGAAAACATTTATCCGGAGGCTGCATTCATTGTAGCTGGGGATTTTAACAAAGCCAATCTGAAAACAAGACTCCCTAAATTTTATCAGCATATCGATTGCGCAACCAGGGGTGGTAAAACCTTGGATCATTGTTACTCTAACTTCCGCGACGCATATAAGGCCCTGCCCCGCCCCCTTTCGGAAAAGCTGACCACGACTCCATTTTGCTGATCCCTGCCTACAGGCAGAAATTAAAACAAGAGGCTCCCACGCTGAGGTCTGTCCAACGCTGGTCAGACCAAGCTGACTCTACACTCCAAGACTGCTTCCATCACGTGGACTGGGACATGTTTCGTATTGCGTCAGATGGGAATATTGACGAATACGCTGATTCGGTGTGCGAGTTCATTAGAACGTGCGTCGAAGATGTCGTTCCCATAGCAACGATAAAAACATTCCCTAACCAGAAACCGTGGATTGATGGCAGCATTCGAGTGAAACTGAAAGCGCGAACCACTGCTTTTAATCAGGGCAAGGTGTCTGGCAACATGACTGAATACAAACAGTGCAGCTATTCCCTCCGCAAGGCTATTAAACAAGCTAAGCGTCAGTACAGAGACAAAGTGGAATCTCAATTCAACGGCTCAGACACAAGAGGCATGTGGCAGGGTCTACAGTCAATCACGGACTACAAGATGAAATCCAGCCCAGTCACGGACCAGGATGTCTTGCTCCCAGGCAGACTAAATAACTTTTTGCCCGCTTTGAGGACAATACAGTGCCACTGACACGGCCTGCAACGGAAACATGCGGTCTCTCCTTCACTGCAGCCGAGGTGAGTAAGACATTTAAACGTGTTAACCCTCGCAAGGCTGCAGGCCCAGACGGCATCCCCAGCCGCGCCCTCAGAGCATGCGCAGACCAGCTGGCCGGTGTGTTTACGGACATATTCAATCAATCCCTATACCAGTCTGCTGTTCCCACATGCTTCAAGAGGGCCACCATTGTTCCTGTTCCCAAGAAAGCTAAGGTAACTGAGCTAAACGACTACCGCCCCGTAGCACTCACTTCCGTCATCATGAAGTGCTTTGAGAGACTAGTCAAGGACCATATCACCTCCACCCTACCTGACACCCTAGACCCACTCCAATTTGCTTACCGCCCAAATAGGTCCACAGACGATGCAATCTCAACCACACTGCACACTGCCCTAACCCACCTGGACAAGAGGAATACCTATGTGAGAATGCTGTTCATCGACTACAGCTCGGCATTCAACACCATAGTACCTTCCAAGCTCGTCATCAAGCTCGAGACCCTGGGTCTCGACCCCGCCCTGTGCAACTGGGTATTGGACTTCCTGACGGGCCGCCCCCAGGTGGTGAGGGTAGGCAACAACATCTCCTCCCGCTGATCCTCAACACGGGGGCCCCACAAGGGTGCGTTCTGAGCCCTCTCCTGTACTCCCTGTTCACCCACGACTGCGTGGCCACGCACGCCTCCAACTCAATCATCAAGTTTGCGGACGACACAACAGTGGTAGGCTTGATTACCAACAACGACGAGACGGCCTACAGGGAGGAGGTGAGGGCCCTCGGAGTGTGGTGTCAGGAAAATAACCTCACACTCAACGTCAACAAAACTAAGGAGATGATTGTGGACTTCAGGAAACAGCAGAGGGAACACCCCCTATCCACATCGATGGAACAGTAGTGGAGAGGGTAGCTAGTTTTAAGTTCCTCGGCATACACATCACAGACAAACTGAATTGGTCCACTCACACTGACAGCGTCGTGAAGAAGGCGCAGCAGCGCCTATTCAACCTCAGGAGGCTGAAGAAATTCGGCTTGTCACCAAAAGCACTCGCAAACTTCTACAGATGCACAATCGAGAGCATCCTGGCGGGCTGTATCACCGCCTGGTACGGCAACTGCTCCGCCCTCAACCGTAAGGCTCTCCAGAGGGTAGTGAGGACTGCACAACGCATCACCGGGGGCAAACTACCTGCCCTCCAGGACACCTACACCACCCGTTGTTACAGGAAGGCCATAAAGATCATCAAGGACATCAACCACCCAAACCACTGCCTGTTCACCCCGCTATCATCCAGAAGGCGAGGTCAGTACAGGTGCATCAAAGCTGGGACCGAGAGACTGAAAAACAGCTTCTATCTCAAGGCCATCAGACTGTTAAACAGCCACCACTAACAGTGAGTGGCTGCTGCCAACACACTGTCATTGACACTGACCCAACTCCAGCCATTTTAATAATGGGAATTGATGGGAATTATGTAAATATATCACTAGCCACTTTAAACAATGCTACCTTATATAATGTTACTTACCCTACATTATTCATCTCATATGCATATGTATATACTGTACTCTACATCATCGACTGCATCCTTATGTAACACATGTATCACTAGCCACTTTAACTATGCCACTTTGTTTACTTTGTCTACACACTCATCTCATATGTATATACTGTACTCGATACCATCTACTGTATGCTGCTCTGTACCATCACTCATTCATATATCCTTATGTACATATTCCTTATCCCCTTACACTGTGTATAAGACAGTAGTTTTGGAATTGTTAGTTAGATTACTTGTTGGTTATCACTGCATTGTCGGAACTAGAAGCACAAGCATTTCGCTACACTCGCATTTAACATCTGCTAACCATGTGTATGTGACAAATAAAATTTGATTTGATTTGATTTGATTTGACCGGTAAATGCATTTACAACCATATTTTTATTTTTGGGTTACCAGGTGCCTATTTTCAATCACCAGTTGCACAACAATGCTTATCCATCAGAATATTTTAAACAGTCCATAAAGCACTCAGGACGGCCCCCATAGATAGAGGGTCGTAGGAGGGTACTCCTATAGCGGGCATGGTCAATAGGAGTCCTGGTAAATGCATTTACAACCATATTTTTATTTTTGGGTTACCAGGTGCCTATTTTCAATCACCAGTTGCACAACAATGCACGTGCATTTGCAATATGATTCTATAGTGAAAAAACATCACCAACTGGACATGATGAAATCAACACAACGAGCGATGGAAAGGAACAACTATCACTGCCAGGCCATCCTGTGTTCATCAGGCCAGTCAATTTTGCATTCCTGCAGGATTTTTATTGCATGAAGAATTTGTGATGGTACATGCCCATTGAACCATATTGCAAATGCACAGTGACTTTGCAAAAGTGAGAAAACATAAACAAATGGACATAATGAAATCAACACAACGAGCGATGGAAAGGAGCAACTATCACTGCCAGGCCATCCTGTGTTCATCAGGCCAGTCAATTTTGCATTTCTGCAGGATTTTTGAGCATGCCAAATTCGTGATGGTAAATGCCCATTGAAACATATTGCAAATGCACGTGCATTTGCAATATGATTCTATAGTGAAAAAAACATCACCAAATGGACATGATGAAATCAACACAACGAGTGATGGAAACGAACAACTATCACTGCCCGGCCATCCCGAGTTCATCGGGCCAGTCAATTTTGCATTTCTGCAGGATTTTTGAGCATGTCAAATTTCTTATGGCATTTGGCCCCAAAAAAAGTGACTTTTGACTTTGACTTTTGACTTCCTATGAAATCATATTTCAAATGGACAAATCATATTCCTTATGCACAAGTTTTTAAAAAAATTATGATAATAAAATGTTACAAAAGCATTTTCATACAGTTCTTACACGTCATTAATTTACATAAAATCGAAACAATTTTGAAAAACAGTCCAGAAAGCACTTTTTTACGAGGGTGATACGTTTTTTTTTTAAAGTTCACATTTTCGACTTTTGACTTCCTATGAAATCATATTGTAAATGGACAAAACATATTCCTTATGCGCATGTAAAAAAAAAACAAATATTATGATAATAAAATTGGACAAAAGTATGTTGATACAATTATTATACGTGTGTAATTGACACAAAATTCAAAAGAATTTCGAAAAACGGTCCAGAAAGCACTTTTTTAAGGGTGTGAAGTTTTTTTTACAAAATTTTGACATTTTTGACTTTTGACTTCCAATGAAATCATATTGAAAATGGACAAAACATATTCCTTATGCGCATGTAAAAAATAAATAACAATTATGATAATAAAATTGGACAAAAGTATATTCATACAGTTCTTACACATGTGTAATTGACAATAATTGACTATTTGCATTTGCAATTTGCAAACAATTGACAATTGGCATTTGCAATACACTTTGCATGAATCAACGCCGAATTGGGTGGTATTGGACAATGTGTATATGGTTTGTCCGATGCCAATGACTTCCCATTCATTTTTGTCCAATTCAGGGGGGTAATTCCCTTACTTTAGACTCTACTTTGTCTCTATACTGACGCTGAGCTTGTTTGATTGCCTTGCTGAGGGAATAGCTACACTGTTTGTATTCGGTCATGTTTCCGGTCACCTTGCCCTGGTTAAAGGCAGTGGTTCGCACTTTCAGTTTCACGCGAATGCTGCCATCAATCCACGGTTTCTGGTTTGGGAATGTTTTAATGTTCTAATGAACTCGCTCACCGAAACAGCGTATTCGTCAATTTTGTTGTTGGACGCAATGCGGAACATATTCCAATCCACGTGACGAAGCAGTCTTGAAGCGTGGAATCAGATTGGTCGGACCAGCGTTGAACAGACCTGAGCGCGGGAGCTTCTTGTTTTAGTTTCTGTCTGTAGGCTTGGTGCAAGAAAATTGAGTCGTGGTCAGCTTTTCCGAAAGGAGGGTGGGGGAGGGCCTTACATGCGTCGTGGAAGTTAGAATAACAATGATCTAGGGATTTACCAGCCCTGGTTGCGCAATTGATATGCTGAAATAATTTAGGGAGTCTTGTTTTCAGATTAGCATTGTTAAAATCCCCAGCTACAATGAATGCAGCCTCAGGATATGTGGTTTCCAGTTTGCATAAAGTCAAATAAAGTTAGTTCAGGGCCCTCGATGTGTCTGCTTGGGGGGGGAATATATACGGCTGTGATTATAATCGAATAGAATTCCCTTGGTAGATAGTGCGGTCGACATTTGATTGTGAGGAATTCTAAGTCAGGTGAACAGAAGGACTTGAGTTCCTGTATGTTGTTATGATCACACCACGTCTCATTATTCATAAGGCATACCCCCCCGCCCCTCTTCTTACCAGAAAGATGCTTGTTTCTGTCGGCGCGATGCGTGATGAAACCAGCTAGCTGCACCGACTCCGATAGAGTCTCTCGAGTGAGCCATGTTTCCGTGAAGCAAAGAACGTTACAGTCTCTGATGTCTCTCTGGAATGCTACCCTTGCTCGGATTTCATCAACCTTGTTGTCAAGAGACTGGACATTGGCGAGTAGTATGCTAGGGAGTGGTGCGCGATGTGCCCGCCCCGGAGCCTGACCAGAAGACTAATTTGTTTGCCTCTTTTACGACGACGTTGTTTTGGGTCGCCAGCTGTGATCCGATCCATTGTCCTGGGTGGAAGGCAGAACACAGTATCCGCTTCGGTAAAGTCATATTCCTGGTCGTAATGATGGTGAGTTGACGTTGCTCTTATATTCAGTAGTTCCTCCCGACTGTATGTAATGAAACCTAAGATTACCTGAGGTACCAATGTAAGAAATAACACGTAAAAAAACAAACTACTGCATAGTTTCCTAGGAACGCGAAGCGAGGCTGTGATCTCTGTCGGCGGCGGAAGTCGAAAAAAACTCTGACTCTGTTTTCATGTTGGTGCGTTTGTTTGTTTTTTTGGGTTCATTGTTTCTTTATTTATTTAAACACTCACTCCCTGAACATGCTTTCCGACTCTCAGCGAACTCGTTACACCCCATCAGGTCAAACACTACAAAGATAGAGTAGGGGGTTAATAAAGGCCTTAATCAAACTGGGTAAAATAAAAAATCATTGGCCTGTACCTTGACGTGGTGAGAGGGCTTCCAACTAAACCAGGCCCATGTTACTGAACCCCTGACTGCGACTGGCTGCCTGTCGAGGACAAGTGACAGGAAGAACTAGCTGCAGCACCTGATCAAGCATCTCTTGATTCTGCCTCTTTCTTCTCTCCTCATCCTTTATCTCTTTTTCTCCTCTCCCTCCAGACAAAATTCTGCATCTAGTGACTTCTGATTGCCCAACAATCTGCCCACTCATCACATCCCCTCCATAATCTAAAGCTACTGTTATTATCATGTCGTCATTATCTGCTAATAGAGTTTCCTAGCTGTATCATACTGGGCATATAATATGTGAGATACACAGATTAACCAAAAACACAGCAATGCAAACACTCAGAACAAAGAGAGCAGCAGTGCCTGGTCTTCGCAGTCTCCCTCTTCAAGTCCCACTTCCAAGATTGTCTGTTGAGAACAAGTGACAGGCAGAACCTCTCAACCGCACAGCACCCACCTCTTTATTCCACACACCAGAATTAAGTATTTCAGTCTGATTTCCATGAGTGTCCAAAGAAATAATCGGTTAAAATAAATTAATGGACACAACTGTACCAAAAACAAAGTTTATGTATTAAAACAGCAGTTTCATAAGGTGTTCATTATTGTAAAAAGGTATCCTTTGATGGTATTTATTTGTTCCACATGATTCATTGTTGTATCCCAGGACCTATAATAGATAAATATATATTCAACCACAAGGGTGTACTAATGAGCTGTACGAGATGAATCATAGTAGACAACTGAAATTATATTATTTCACTGTAGATAAGGGAAACATGACAGCCAGACAAACCAGTGTATGAATCAAATGGATTTGCAAATGAATGTAGTGGGAATTAGCTGACCTCGTAAGGTAAGTCACTTTGTGTCAAGGAGATTAAACGTTTTCTTTGCCATTTCCAAAACGTAGCAATGTTTAAGACATGGATTTCATGTTGTAACATTAACAAGGTCCGAAAAAGTAGTTAGAATTCATGTTTTCATTTTATTAGCTAAACAAAACTTGTTTTAACAGCAAAATTGTTGCGGAAATCAGCCTTGTTTGATGATGACAAGAACATGACAAGAACATAATTTTTGGTGAAATGATCTCCACAATTATAATCATTAGGTCATCACACCGTTGATATAGCAATGAACAGCTAATAGTTTAACGAATTCCATTGTGATGTAGAGGGGGACACTATTTGGCCAGGGGACATTATTTGGCATGACAGGCCCCCAACCCCCAGAAACACAGTTGGGGTTGTGCATTTGGTTGTGCATCATCAATTTTTCTCTTGTTATGTCAGTCACTGACAGTCACTCAATTAGCCATGGCAGCAAACCGTTTTTGGATTGGGAAGTTAGTCAAGCCAGCTATCTAAACTCTTAGTAGTCGTGGCCGAATACCATCCGGACATGCAGGGCATGTGCCCAGGGGCCCTGACTTCCAGGAGGCCCACATTGATTTTGTGTCACGACTTCCGCCGAAGTTGGCTCCCCTGCCTGTTCGGGTGGTGCTCGGCGGTCGTCGTCACCGTCCTACTAGCCACTACCGATCCCTTTTTCGTTTGTCTGTTGGTTTTGTCTTATTACTTTCACCTGTGTGTATTTTAGTTTAATTAGTGTCCCTATATATATAGTAGGTTGTCCCGCCCTTGTTTTGTGCGGGATTGTTTTTGTTACTCTTTTGTATGGTGTTTTTTTCGTGTGGTTATTCTCCGGACTATTTTGGTCCTGTGTTTGGGCCGGTCTATTGTATGCGCCCTGTGTGTTGGCGTGACCGTTTTTGTGCGCCGGAGAATAAATTGACAATCTACTGAACCCTGCTCTCTGCGCCTGATTCCACCCACCACTCCTAGTAAATCGTGACATTTTGTTAGTCACTCTAACTCAGATATAATTAACATGGCATAAGTCTTGGCAAAATGTGTAGAATTACAGGAAATTTGTTTTAACACTGCAAAAATGCCTCTCCACCCCATTGCAAAATGTGTAGAATTACAGGAAATTAGTTGTCTCGTAGCAAACTGAGTAGAACTGCATGAAACGTGTTATAAAATTGCTAAACCTCTTTCTGCCGCATGGCAAAATGTGTAGAATTACAGAAAGTTTGCATTAAAATGGCAAAATGTGTCTCTACTCCCCTTGGTTTGGAATTGCAGGAAATTAACTTAAAAACAAAAAAATGTCTCTGAAGCGTTTGCCCACAAAATTTTGTTTAGGACCCCAAACGGTTAGGGCTGGCCCTTCCCACACATACATATTACTATAGGTTGAAAGCAAAATATCTTAGAGAATGCACCGCACCATCTCTCAAAATACCCCCAAATGCACTAATATATGGTGATGTTATTGGGTCGGCCTATAAGATTGGTGATATTCCAGATACAAAGCACTAGAGAATATGATTAAGTTATGTTGTTACCATACCACAGGCCAAAGCAAGAACTTACCATGTGAGCATACCACAGCGCGAACATGTTCACCGGCACAGCAAGACAAAAGCACGACAACACCGCAAGCCACAGGTAGCTAGGCGGCTCTGAACCGGGTGGCACCGGGGAGCGGAGGAGGAGGAGGGGGGGTCCGAAGGGGGGTCCGAAGCTCAGCTGGGACGGGGACACTGGCGCAGAGCCTGACCTTAATGGCGATTGGTGTCCGGTCTGCTCGGCATTCGGGGAATGGATGCTACTTCTCAAGTTGAGAGATGTGTGGGAAGGTTTGAGGCTGCTTTCCCCGGTGGGTTCGGTGGTCACGGCGCTCAGGAGTTTCTCTGTGTCTTGGAAGTCGGTGGGATGTGAGACTTCCCTCTCCCCCAGGGCGCTTTTACCAAATGCGGCATCCGTGTTGATAGCCATTCTTTAGATACAAATTTCGATATATTCCTCCAAGACAAGCGTCGGAAATCCCTTTTTGAATTAAATGTTGTATGAACTTTCCTTTGATGAAATCAGGGTGTCAGATGAGTAAACTCTCCTTTGGGCGGTAGTCATCAGCATTAACAGTCGTTTGAACACATTAATTTGATTATAGATGATAAAATAACATATCTAATATCAATACAAAGTTATTGAATTGTACACTAAAAAAACAAGCAATTGAATCTTGCCAATATATCCAAGCGTGATGATATTGATGTATCTCTCGTTCCACCCGGTTCTCCAGTCTTCACTGAGGTAAGTGCAAGCCCTGCTTTTTCAAATGGAAACCCCTTGTGTGTATTACCACTCCCTATAATGATCAGCATCCCCTCAGTGGCTGGACCACTGCATTAGGCTACATTACACGACCGAGCAAAAACCATGTTTAAAAACCACGTCTGAAACTAATTGACCATTTTTACGTGCGCCAGAGACATTAGGGTGGATCACTAGCCTAGTCCTGTGTCTAAGACTAAACATTAGTATTAAAAATGTGTATGGGAAAGAGAGACATACATAGAGACAGAGAGATAGCAGTAAGATAGTTAGAGATGGAAACTGAGCTGCACTTTCTAACCTCCTGCCAAATGTAGGACCCTATAAGAGACACATATTTCGCTGAAATTACACAAACCCACAAAGCATTTTAACACAAATCAAATTTTGACAAACTATCTCATCTGTTAGGCAAAATATCACAGTGTGTAATCCCAGCAAGAAAATATGTGACCTGCTGCCACAAGAGCAGGTCGTAACACTCCATTTTAAGGGTTCCTTATTACAGTGTAAGAATTGTAGTTCATCGTAATAACTCATAGTTACACTGTCATGACATGTGACTGGTGGTAATTGCAGTCTATTTACAGAGGTGTAACAACAAATGCTTGTTACTATGCTTGTTACAATTGGGCAAGTTTCCACTAAATAAAAAAAATGTAGTGATTTGTTTCTTCTCAACTGCATCCTATTAAGTAATAACTACCACAAAAGTTATAATTTCTTGTGGACAGATGCTCTGGGTGTTCCGAGATTACATAGGCTCGAATTACCTACCCACTCACTATTTCCACTCAATGTTGCTAGCACTTGCCCCCCAAAAGTATACCATCTGGGTTAACTTGGTTGAGTTGACAAAAACAGATAAGATGTAGGTCAACATCAATGACTGGGGTCTACCATACGGGTGTCATCCTCAATGTCTTCCTCAAGTGGGAGGATAAACACACAAATATAGTACACACAAGTACTAGCCATCCAGACAGTTTTATTTATTATTCGACCATGCTGGTCATTTATGAACATTTGAACATCTTGGCCATGTTCTGTTATAATCTCCACCCGGCACAGCCAGAAGAGGACTGGCCACCCCACATATGCTCTCTCTAATTCTCTCTTTCTTTCTCTCTCTCGGAGGACCTGAGCCCTAGGACCATGCCCCAGGACTACCTGACATGATGACTCCTTGCTGTCCCCAGTCCACCTGACCGTGCTGCTGCTCCAGTTTCAACTGTTCTGCCTTATTATTATTTGACCATGCTGGTCATTTATGAACATTTGAACATCTTGGCCATGTTCTATTATAATCTCCACCCGGCACAGCCAGAAGAGGACTGGCCACCCCACATAACCTGGTTCCTCTCTTGGTTTCTTCCTAGGTTTTGGCCTTTCTAGGGAGTTTTTCCTAGCCACCGTGCTTCTACACCTGCATTGATTGCTGTTTGGGGTTTTAGGCTGGGTTTCTGTACAGCACTTTGAGATATCAGCTGATGTACGAAGGGCTATATAAATAAATTTGATTTGATTTAGCTAGCTAGCTAGCTAGCAAGCTACTGTAGCTGTTACTGCAGCTTTCTGTTGGTATGTAGCTTGCACTTCAATGGCATCCCTCGAGGAGATTTTCTTATATTTTCCAACCAGGCGAGGTACTATGAAGACACCACTGATCTCGACAAGAGGCGCAACATTCAAAGAAATTCACAATTCAGGATAACGTTAAACAATTAACTTTGATTAGATAACTGGACGGATTTAGCTATGTACAACAATTTTTCAACAACCATTTTTCATCTAACGTTAGCTAGTTGCTAGCTATACACATAGTTCAGTGGTGGCTGCTGAGGGGAGGATGGTTCATAATAATGTCTGGAATGGAGTAAACGGAATGGTGTCAAACATGCGGTTTCCATGTGGTTGATACCATTCAATTGACACCATTCCAGCCATTATTATGAGCCGTCCTCCCCTCATCAGCCTCCACTGATATAGTTATACAGTGGGGAGAACAAGCATTTCATACACTGCCGGTTTTGCAGGTTTTCCTACTTTCAAAGCATGTAGAGAGAGGTCTGTAATTTTTAATCATAGGTACACTTCAACCGTGAGAGACGGAATCTAAAACAAAAATCCAGAAAATCACATTGTATGATTTTTAAGAAATTAATTTGCATTTTATTGCATGACATAAGTATTTGATACATCAGAAAAGCAGAACTTAAAATTTGGTACAGAAACCTTTGTTTGCAATTACAGAGATCATACGTTTCCTGTAGTTCTTGACCAGGTTTAATAGTTGTATCTTTTATCAATGTTTATTATGAATATTTCTGTAAGTTGATGTGCCTCTCTGCAAAATACAGCATGTTTTGGAACTACTGAACATAACACGCTAATGTCAAATTAGATTTTTGGATATAAATATGACTTTATCAAATAAAACATACATGTAACATGAAGTCCTATGAGTGTCATCTGATGAAGATCAAAGGTTAGTGATTAATTTTATCTCTATTTCTGCTTTTTGTGACTCCTCTTTTTGGCTGGGAAAATGGCTGTGTTTTTCTGTGACTTGGCGTTGACCTAACATAATCGTTTGGTGTGCTTTCGCTGTAAAGCCTTTTTGAAATCGGACACTGTGGTGGGATTAACATCTCTGCGCACGGAACCCGCTAGCGGGCTGAAATCCCACGACATACGGTGATCACTACATAAATAGTCATATTAAACATTCATGAAAATACAAGTGTCTCACATGTATCGAAAACCTAGAATCTTGTTAATCCAACTGCGTTGACAGGTTTAAAAAAGGATTTACTGCGAAAGAATACGATGCGATTATCTGAGCATAGAGCCCCATAAAAAAAAACAATTTTAACCAGCACAGGCGTAACATAATAATAATATAATAATAATAATAATAATAACATAGTAACATATTCACAAACTGCATTAAAATAAATAGTTTACCTTTGACAATCTTCGTCTGTTTGCAATCCCAATGCTCATTGTTACACAATGAATGATCTTATGTTTGATAAAAATCAGTTTTTATAGCCTAACACGAAACATTTTGTGAACCGCTTGTGTCGTGAATTCCGTCTCATTCCATTTTCGACGACACATTCCAGGTAAATACCCCACACAGAACGTGACTTTTCCAGTCATGTTTGGTTTCACTGCAATCAACTGGTTGGTTTGTAACACAATCAAACCTGATGGGCCATTTCGCGGGACGTATTGACTGAAAGAAACCGATTTGAAGACAAAAAGTCATGACATCATTGTGCACCAATGATTTGCCCACTGTTTCGTTGATTGACTGTCTTTTAACCCAATGACCACTGATCGTCTTGAAATCTAGCTGGGTAGATAGCCAATGAGCTGAGGTAAACGGCAAAAGTCCATGTTTATGTGTTGCAAGACCAACCCATGTAGTAAGCTCCAGCGTAAAGTGAGTCATTCGCTATTGAAATTTCATACCGGAAGGAGAAACACATATTACGCATTGCATTGTTTGGTAAATGCGCAGACTCAGCTGTTTATATATCAATCATTACGGCGACTAAGACAGGGAAAGTTAAATCTAAAGTCTAGATATACAGATGTACACACAATTTTAGAATAAATTGATTGGGAAGGTGCGACAGAGATTGTTGTAGGACGATTCATTTAGCGATTGTGGAGGAATATTTTTTAAACAGGTGAGGACATGTTTTGGACTGGTAAATTCTTATCATGGTAATGCCCCTGTTTGAAATTAATAATCTAAAATATTATTTGTGATATTTTGTAAATTTTAGAAGCAATATATAAACATGTAATGTCATGAAATGTGAGATGCGTGTGTCTGCCACCCCACCCCAACCCACATGAAATAGCCTTTTTGAGGCTGTTGAGGGGAGGGCAGGCCCACACAACAATGGCCAAAGTTAAATGGAGACAGTAGATACAGCTGGTCTGTTGTAATGTAATAAAGACAATAGATCTAGCTGGTCTGTCATAATATAATAGATACAGTAGATCTAGCAGGTCATAATAATGTATTCAAACTTATGTTCCCTGTACTCTCTCTATATAGAGTGGGGCAAAAAAAGTATTTAGTCAGCCACGAATTGTACAAGTTCCCCCACTTAAAAAGATGAGAGGCCTGTAATTTTCATCATAGGTACACTTCAACTATGACAGACAAAATGAGAAAAAAATCCAGAAAATCACATTGTAGGATTTTTTATGAATTTATTTGCAAATTATGCTGGAAAATAAAATGTTGTTTTTGTTAGCAGGTGAATTATATCTAAGAACCTTCTGCGATTATTGGAGGACAATCTATTAATTATGAAGCCAGTCTGATCTGGGTTGACCAACACGGGGAGACATGACTCCAGTCTCTTAGAGAGCATCTTGGTGACCAGTTTACAATCTGTGTTAAGGAGAGAGATTGGTCTATAGGAGGCGCACTTTAGTGGGGTTTTCCCTTTCTTGTGGATTATAGTAATCACTGCTTGAGAGAAAGACTCTGGAAAGCAGTTGTCTTCCCTGGCATTTTAAGTACCTCCATAAGGTAGGGGACCAACAGCTCCCTAAATTCTTTATAGAACTCTGGGGGGAAGCCATCCTCCCCATGTGATTTATTAGAAGGTAAGGATTTAATGGCCTCCAACAATTCAGGAACTGAGAAGTGTTCACTCAGGTGCTCTCTGTCTTCCTCTGACAGGCATGGGAGATTGAGAGAGGAGAGAAAGGAGTCTATCTCTGATAGATCATCGTTTGATTGGGAAGTTTGATATGTGTTCAGGATATTATATTTCAGTTGTTTATTTACCAAAAGCCTGTATAGATCTTTAGTCGGGCCTCTTTGGTAGGTTCTCTCTAGATCTGAGAATTCAGATTCAAGGGCACTCAGTTCCGCACCGTGTTTTCTCTTCAGCCCTTTAGTATAGGAAATGATCTGCCCCTCACATAGTCTTTCAATGTGTCCCAAAGAATGAAACTGTCAGGGGGGGGGAGGGTTAGTTTGTCAAAGTAAAAATATTGATCTGATCTTTGATGAATGCACAAAATTCAGGTTGCTTCAGGAGTGTAGAATTTGGTCTCCATCTATATGCTCCATTTACCTTGGTAGGAATGGAGATTGATAATACCAGAGGAGAATGGTCACTAAGCAATCTGGGGAGATACTTGACATCTAACACTCTATGAAACAGTTGGGTCAATAGTAAAAATGTTATCTATGCGTGTGTGTGTGTCATGTGTGGGTGTGAATAAAAAAGAGTATTCCCTATCCTGTAGGTGCAACTGTCTCCAGATGTCTAGTAAATTGAGAACTTTCATGAATGAAATGGTGAGCTTGCCGGCTTTGGTAAGAAGTGAGGGTTTATCAGAGAACCTATCAAGAACTGTATCGAAACAAAAATGTAAATCTCCTCCAACCAGTAGCCATCCTGGTGGTGCTTGAGCAACCTGAAGGAAGACATTCTGAATAAACATATGGTCATTGAAGTTAGGAGCATAAATATTCAATAGGGTCCAAGACTCTGAAAACATATGCCCCTGCACCAGAACAAACCTGCCAGAGGGATCAGAGATGGTGTTGTTGACGCAGAAGGGGATGTGTCTACTTATCAAAATTGCAGTTCCTCTTGCTTTGGATTTAAAATAGGGCGCAAAAACTTGTCCTACCCATTCCCTCTTCAATTTCTGTCAAATTAGATTCTTGTAAAAACACAATGTCAGCCTTTAATTTCTTACGGTATGTATAGACTCTTTTCCTTTTAATCTGTTAAGACCTTATACGTTGAATGTGACATATTTTAGTGGATTAAGCATAGGTTGGGTTTCAAATATGTAACCAAATGGAAATCTCTCATATGTAAATAGTCAGGAAATGTTTCAACTTTTTTTGAACTCAGAAGTGACCAATGTGTCTCTTTAGGAAGGAATCAACAATAAATATATTTTTAAAAAATCCCACCCCGATTGTCAGACTAAAACAACAATCCCAACAATCAAACATGAATACAGTTGTAGAGAAACGTTGCTGCTCGCTTTCCATCTTGCTCTTACTCGCTAAACCTTGGCGTAAACTAAAACCTGCGAGCTCTCTAAGTTGAAAACAAACGTTGTGAATAGACATTTATGGCTGAATATTTACTGCCCACGGTAAAGGCTGCTTGAGTCTCTTTTCGGGAGAGGAGAAACATAAATGGGGGGGAAAGCAATGTCCCTAAGCACACTTATTTGCCAGTGGATATTACCTAAACAAAATATACTCTCCTGTAAATGTAATAGAACTCACCCCGGGGAAAAATGGTTAGTTGAAAATGTACAAATCAATTATAGCGACTGGATAGCAGGGTAAACGGATCCAAATTCCAAGAAGATATCAGCAGTTCAGTCCGGATAAGAAAAAACAAACAAACTGCATCTTATCTCCCAGAGAGACCGTCCTGGTTCAGTTCTTTGAGAAAAGTAAACACTTCTCCCGGTGTGCCGAAGAGATGGCTTCGGCCTTTGTACTGAACTTTTATCCGCGCAGGGTGGATGAGGTAGCCGGTGATGTTCTTCTCCTTTCAGTGCTTTGGCTGCCGGTCTGAACTGCTTGTGATGTCTGGCGAGATCCTCGCTCATATCCGGGAAAAGGCTGACCTTCTTACCATCAATGGTGATTTCCCCTTTGGCTCTTGCGTGTCGCAATATCTTCTCCCTGTCCTGGAAACGGAGGAACCGGATCAGGACGGCCCGTGGCTGCTCATCTGGTGTGGGTTTCGGTGTTGAGGTTCTGTGGGTGTGTTCGATTTCCAGCGGCTTGGTGAAGTTGATTATGCCTAGGACATCAGGGATCCATTGAGTGAAGAAACGGACCGGGTCACGGCCCTCGCTGTCCTCTTTCAATCCCACCACACGGATATTACTACGTCTACTCTGGTTCTCCATCTGATCTACCTTGTTTTTGAGGTAGGCATTGTCCTTCTGCAGTTGTATCAGAACCTGGTCATGTCGAGTGATGGTATCTTCAACTGTGCTAATGCGCAACTCAGTCTCAGTCGTTCTCAAAAGGAGATCATTCAAGGAGGATTTCAGGTTGTCAATGGAAGAATGTTCAGCCGATTTCTTGTAAATTTTCATAGAAAGACCTTTGTTACCATCCTGAATTTCCCGGAAGAGAGTAGCCAGCATGTCGGCAGGCTCGCGTTACCGTTATCTTGGGAATCAACAACGTTTTGGTCGTCCTTCTTGACTCTCGGTCGGAGGTCCATGGCTCTTCGGGAAGTTACTTAACAATTTATCAGCCGATGTTAGAATTTTGTTTCGACATTGTTATTTGGGTAATAATAGAATAACTTTGAAGAGCTCAGTTTGTCAACGTCTGCTCAGCTCCGCGGCATCACGTGCTCACAAATAACAGCTATATTCTCATCCATTATGGGTGTGATGCATTGGTGCTCTGTCCCAGGAATAGAAGTGGTAGGTTTTCATGTTTCTTGACCCACCTTTGAAACCCTGATACCCTGGCCAAATTCACATTCAGAACATTGTTCAATCATCATTCCTAACATATTTGCCTTACAAGATTTTATCAACACACTTACCACTTCTCTGTGATAGTCCACTCTTACAAAAATGTATTTGTTGCGGCACACTTCCCGCAAGTTTGTGGCTAATGTTCTGCAAACTAAATAGTGTACCACAGAATGTTGCCAGAAGTTTGCAAATGTTGGCTACAATCATATTTATTGCCACTAGTGGCAAACAGTTCGCAATAGTTTTTTTTTCTGGCTGACAATTCTCTCAAGATTCAATTTGAATTTGTGGCAAACCTTTGGCAACAAGTTCCAAGACCAATCCCTTTGACTGATGACCAATCAGGGGGATTAGAAACATCGGTTGGAAGATGGAAACCAAGCTATTTAGCTAGCTCCCTACCAAAGTTGTCTGGTGAGTGTCTAACTTATTACACTTCCTAAACTTGAACATTTTATTAGCTAAATGATGCCTAGTCAGCAATGTCATGTTTTATGTGATAGAGTGAAACACGTTTTGTTGATACCGGTTTAAATTTGTCAGAGCCCTTGACTGGCTAGCGCTTAGTTAGCTAACGTTAGCTATCACATTTTTGCACAATGCATGTGATGGGTAGTTAGCTAACTGAGTTGCCTAAACATTAAGTGAATGCGTTGCTGTCTTTTAATACCAATATGGTAGTGTCATGGTTCAGTAGCATGTTAGCAAACACAATAGCTAAGGTAGCTAGCTATCAAAAATGAGTTGATTTGACATCAAAGTAAAACTTAACTTTTGCAGATGGATCCCTCCATTACCTGTGGTGTTGGAAGAGTCTGTGCTGGGAGGATGCATTAACACCCTGGAAATATGTTTGTGGTGCACTCACTCAACACTTTTCTTTGAGTGTCAAGGCTCAGGAGAAGACTCAGATGCAGACAGTTTCAAAGAGGTCAATAGTCCAGAGCAGAATCTGAAAGGTACAGAACAGCAGGTAGGCACAGGGCAGGCAGAGTGGTCCAGGGTGGTTTAATTATGGAATAGCCCCTTTTTTTCAATTTTCACCTAAAATGACATACCCAAATCTAACTGCCTGTAGCAAGGATATGCATATTATTGGTACCATTTGAAAGGAAACACTTTGACGTTTATGGAAATGTGAAAGGAATGTAGTAGAATAGCACAATAGATCTGGTAAAAGATAATACAAAGAAAAAAAAGCTTTGTATTTTTTCTACCATCATCTTTGAAATGCAAGAGAAAGGCCATCATGTATTATTCCAGCCCAGGTGCCATTTCGATTTGGGCCAATAGATGGCATCAGTGTATGTGCAAAGTTTTAGACTGATCCAATGAACCATTGTATTTCTGTTATAGTTTGTATCAAGACTGCCCAAATATGCCTAATTTGTTTATTAATAACTTTTCATATTCAAAATTGTCCACTCTCCTCAAACAATAGCATGGTATTATTTCCCTGTAATTGCTACTGTAAATAGGACAGTATAGTTAGATTAACAAGAATGTAAGCTTTCTGCCAAAATCAGATATGTCTATGCCCTGGGAAATGTTCTTGTTACTTACAACCTCATGCTAATCGCATTAGCCACGTTAGCTCAAACGTCCCGTGGAATTGACACCGATCCCGAAGAAGTTAATCATCTTTATTTTGTTATTGTTGTTCAAGTTGCTCCTGCCAAAGATGAACAGTTGTCAACTGCATTTCATTCTCAGTCATTCCTCGACACCGTCTACCTTTCTCTTCTCCATTTCCAGCCGTTCACTTTTAATCTTCAAGTCAATGTATTTCATTGACAACAGTTTGTGCTGAATGTCCGTCTCCATGTGTCTTTTATAGACCTCTTTAATATCAACCTGGAAAAAAGCTAAATAGAAAATGTGCATTTATGGTGTGATCTTAAAAAGGGCAAGATCCTGTCGTAGATTTTCTCTTAGGAGCGCAAAACCTTTTCAGTAGAATATGAGCATGAGCTTTCAGCATGTATTGCACCCCCCCCCTTTTAAAGGAGCTCTTGTCTGGTGAGCAACCCCCAGCGATGCCATCCATGATTGGCCTCCCTCTAGTGAGGTTTAGGACTAGCTCCTCAGCTGGGGTGGACCCTGGAGCTGGAGGCCCCACTCATGCCTTCCCCTTGTCAACCTTTTTTTTGTTGGCTGAAGGAATACAGTGCAACAAATCATACAATCGGCCAAACTGGCATTTCGATAAATTAAACAAATGTGATTCCTTTAAATAGCAAGTGACGTGATTGTAAGTCAGATGTTTTCATAGCAGTAGCCAGTGGGCCAGGTGAAACCATGGGTTAGGCTACAGTTTATCCTGGCACAGAGGCTACTTTCAGGGAAAGGAGCCATCTGATTTATATGAAATATCCCCAACTAATAATTAATTGCCTGTTTGTATGATATTTGGTATTTAGTTGCCATGTTCTTTTGGCTCCCATGGGGTTACAACTAAAAATATAAGAGGCGTTGCCCTGAAAGGCATTATGAATTCAATAAATCATTCATCCTGGCTACAATGGCATTGTAACATAGGCTGCTATACAACTTGCAAGCTATAGCCTTGACACGTAATATCACCAGCATCAATAAAAGTGTTTTATTTTACCTTTATTTAACTAGGCAAGTCAGTTAAGAACAAATTCTTATTTTCAATGACAGCCTAGGAACAGTGGGTTAACTGCCTGTTCAGGGGCAGAACGACAGATTTGTACCTTGTCAGCTCAGGGGTTTGAACTTGCAACCTTCCGGTTACTAGTCCAATGCTCTAACCACTAGGCTACCCTAGTGCTCTCTAAAGTGAAGACATTATATCTAAATCATCCATGTGTATAGGAATTACATATTGAAATCGTGTCACTTCACACATTTACTCTGACAGTAATGTTCTGCCATGCTCTGGGTGTTACTTTTTTTGGTAAAGATTTCAACATAAGGATTGTAGTCAGTTACTATCATTTGTTGTCTTTTGACTCCATGATGTCTATCATTGTTTGTCATTAATATGAGGACCTTTTTTGAATGTTGCGTGCACGCGCCAGTTTTCAGATCAACCAATCTGCGATTCACTTAAATGAGAAGCAGCCATTCTGGAACCAAGAAATCCTGGACTCCCACATCTGGTTAAGACAAGCCGTGTCACAGCATGGTCTGTTACACCTGTCTTTGTGCTTGTCTCCACCAGGTGTCGCCAATCTTCCTCATAATCCCCAATGCAGTTATACCATTTATACCTGTGTTCTCTGTTTGTTTGTTGCCAGTTCGTCTTGTCAAGCTTGCCAGCGTGTTTTTCCGTGCTCCTGTTTTCCTAGTCTCTTTTTCTAGCCCTCCCAGTTCTGACCATTTCTGCCTGTCCTGTCACTGAGCCCGCCTGCCTCACCATTCAGCCTGCCTTGACCCCCACAGTACCTTTCGTACTCTACTCTGACCTGGTTTATGAACTTCGGCCTGTCCTTGACCTGCCCATTGCCTGCCCCTTGTAATTTCAATAAATATCAGAGACTCAAATCATCTGCTTCCGGTGTCTGCATCTGGGTCTCACCCTGTGTCGTTATTAGCCGGATATGTTCAGAAGATCCAAAAAGGTGACAATGCATGTTGAACGCGAAGGGGGTCTGTCGTCTACCATCATTCACTTCCCATCATTCACTTCTGTAAGTTTACTCGAAAGACGTGTAAACTGTCGGTTCTCCTCGTTTTGCTAGAAAGTCTTTGGTCTGACAGATGTTTACGTGACACCCAGAATGCATTGAATGAAATTTAACAAACATGCCTCCACAAATAGCTTAGCATTAGCTAATCATAATCAGTGCAGCCTTCACTGAAGTGAAGGTTCAGTGACCAGCCGGAGGAAGACGACACGACAGCACCCTCCTCGGGGATAGGTACTCTGTGTAAAGCCAATTAGTACACACCTGAGCCTACTAACTGGCTTGGTGTTTCCTTCTATACAGGTGTGCCAGGAGATGAGCTCGAGGTGGATTGGGTTATATTTGTCCATTATAATCTATGCAAAAATCAGAATGCATAATTTGTTACCAGTACTTGAGAACATTTGAATAAACATGTAAGTAAAGAAATTAATACCACACAAACCATTTTCTGATGATTTGCGGGGTGTTTATGATACTGATTATTTGTTGCCACAGATGGCTTGTTTACATTTCTACCATTGTGGCTAGATGGAGTAGCTAGGCTTGCAATAGCTCTATCTAGCGGTCGCGTCGGGGACAGCAGTTTTTGGCAACTGTAGCTAAGCCTAACCCTTTTCCTAACCTTAACCTCATTATCTTAACCTCCTACGTTAATTCACCTAGCCTCCTCATTATCTCAACCTCCTACGTTAGATCTCCTAACCTGCCATGTTAATTATCCTAACCTGCGATTTTTATCCTAACCACACCGGAAGCCAATCACATCACCCCTGACACTTACTTGGAGCCATTCAGTGTTGTGTTTTATGTATGCAGCAAGTGGGCGAAGCTGTAGTATTAGCAATGTCTTTCAAAAGGAGACATCTTGTCGATTTTTGTCAATTCTGACAATAATTCTGAGTATGAAAGTGGGGAGTCAGATTCTGACAGTGAGGAGCTGCCCCGCAATCTTGTGGTCATTGAGGACCCTGAATCTGAGGGCTCCTTGCCCACCTTTTGAAGTCCCAGATCCCTTTGAAGATGCTGGTGGTGATAGAGGCACACCACACTGAATGAATTATGGGAGGTCTGCGGTAGCTGGAAGGCCTCCAGCCATTTCACCCCTCTTGGCCCTGCTGTTGGCTTTAATGAGTCCTATTTTGGAATGCAAAGCCCCTTGCCATTTCCCTCTGAGGCAGAGTGCTTCAAGCTGTTTCTGACAGAGGAGCTGGTGGGAGACATAGGGGAGGAGAACAAATCACTATGCCTTGGAGCTACAAGAGAGGAGAGAGCCATAGGGGAGGTGGACCACCTGATGTGAGAGTGAGTGAGTGAGTGAGTGAGTGAGTGAGTGAGTGAGTGAGTGAGTGAGTGAGTGATCAAACCTGACTGTGTGCTTGACTATAACTGCAAAATGGGGGCAGTGGATACAGCAGACATGATAAATAACTTTCTGGCACGCGCTCGGAAAACCAACAAGTGGTATAAGACATTTCTCCATCTGATCGACACTGCTTGTCTCAATGGCCAGTAACAAGTGAGATGATTACTGAACAAAGTCTTTTGTAATTGGACATATAATTCAAACACAAATCAAATACAGTTCCATTATGCAATTATATTGACTATCTCACCCACTTCCCTAATCCCTCATCATCTTCTCCACTACCTCATCCTCCCTACTCCCTCTCCGAACAGAATGCTGTTAGCATACAAAAGATTTCCTACAGTTTTGGCATTTTAGAAAACTCACAAAAGTTCTGACGAAGGCCGTGAGGCCGATATGTAAGATTATTAAAGATCAGTGATACTATCAAGAGCAGTGTGCGGTTTCCTTTTTCCTTCATCTTGTTCGATTGTTACCATGCACCTGCAAAAAAGACGTGCTCAGACGTGCGAGTGCCTTTTGAATATTGAACTACATTTTCCGCATGAAAGATGTCCAGTTCCAGTGATTTTGCCAAGTTACATTTCCACATTTTGTTAAGTTACAGCCTTATTCTAAAATGTATTAAATGGCTTTTCTTCCTCATTAATCTACACACAATACTCAATAATGACCAAATAAAAACAGGTCTTTAGAAATGTTTTCAAATGTAAGAAAAACGTAAATATCACATTTTTAAAAGTATTCAGACCCTTTACTCAGTACTTTGTTTAAGCTCCTTTGGCAGCAATTACAGCCTCAAGTTTTCTTGGGTATGACACTACAGGCTTGGCACACCTTTATTTGGGAAGTTTCTCCCATTCTTCTCTGCAAGTCCTTTCAAGTTCTGTCAGGTTGGATGGGGAATTTCGCTGCACTGCTATTTTCAGGTCTCTCCAAAGATGTTCCATCGGGTTCAAGTCCGGGATCTGGCTGGGCCACTCAAGGACATTCAGAGACTTGTCCCGAAGCCAATCCTGTATTGTCTTGGCTGTGGGCTTAGGGTCGTTAACCTGTTGGAAGGTGAACCTTCGCCCCAGTCTGAGGTCCTGGGTGTTCTGGAGCTGGTTTTCATCAAGTATCTCTTTGTACATTGCTCCGTTGATCTATCCCTCTATACTCACTCGTCTCCCAATCCCTGCCGCTGAAAAAACATCCCCACAGCATGATGCTGCCACCACCATGCTTCACTGTAGGGATGCTGCCCGAGTTTCTCCAGACACTTGGCATTCAGGCCAAAGAGTTCAATCTTGATTTCATCAGACCAAAGAATGTTGTTTTTCTCACGGTCTGAGAGTCTTAATTGTCTTTTGGCAAACTCCAAGCGGACTGGCTTGCCTTTTACTGAGGAGTGGCTTCCGTCTGGTCACTCTACCCTAAAGGCCTGATTGGTGGAGTGCTGCAGAGATGGTTGTCCTTCTGGAAGGTTCTCACACCTCCACAGAGGAAGTTTAGAGCTCTGTCAGAGTGACCATTTGGTTCCTGGTCACCTCCCTGACCAAGGCTCTTCTCCCCCGATTGCTCAGTTTGGCCAGGCGGCCAGCTCTAGGTCAGCTCTAGGTCAGCTCTAGGAAGAGTCTTGGTAGTTCCAAACTTCTTCCACTGAAGAATGATGGAGGCAACTGTGTTCTTGGCGACCTTGACGGCTTGTTTTTTGCTCTGACATGCACCGTGGGGCCTTATATACAGGTGTGTTTTCCTTTTCAATTGAATTACCACAGGTGGACTCCAATCAAGTTGTAGAAACATCTCAATGAAAACTGGATGCACCTGAGCTCAATTTTGAGTCTCATAACAAAGGGTCTGAATATTATGTAAATGGGGTATTTATGTTTTTATATTTAATAATACATTCGCAAAAATGTCCAAAACTGTTTTTGCTTCGTCATTGTGGCGTATTGTGTGTACATTGCTGAGGATGTTTGTTTTGTTTAATCCATTTTAGAATAAGGGTGTAATGTAACAAAATGTGGAAAAGGTCAAGGGGTCTGAATACTTTCCGAAGGCACCGTACCTTGCGGAAATCCCTAGTACAGGGTAGATTCTCAGAAAATGTGGGAATCGTGCACAGAGCCAGACCACTTGGGTTCCACATTATTAGTGAGTAGATTCAGGGAGCCACAGATCATCTGACAAAAGAAGTAAGGAAGATCGTTGAGTTTAATGTCCGTTTCTGAAAATGACTTGGCTTGGTGAAAGTGTCAATAGATACCTGTACGTTTATGCTGTGAAAATATTTTCTATTCAGTCTCCTTCATTTTGTCCAGATGGTCTTTGAACGGGGACATGTATCCCAGCTTTAGTACCAATGATGTTTAGAGAATCTGTGGGATGAATTAGGCAGTCATTTTATCATGTTGACTAGGTTTATTCATTTACATTGAAATTAGCAAAGCATCGCTGGCAGTCAACTGACTAGACTACTGTAGGTTACCTGCAATTCTGTAAAAGTCCTCCTTGATTATATGGACAGATTGATGGCCAGGGAATGCAACAAAGACATTCAAATCAAAGACATTCAAATCTCTTCAGCGCGACGGTGACTCTTCGTACGGCTCTACACACAATTGCCTTGCCAAATTGTTCAACATCGCCCACGAAGTACAGGAAACTTCCAGTTGTACAAAATCTAAGCAATTACACGATGTTTGTGTAGCAGTCAAAACTATTTGCTTTATATGGGTTGAGTAAATGTACCAGGTATATGATTGATTGTGCGGACAAACGATGACGTTCAAAAATAAATACTTCTTAATGATCTAAAGGATGTACTCGAGGTCCAATCATTCGTTCCCTGTGTAAAAGCACTGTGAACAATACAGGCTCCAATGTCAAGTGGATTTTCCAAGAATGGACAGGCCATAGTGACAAACAAGGATCTGATTGGCGGAGAAGTCCACTATTTATTCACCAGGACAGGCTCTTAGCCGCTAAGATCAAGTTAGTGGCAGGTTTGCCTTAGAGCATTCATTACTATGGTTTCTAATCAGGCTCTCCTTCAATCTCTCTTTCTGGAGCCAGAAATTCTGAGTTTGCACAACGGTCTGGTTTGACAGATCTTGCTAAATCACAAATCCGGCACCAGGAATAACCCTCTGATCTGTGGTTGACGCGGGGAAAGGTGGAGAATAGCAAAAACTCTACCCACAATAGGATTACTTTAGACTTTTAGAAAGTGTTTTACTCAATTATTTCACCCTTGATGTGATGAATTCTAAATAGTAATTTCTATTAGCTAATTCATATTATGGTTTCTATCAGCCGAGAGTTGGCAAGTGTTTGGTAAGTCACTGGAGTGACGAGCCTCCCTTGCTGTCTCTGCCTGGTCGGCTGCACTCTCGCCACTGAGATTATGTGCCTTTGACCGTATTACGGGGGGGTGAGTAACTGGCTTACTAATGCTCTTCCATGCCGTCATTAGGAGGGGTGTGTGATGTCGTGCCAGGCTTTTTTCGCTGTACTCGACTTAAGTGGGTTGAGTCACTGATGCGATCTTCCTGTCCGGTTTTGCGCACCCTCGGGCCAGTGCGGTGGATGAGACATTCGTTGGGCCATACTCAGCCTTGTCTCAGGGTAGTAAGTTGGTGTCCCCACAGTGTCCCCGGATCCCCCCTGTCTCAGCCTCCAGCATCTATGCTGCAATAGTCTATGTGCAAGGCAGTTTTTACTGTTTTTACAGGTTTTACTATTAAGATATCTTTACTTTTACTCAAGTATGATAATTGAGTACTTTTTACAACACTCGTGCCGGGGGCCAGGAGTCAGTCTGTTCTATCTGGTGAAATGATCCCGTCTAATCTGGTGTCCTGTGTAAACTTCAGTATGCTCCCTCTCTTTCTCCCAACTCACTCTCTCTCTTGATCTCTCTCCCCTCCCGGAGGATCTGAGCCCTAGGCTCATACCTCAGAACTACCTCACCTGATGACTCCTGGCTGTCCCCAGTCCGCTTGGTCATGCTACTCATCCATTTTCTGCTGTTTTGTCTGCGGCTATGGAACCCTGACATGTTCACTGGACGTGCTACCTTGTCCCGGACTTGCTGTTTTTGACTCTGCCTCTTTCTCTCTCTTACTCCCTCCTTCGCTTTCTCTACAGCCCCTGCAGTCTTGTAACTGACATTAACTCCTAAAGGTGCTGACCTGTTGCACCCTCTACAACCACTGATTATTATTTGACCCTGCTGGTTTATGAATGTTTGAACCGCTTGAAGAACAATCTGGCCTTAATGGCCATGTACTCTTATAATCTCCACCCTCACAACCAGAAGAGGAATGGCCAACCCTCAGAGCCTGTTTCCTCTCCAGATGCTTCTACATCTGCATTGCTTGCTGTTTGGGGTTTTAGGCTGGGTTCCTGTATAAGCACTTTGTGACATCTGCTGATGTAAAAGGGCTTTATAAATACATTTGATTGATTGAATAAAATGGTACATTTAATCTGAATTATATTGGAATTTTACACTTAGCCACACTGTAAAAAAAAATCTGGGGTGATTTGAAATTGTAAAAAAAATAATGTATATATATATATGTTTATTTTTCTTATTGAATACATGTTTTTCAATTGTGCTGTAATGTTTCACAAAAGCTCCGAACCCTTCTATTCTCATAGTTCCTACAGATTGTAAATTAAAGATAAACATTTTTAGATTAGTATTATTTTGTTGTTCAATTGATTATGGCTCTTCAGGTCCCCCAGCAGTGCTATTTGCAGAATTAGCTCCAGGTAAATGTTTACAATTCTTTAGCCTTTCCTGAATCTGCGATCAAAAAACAGTACCAAAACAAGTGACCAAATGATTGTCTCTTCAAAGCAAAATCTGTAGAGCTAGGATGGTTGTATGTAGGGCCGACAGACAAGTTCCTTACCGTCTTCCAGGCTTCTTTAATTTTTGCGGTAATGCTGCAATCAGTTGGTGATAATTTTTGATAGAGCAGACATTTCCATATATATATTTTTTGCTGCATGTGTGACAACTCCAACTGTCCTATTTATTATATCATTAACAAATATGATACCATTTTCTTTTTTTAGTTTAACCATAATATTTGTTATGTATTTTCTGGTGAATTAAACTGAAATTGCAACCAGCGTTCTATGGCTTGTTTTAAAAATGGCGATATTCTGGAGGTTTTATTTTCAAATAACCGAAAGTGAGAGATTGTAATCTGAATAAAGGGAAAGGGCCATTTTTGAACACAAAGTGAGCCATTCTTACTAATCTGCTGGAAAACCAGTTCAGATTTAAGTACAACTTTAGTGAGAGGTTCATATTTTTAATATTTAATCATTTCAGCCCTCAGAATTCATATGAATTATATTAATAGGCCCATTTATTTTTTTCTGACTTGCAGTTGCAAATAAAGTGGGATTTAAAAAAAATGTTTTTTTTAGACAAGTCATCCGGTGTAGGCAGGGCCATAAAAAAAATGGTAAATTGGGATTTTTTTCACAGACAGCTATTTTCCATGGCATCGTATCTATTTTTGCTAACTTTCTGTTAACATGTATTGTAGTGAGATCTTTGCTTTCTTTTGGGATATGAATACCGTGTATGTCCACCGTCAGACCATATTATTGGTAAACTACACGGTAATGTAAAAGTTATATATTTTTGTGAACCAATACATAATATGGTACACTTATCATAGTTCGGTTGTAATTCCCGAGAGGTTGGACAAATGATCTAGATCCTCCATGAGGCTGTGCAGGGGATCCTTATTACAGATTTAAAAGGAAACATGAGTCATCAGTGTACAATGACACCTTTTGTTTTTAAGCCCTGGATTTTTTGCCCCTTGATATTATTGTTGGAAATCATTTTAATAGCTAAAATTTCGATGGCCATAATAAATAGATATGCTGATAGTAGACAACCTTGTTTCCCTAATTTATTCTGAGAAGTTGTCATTATTTACTATTTTACAACATATACTTAAAAATGGTATGCAAGTCATTTAAGAATAAATCCAACTTAACATGTTGCTCAAAGTGTAAGTCTCATTTATGAAGATGACCAAAGACAGAAAATTGAATGATTGAACTCCTTGCACTTCCTATCTTGCTACATGACCCCGTTTTAAGAGGATTGTGGGTATTTCAACATTTTGACTTTATGATTATTATACACAAGGGATGCACGGTTGAAGAAAGAAAAGTATACTTCTGTTTGAGTTTTATTCAGCTTGTTGTTGTGCCATGGGGTGTAATGGATCATGATGAACAATGGATCATGATGAACGAACATAAAAACCTACAGGAAAAATGACATTCTATGATGAGATGACCCATTCTCACATTTCCAACTTTTAATGTTAGAGACAAATACACTATCCTGCAATGTTTGCTGTAAAACCGCTAGTTACTGCTGGTGGATTGAACACTGCTCAACAATGCCTGACAAAATGGGTTAAACTGGCAAATGATCAGATGCATAAATCAATGTTAAACATTCAAATGCTGCAGAAGAAGAGATCTAATTCTGCACTGAACAGAAATCTTCAACACCAAAACACTATTTTCAACCATTTCCAGTAGTGCTCTCAGTCCCTGGCAAGGTGTTGCACAACACTTGATTAAGTGGTGTTTCAACACACCATTAAATGTTTCAAAACATCTTAGGAGGATGTGTTTAAATACTCCAGCAAAGTTAAGGTTTTGTCTCCTTTACATTGGTGGCAACTCAATTGCCACTAATTACTACCAAGTTTTATCCGGGGCTTTGGTCAGGTAGCGGCTCCCATTACCTCACTGCTGAAGGGGGGACCGGTGCGACTGCAGTGGTCAGCTGGGGCAGACAGGGCTTTTGGTCACCTGAAGGCTTTGTTTACCTCGGCTCCTGTGTTGGCTCATCCGGATCCCTCCTCCACTAACCTGTCTCCGTTTCAGTGTGTACTAGGTTATCAGCCGGTTCTGGCACCGTGGCATCAGAGCCAGATCGAGGCACCTGCGGTGGATGAGTGGTTTCGGGACTCGGAAGAAACCTGGGACACTGCCCATGTACGCCTGCAACAGGCCATCAGGCGACAGAAGGCGAGCGCCGACCGCCACCGCAGTGAGGCCCCGGTGTATGCACCGGGAGACCGGGTCTGGCTCTCGAGCCGAAACCTGCCCCTTCGCCTGCCCTGTCGGAAGCTGGGTCCGCAGTTTGTGGGGCCAGGTAAAGTCCTGACGAGACTGAACAAGGTATGTTATAGGTTACAGCTCCCCCTTGATTATCTTATTAACCCCTTGTTCCATGTGTCTCTCCTCAGGCCGGTGGTGGCTGGTCCGCTCCAGCAGTCTGAGGTGCGGGAGGTTCCTCCGCCACCTCTGGACATCGAGGGGGCCCCGGCGTATACTGTGCGAGCCATCATGGACTCTAGGCGTCGGGCGAGGGACCTTCAGTACCTCGTGGAGTGGGAAGGGTACGGTCTGGAGGAGAGATGCTGGGTGCCGGTGGAGGACATACTGGACCCTTCCTTACTGCAGGAATTTCACCGTCTCCATCCAGATCTGCCTGCGCCTCATCCTTCCGGGTCGTCTCCGAGGCCGGTGTCAGCTCGCAGCTGGAGCCGTACGTCAAGGGGGGGGTACTGTCACGACTTCCGTCGAAGTTCCATTTGTTATGTCTTGATTGTACACACCTGGATCCCATTACGTTATTATTATTTCCCTATTTAACCCTCTGGTTCTCATTTTTGTTTTGTGCATGATTGTTCCTGGTCTTGTGTTAGTCTTTTCTTTTGTGTTAGGGTTTGTTATCCCTGTGTGGATTTATTTGGCTGATATATTTTTCAGAGTAAAGTACATTATTTTACTCAGTTCTGTGTCCTGCGCCTGACTCCGTCCTCACCTCTGCACAACTGACACTTGACAGATTGTTCGGTCTATCTTTGACTGACGTTACCTAATGTAAGCTAGCTAATGTTACCAAATAGCGATCTATTTCACCCTTGTCTGCATAATTTTTTGGAGGGGATATAGCTTACTCATTCTCTGTTTGTGTGTTGGTAGCAATGATGAATATGTACAGTTGAAGTCTGAAGTTTACATACACTTAGGTTGGAGTCATTACAACTCGTTTTCAACCACTCCACAAATTTCTTGTTAACAAACTATAGTTTTGGCAAGTCGGTTAGGACATCTACTCTGTGCATGACACAAGTAATTTTTCCAACAATTGTTTACAGACAGATTATTTCACTTATAATTCACTGTATCACAAATCCAGTGGGTCAGAAGTTTATATACACTAAATTGACCTTTAAACAGTTTGGAAAATTCCATAAAATGACATCATGGCTTTAGAAGCTTTTGATAGGCTAATTAACATAATTTGAGTCAATTGGAGGTGTATTGTGGATGTATTTCAAGGCCTACCTTAAAACTCAGTGCCTCTGCTTGACATCATAGGAAAATCAGAAGAAATCAGCCAAGACCTTGTAGACCTCCACAAGTCTGGTTCATCCTTGGGAGACATTTCCAAAAGCCTGAAGGTACCACCTTCATCTGTACAAACAATAGTACGCAAGTATAAACAACATGGGACCACGCAGCCGTCATACCGCTCAGGAAGGAGATGCATTCTGTCTCCTAGAGATGAATGTACTTTGGTGCGAAAAGTGAAAATCAATCCCAGAACAACAGCAAAGGACCTTGTGAAGTTGCTGGAGGAAACGGGTACAGAAGTATCTATATCCACAGTAAAACGAGTCCTATGTTGACATAACCTGAAAGGCTACTCAGCAAGGAAGAAGCCACTGCTTCAAACCCGCCATAAAAAGCCAGACTACGGTTTTCAACTGCACATGGGGACAAAGATCGTACTTTTTGGAGAAATGTCCTCTGGTCTGATGAAACAAAAATAGAACTGTTTGGACAATGACCATCGTTATGTTTGGAGGAAAAAGGGGGAGGCTTGCAAGCTGAAGAACACCATCCCAACCGTGAAGCACGGGGATGGCAGCATCATATTGTGGGGGTGCTTTGCTGCAGGAGGGACTTCACAAAATAGATGGCATCATGAGGTAGGAATATTATGTGTATTTATTGAAGCAACATCTCAAGACATCAGTCAGGAAGTTAAAGCTTGGTCGCATATGGGTCTTCCAAATGGACAATGACCCTAAGCATACTTCCAAAGTTGTGGCAAAATGGCTTAAGGACAACAAAGTCAAGGTATTGGAGTGGCCATCACAAAGCCCTGACCTCAATCCTATAGAAAATGTGTGGGCTGAATTGAAAAAGGCTGTGCTAGCAAGGAGGCCTACACAAGCTCTGTCAGGAGGAATGGGCCAAAATTCACCCAACTTATTGTGGGAAGCTTGTGGAAGGCTACCCAAAACGTTTGACCTAAGTTAAACAATTTCAAGGCAATGCTACCAAATACTAATTGAGTGTATGTAAACTTCTGACCCACTGACATTTTACATTCTTAAACAAAAGTGGTGATCCTAACTGACCTAAGACATGGATTTTTTAGTGGGATTAAATGTAAGGCATTTTAGGCAAGTCAATTAAGAACAAAATCTTATTTTCAATGACGGCCTAGGAACAGTGGGTTAACTGCCTGTTCAGGGGCAAACCACAACAGATTTGTACCTTGTCAGCTCAGGGATTTGAACGTCCAACCCTCTAACCACTATGCTACCCTGCTGCCTCAGCTAGCTATCAATCTTGCTGCCAAATTAGTGATGCTAGTTAGCTAACAGCAAGCTAACAATATTGAAATATCCATGTTAGGTATGCTTGGCTAGCCAGTCTAATAGAGATCAACAATTGGAGATCTTTGTATCTTGATTGTAAAAGCTCTTCTCTTTTTAGTTGTTGGTGTGGCTAGCTACGAAATAGCAAGCTGCAGCACTATGCACCGCCCAAGTTGTAGTTTTTCAGAGACTGGAAAAAATGTATTTGCTTGTATATTTAGCAATGAATGCACCAGTAGGAACATCGCTGAAAGACATCCAATTGCTCTATTGAACAATGACAATATCTACAGTCGTGGCCAAAAGTTTTGAGAATGACACAAATATTAATTTTCACAAAGTCTGCTGCCTCAGTTTGATAGATGGCAATTTGCATATACTCCAGAATGTTATGAAAAGTGATCAGATGAATTGCAATTAATTGCAAAGTCCCTCTTTGCCATGCAAATGTACTGAATCCCCCAAAAACATTTCCACTGCATTTCAGCCCTGCCACAAAAGGACCAGCTGACATCATCGCAGTGATTCTCTCGTTAATTGAGTTCAAATAACAGACTAGAAGCTTCAAAAGGAGGGTGGTGCTTAGATCATTGTTCTTCCTCTGTCAATCATGGTTTGCTTTGCAAAAAAAGGGCTTCACAGGCAAGGATATTGCTGCCAGTAAGATTGCACCTAAATCAACCATTTATCGGATCATCAAGAGCTTCAAGAAGAGCGGTTCAATTGTTGTGAAGAAGGCTTCAGGGCACCCAAGAAAGTCCAGCTCCTGGACTGTCTCCTAAAGGTGATTCAGCTGCGGGATCGGGGCACCACCAGTACAGTGCTTGCTCAGGAATGGCAGCAGGCAGGTGTGATTGCATTTGCATGCACAGTGAGGCAAAGACTTTTGGAGGATGGCCTGGTGTCAAGAAGGGCAGCAAAGAAGCCACTTCTCTCCAGGAAAAACATCAGGGACAGACTGATATTCTGCAAAAAGTACAGGGATCGAACTGCTGAGGAATGGGGTAAAGTCCTTTTCTCTGATGAATCCCCTTTCCGATTGTTTGGGGCATCCGGAAAAAAGCTTGTCCGGAGAAGACAAGGTGAACACTACCATCAGTCCTGTGTCATGCCAACAGTAAAGCACCTGAGGCCATTCATGTGTGGGGTTGCTTCTCAGCCAAGGGAGTAGGCTCACTCACAATTTTGCCTAAGAACACAGCCATGAATAAAGAATGGTACCAACACATCCTTCGAGAGCAACTTCTCCCAACCACCCAGGAACAGTTTGGTGACAAACAACGCCTTTTCCAGCATGATGGAGCACCTTGACATAAAGGCAAAAGTGATAACTAAGTGTTTCAGGGAACAAAACAGTGATATTTTGGGGCCATGGCCAGGGAACTCCCCGGACCTTAATCCCATTGAGAACTTGTGGTCAAAATAAGCCCCCTTTAAGACTGCTTCACTGGTGCCCTTATTTACAAAGTGAGTGAGTGAACTAGATGCACTGCCAGTTCACCATTTGTGCCTACAGTTTGCCCAGTTTACCTTCTTATCCAACCCTGCCTTTATGCATAAGGTCAGCGGCAATACAATTGTCTCACCTTGGAGATTGTGACTTTTGTGAGATATTGAAACAAATGATTGAAAAATAACTTAAGGTTACTTGTGTTACCCATGTTCTCTGATATTATGAGTGGGATATCTCACCACATTCCCCTACTTGCAAGAGTGTGAGGAAGTTCGGCATGCTCGAGAATGATCAGAGATTAAGCAAATGGCTCTTTAGTATGAGGGGAGGTAGTCACTCGACCTGTCTGTCTCCTAGAGACGTGTGTGATTGGTTCTTTCGAGCTGCTTCGAGATTCTGGTAAATCCAACTGTGAGATAGCAAGTAACCTTTTAGTAATAAAGGCATTAGTAATTAACACACACTTTTTAACTGAATTCTCTGTAGGTGAAAATGTCTAGCACATAGTTTGTTCTATTTGTTCTATTCATGCTTCAAGGGTGGACTGTCAGCAGAGGAGGCGGGTGAGGGGAGGCTGGCTCATAATAATGGCTTGAAAGGAGTTGATGGAATTGTATCAAACACATGGAAACCATTCCGTTTATTCCATTCCAGCCATTACTGTCAGCACATCCTCAGATTTGAAGTGCCACCAGCCAGCACTGACTGTCAGGTAGGATCATCAGAATACTATTTTTCCCTGCTATCTGTTGCCCATGAACTGAGCAACCAGGCTCTGTCTCTGCTGGTTGTCCTGCTCCTGTGTTCCACCCTGTAGATGACTCATGCTGGGCAGGGCCACCGGCTGGGGTGGTACCCAGGTCTGGTAGTAGGGACAAACCTTCAGGTGCTCCGACATGGACGGCACGTTGTCTATAAAACGCCACAAATCTACTGTAGAGAACAGATGACTGAACTCCCACACCTGGGGAGCGATACAAGATGAGAGGAGAGGAAAGAAAAGAGAGGAGAGGGTAGGCAGGGAGAGAGAGGAGAGGGTAGGCAGGGAGAGAGAGGAGAACATGTGAAATGTGACAAGTCACAGAAGGGAGTTAAGTTTCCATTACACTGTATTTAACTTACTCGACAGACTGTTGTCATTGTAAACTCCGGTGCTCTTACCGTTTTGGCCTTCCATTTGGCCACACCAGACTTGTAGGTCTTCTTTTCCCAGAGGAGGGACACCATCCCCCTGTCCTGCAGCAGAGAGGAACATACCTCTCTCATGAGGCGGGACACAAGGGCCAGTTGGGACAGGGACAGGCTGTCCAGGAAGCTGGCCATGTGGCACAGCACCTCGGATGGCAAAGCACTCAGAGAATCGCAGTCCCCTTTTCCCCTCGACCGCCTCCTCCTGGGGGTTCCGACAGGTTCTGGAGCAGACTGCGACTTGGAGGATTTAAGGGGCTCTGGTCCCTCCCCTTGAGAAGCTGGGACGGTGGGTCGGAGGTTGAAGATGCTCAGTTCCTGGCTGTAGGTAAAGGGTCAGAGTTCAGGATTAGGGTATGGTAATGAAAACATTCAGATGTACTGAAGGACTGTGAATACAAATACTGAAATATATACAAACACTGGTACTTCCACAATCAGAGCATGAGTTGTGAGTAGTTAGTTGAATGGTTCTTACTTGTAGGTGACCGTGGCAGGTTGTTTGAAAGGCTCCAACCTTCTCTGGCTGTAGGTGCAGCCCAAGTAGGACAGGGGACACCTCTGCTCAAACCAGCCACTAGCACATGTCTGAATGTCTGTGTGCACGTTCCTGAATAATGATAACAATGTTTCATTTTAGATGTGTGGAAAACATTACAATGGAGGCTATACAGCCATACCAGGGCAACTACTCAAGGCGACATGACATCACAGGGGCCCAGGTACCTGAAGTGTTTGGGGGCCTCTTTGCATTGGAAGTGTTTGGGGTAGCTGAAGATTTTGGGATACCTGAAGTGTTTGGGGAATTCCCTTCGTTGGAAGGAGTGTCCACAGAGGAAGGTGAAGGCAGAGCTAGCCTTGTTGTGTCGGCTGGAGGTGCTGTCCGCATGCAGCTGGAGGCGGAGCTTCAGAGGCCTGTCCCTTGTCAGGTCTGCTAACGTCGTGTCTCGTCCGAACGGTGCCGTCTTGAAGGAGTGGGTCTGCATCCCCATGTCCACATAAAGCCCGTCCTGTCCACGCTCCTCACTGATCTTAGAACCAGGAAGACAGAGAGAAAGACATCTCAGCTCACTCAAGAACAGCTCTAAAAGAACCTTGTCCGGGCAGATATAGCGAGAAATCTCCAACAATTGTTTATTAGGGGATACTCACAACTGAGGATGGAACCCGGGACATTGGCTTGTCAACTCAACACCTTAGCTGTTACACCAACAGATCCAAACCACTTGATAAAGTAGCCAAGTGTTGGGTTAACATCGCTATAATATCTTTATGTGTTGTGGATGTACGTATTGTATTTCTGTTCTGATAGCTGTGAAACGTATGCTCTATTTTTGTTCAGCATTTCATTGCACCTAGCACTGGCACTTATTTTAACCTGCTGAGCTCTTCTGATAGGCATAACTTACCTGATGCCCCATGACCTCTCTCTCTGCGTATCCCAGTAGTGTGCTGTCAGCCTCGTCCGTCCACCAGGACTCCTTTAATGCCCCCAGGTCAGACGTATCCACACAGGCCCAGGTACTCTCAGCACGGGCTGATGCGTCATAGTAGTGGACACTACGCTGCTTCTCACGGTAGCTGACAGGAACCTGCAGGGGAACAATGATTGACAACACATACAGTAACATGTCATTACTTTACAGATATGTGTCTATGTAAGTGTTTGTATCTGTCAAATCAAATCAAATCAAATTGTATTTGTCACATACACATGGTTAGCAGATGTTAAATGCGAGTGTAGCGAAATGCTTGTGCTTCTAGTTCCGACAATGCAGTGATAACCAACAAGTAATCTAACTAACAATTCCAAAACTACTGTCTTATACACAGTGTAAGGGGATAAGGAACATGTACATAAGGATATATGAATGAGTGATGGTACAGAGCAGCATACAGTAGATGGTATCGAGTACAGTATATACATATGAGATGAGTGTGTAGACAAAGTAAACAAAGTGGCATAGTTAAAGTGGCTAGTGATACATGTGTTACATAAGGATGCAGTCGATGATGTAGAGTACAGTATATACATATGCATATGAGATGAATAATGTAGGGTAAGTAACATTATATAAGGTAGCATTGTTTAAAGTGGCTAGTGATATATTTACATAATTCCCATCAATTCCCATTATTAAAATGGCTGGAGTTGGGTCAGTGTCAATGACAGTGTGTTGACGGCAGCCACTCACTGTTAGTGGTGGCTGTTTAACAGTCTGATGGCCTTGAGATAGAAGCTGTTTTTCAGTCTCTCGGTCCCAGCTTTGATGCACCTGTACTGACCTCGCCTTCTGGATGATAGCGGGGTGAACAGGCAGTGGTTCGGGTGGTTGATGTCCTTGATGATCTTTATGGCCTTCCTGTAACAACGGGTGGTGTAGGTGTCCTGGAGGGCAGGTAGTTTGCCCCGGTGATGCGTTGTGCAGTCCTCACTACCCTCTGGAGAGCCTTACGGTTGAGGGCGGAGCAGTTGCCGTACCAGGCGGTGATACAGCCCGCCAGGATGCTCTCGATTGTGCATCTGTAGAAGTTTGTGAGTGCTTTTGGTGACAAGCCGAATTTCTTCAGCCTCCTGAGGTTGAATAGGCGCTGCTGCGCCTTCTTCACGACGCTGTCAGTGTGAGTGGACCAATTCAGTTTGTCTGTGATGTGTATGCCGAGGAACTTAAAACTAGCTACCCTCTCCACTACTGTTCCATCGATGTGGATAGGGGGTGTTCCCTCTGCTGTTTCCTGAAGTCCACAATCATCTCCTTAGTTTTGTTGACGTTGAGTGTGAGGTTATTTTCCTGACACCACACTCCGAGGGCCCTTATCGTCGTTGTTGGTAATCAAGCCTACCACTGTTGTGTCGTCCGCAAACTTGATGATTGAGTTGGAGGCGTGCGTGGCCACGCAGTCGTGGGTGAACAGGGAGTACAGGAGAGGGCTCAGAACGCACCCTTGTGGGGCCCCCGTGTTGAGGATCAGCGGGGAGGAGATGTTGTTGCCTACCCTCACCACCTGGGGGCGGCCCGTCAGGAAGTCCAGTACCCAGTTGCACAGGGCGGGGTCGAGACCCAGGGTCTCGAGCTTGATGACGAGCTTGGAGGGTACTATGGTGTTGAATGCCGAGCTGTAGTCGATGAACAGCATTCTCACATAGGTATTCCTCTTGTCCAGGTGGGTTAGGGCAGTGTGCAGTGTGGTTGAGATTGCATCGTCTGTGGACCTATTTGGGCGGTAAGCAAATTGAAGTGGGTCTAGGGTGTCAGGTAGGATGGAGGTGATATGGTCCTTGACTAGTCTCTCAAAGCACTTCATGATGACGGAAGTGAGTGCTACGGGCGGTAGTCGTTTAGCTCAGTTACCTTAGCTTTCTTGGGAACAGGAACAATGGTGGCCCTCTTGAAGCATGTGGGAACAGCAGACTGGTATAGGGATTGATTGAATATGTCCGTAAACACACCGGCCAGCTGGTCTGCGCATGCTCTGAGGGCGCGGCTGGGGATGCCGTCTGGGCCTGCAGCCTTGCGAGGGTTAACACGTTTAAATGTCTTACTCACCTCGGCTGCAGTGAAGGAGAGACCGCATGTTTCCGTTGCAGGCCGTGTCAGTGGCACTGTATTGTCCTCAAAGCGGGCAAAAAAGTTATTTAGTCTGCCTGGGAGCAAGACATCCTGGTCCGCGACTGGGCTGGATTTCATCTTGTAGTCCGTGATTGACTGTAGACCCTGCCACATGCCTCTTGTGTCTGAGCCATTGAATTGAGATTCCACTTTGTCTCTGTACTGACGCTTAGCTTGTTTAATAGCCTTGCGGAGGGAATAGCTGCACTGTTTGTATTCAGTCATGTTGCCAGACACCTTGCCCTGATTAAAAGCAGTGGTTCGCGCTTTCAGTTTCACGCGAATGCTGCCATCAATCCACGGTTTCTGGTTAGGGAATGTTTTTATCGTTGCTATGGGAACGACATCTTCGACGCACGTTCTAATGAACTCGCACACCGAATCAGCGTATTCGTCAATATTCCCATCTGACGCAATACGAAACATGTCCCAGTCCACGTGATGGAAGCAGTCTTGGAGTGTAGAGTCAGCTTGGTCTGACCAGCGTTGGACAGACCTCAGCGTGGGAGCCTCTTGTTTTAATTTCTGCCTGTAGGCAGGGATCAGCAAAATGGAGTCGTGGTCAGCTTTTCCGAAAGGGGGCGGGGCAGGGCCTTATATGCGTCGCGGAAGTTAGAGTAACAATGATCCAAGGTTTTACCACCCCTGGTTGCGCAATCGATATGCTGATAAAATTTAGGGAGTCTTGTTTTCAGATTGGCTTTGTTAAAATCCCCAGCTACAATGAATGCAGCCTCCGGATAAATGTTTTCCAGTTTGCAAAGAGTTAAATAAAGTTCGTTCAGAGCCATCGATGTGTCTGCTTGGGGGATATATACGGCTGTGATTATAATCGAAGAGAATTCTCTTGGAAGATAATGCGGTCTACATTTGATTGTGAGGAATTCTAAATCAGGTGAACAGAAGGATTTGAGTTCCTGTATGTTTCCTTCATCACACCATGTCCCGTTAGTCATGAGGCATACGCCCCCGCCACTCTTCTTACCAGAGAGATGTTTGTTTCTGTCGGCGCGATGCGTGGAGAAACCCGTTGGCTGCACCGCCCTGGATAGCGTCTTCCCAGTAAGCCATGTTTCCGTAAAGCAGAGAACGTTGCAGTCTCTGATGTCCCTCTGGAATGCCACCCTTGCTCGGATTTCATCAACCTTGTTGTCGAGAGACTGGACATTGGCAAGAAGAATACTGGGAAGTGGTGCGCGATGTGCCCTTTTCGGAGTCTGACCAGAACACCGCCGCGTTTCCCTCTTTTTCGTAGTCGTTTCCTTGGGTCGCTGCAAGCGATCCATTCCGTTGTCCTGTTTGTAAGGCAGAACACAGGATCCGCGTCGCGGAAAACATATTCTTGGTCGTACTGATGGTGAGTTGACGCTGATCTTATATTCAGTAGTTCTTCTCGACTGTATGTAATGAAACCTAAGATGACCTGGGGTACTAATGTAAGAAATAACACGTAAAAAAACAAAAAACTGCATAGTTTCCTAGGAACGCGAAGCGAGGCGGCCATCTCAGTCGGCGCCTAATGTGATCTGTGTGTACGTGAACATGCATATGCCTTTGAGAGAAAAAAATCAACAGAACTGCATCGAGTTTCTGCTTTCCCTTATTTTTTACATCGTGTGTGAAGTCAATGCAGGCCTCACTTGTACCTTCCACCCTTACCTTGAAGGAGTACAGTGACTGAACAGGGATGGGCTCTATGTTTCCGTAGACAAAGTCTTTTTCCCGTGGCGTGCAGGCATCCATCTGGCCAAAGGTGAGCAGCATGCGTCCGTGGTGCACCAGGTACATGTTGAATTCCTGGGGGGTGACCTCCTTGGCCATGCGCTGCAGGACCCCGTCCTGCCACGGGGCCATACCTGTAATCCCTGTGGCATTACGGTTGGCCTCGGTCCCCCTTGGTCCCTCTGGAGCTCCTGGAGCTTGCAGAGCGCCCATCAACTCTTCTGCATCTCTTCTCTCCTTCTTCTCTCTGCACGACTGCTCCTCCAACTCCATCCAATGGTTCCACTCCTTCCCTTCTCGGCCCCGGCTGTTTTTGGTGTCCACATTACAGCCTCCTTTATCCATATTGAACATCCTCTCATACCTGTTGTATCTGTCAGAGCTGATGTCTCCCCCTGGTTCCTCCACACCCACATCTCCCTCCTCCTTCTCCAAAGAGAAGTCTGAAAGGTCTGTCACGGCTGTTTCTGGAACGCCTGGCGTGGAGAGAGAGGGTAATAATGAGGAAAAACAAGTTATTGTAATTTATAACAAAGTTCAAATAAAGTCAAAATAACATTTTGGATTTGTCCAGAAAATCTAGTTACCAGATAGGATATGATATGGCCTATCTTCACTCCACCCATCATCAGCAGCCGTACAGAGGGTAGAGGCCCCATTACATAGACGCACTGTGGCCCAGTCTTCTGTCTTCTCCTTTTTCTTATCTTCTTTCTTCTCCTCTTCCTCTCCCTCCACCTTCACTATCATCTCTGGGTAGAGAGTCTTCATCTTCATACGGGCGTATAGGTGTTTCTGATCATCCAGGGCCATGGCCAGGTCCAACTGTTCTCCTGCCTTCTGCTCCTTCAGCAGGTTCTCATGAAGGGTGTGTGTGTGTGCGTGGATGTCGGGGTGTGTGTTTGCGTAGGCTTCATCGGCTGGCCAGCGGATCCACTCCATTGAGCAGCACACCACACTGGCGGGACAGACCTGCAGGTGGCCCGCCTGCCAGGAACGGGGCATGATGATTGGACAGCCGAAGGCGGCGTTGAGGCATGGCACCTTCTCATTGGGGCAGAGGAGCGCATGCTCCTCCTCTTTGCACATGTGGAACAGGGCTCCACACAAAAGGCGGCAGGGGATGAGCACACAAGACACGGAGATCTCCACGGGGGCCTTACACCGCCGGCTGTAGCAGCTGTCACAGTGGCGATGACCGGCAGGACGGGGGGGACGAGAGAAAAGGGAATGACGTCTCTGATGGAAGAGGGATGGAAAGAGAGAGAAAATGATAGAAAGTGTGAGAGGAAGAGAACACAGTCAAAACTACTTCACCTCTCACATATTAATGTCATGGGATGGCATAGTCTCCACTTGTACACTAGACATGAATTGTAAACACGCATCTAAAGTCTTGTGGGCTAGACATGGTTAACTATTTTTTTTACAGGGAAACAGTATCAAACCTTTCACAGAAGCTCTATAGTACACATTCCCCATAAAAACATAATGACTAAATCAATTCAATGAAAACATTGAGAAATGCTGTTCATTTTGGTTGTATTGTGGTTTTTACTTTAACGTGCCATAAAGTGAGCTTCAATTTAAATCAAATGAAACATACCATGTTCTTATTCTTCAGTTCAACATTGTTCAATCCCTTTAAACAGAAAGACATGTTGAATGCAACCTTTACTTTATACTTAACCTTATATTATAATGTAAACCTAAAAAGTTTAAAGCTTTCAAACCATACAAACAATTGTTACACAACTGTCTTATAGTCCATAGTCTCAACATTACCTGAAGTAAACCATTTCCCTTGTGCCGCTACAGTACTACTGCATGGTGTCTGTCCCTTCTGAAGATCATGTGTTAGTGCTATAAATAGGCCAACATGCTGACTGAGAAATGCTACACAGCCTGTTCAAAAACATGCTCTGGTTACCAGACAAGGGCTGACCCTGGGTCAGTTGAGAACTCAGTTATTCAACCAACCAGTGCGACTGAGTGATAGGGAGAAACTTGTGAGGAACCATAGCGATAGAGATCCCTTCTTGGAAATAACCTGTTTGTGCATGGACATTGCCATTGAGGACTTCCACCATTTTAAAGTAGTCAACTGGGTGGGGAATAAGGCTTAAGGAAGGATCGAAGGTTACGTATGTAACCATGGTTATGTGAGCTATTTGGATCACTCCAATATATTGGTAGTCTGTGGCGGAGGGATACATCCGAGTTGAGGATTTACAGATTTACTCCCGTGTACACCTGTGTCACGGCTGGGGTCCGCCCCTATATAAAGATCCTATGGCCGCGACACACGTTCTCTACATCATTTTTTAGGTGCCTCTAGCACCGTAGAGGATTGGAGTGATCCATATACAGTGGGGAGAACAAGTATTTGATACACTGCCGATTTTGCAGGTTTTCCTACCTACAAAGCATGTAGAGGTCTGTAATTTTTTATCATAGGTACACTTCAACTGTGAGAGACGGAATCTAAAACAAAAATCCAGAAAATCACATTGTATGATTTTTAAGTAATTAATCTGCCGGGGCCGTTCCTCTGGTGCCCGAGCGCCTGGGTCCCCCTGGCACGTCCCTATGGCGGTGACAGTTGACAGGTTGTTGTTCCACCGCACGCTGTGCCACTCCCCACTGTCTTTCCTCAGCACGAGGTGATGAGGGTGGCAACAGTCCGCCTGTCTTGGACCCGGGGCCTGAGGAGGAGGCATGAACCGTCTCAGGGTCTCCCGGTCCCAAAGAACCTTATCAGTCTGCTCCAGACTGTCATTAACCAAAGGTGCCAAAGGTCAGCCTGGGGTGATGGGGAGAGTGGAAAATGTGCTCTGGAGAGCAGCTGGCAGACGGGATTGGGCCAGCCCGAGATGGCGCAGGGAGGTAACCACTACCCGAGTGAGTAAACCCCTCATAGCCTATCGAGCTGCTGGGGGTTGATGAAGCCACCTCTCTGGCTTCTGATGGCCTGGTAGCTCCGCTCATGGTGGTGAACAGTGACAGCATTGTCCATCAATGAACAGCCTATCACTGCCCAACAGGTAACAGCTGTCGTCGCCATCGAAGCTATCAACCTCCTGACACAGGGCATGCGCCTTCCATTCAAGGTGGTCCCAGCGGTCTGACTCCTGCCCTCGTCCAGGACTGGCAGCAGATGGGCTCTGCCTGCGGTGACTCCGGCCACACTTCCTGGGAGGGGTACTGGGCCCAGTAGAGGGACTAACAGCCTGTGCCTGGCCGACCCACTCGCGCTTGGCCTCCAATCTCGCCAGGTGCAGGCGTTCTGAGAACACCACACAAAACAGGCATCTACAGTAGGGCGCTCCCACTGCCCTCTCCGCATGGCTCAAACACAGGCAGTGCATACACGGAGGTATGCGGATCTCCAAGGGGATGTCACCATCACACCTGTCACAAAGGGAAGCCATAAACTCAGCCAAGCCAGCAAGGCCACTTAGCAGGGGTCCAATGTCCTGGGAAAGCTTATGTCGTGACCCGCTTGGAGGAATAGGAACTCGGTGATGGATAACTTACCCAATAATTCTGAAAAACAGGCAGACAAAAAACAGCAAACAGGTAATGGATTTGTTATGGATTTGATTCATGTGAATTGCTTTAACATGACAGCATGTTAAGCAATTCACAACACACACAGAACAAGCCAGTCGGCAAAGTTGTGTAAGGTAAATACAGTTTGTGGCTGTAAGAGCCACCAATATATTAAAGGATGAACACGGAGTCGTAGTGTAACACTAACGAAACACAAGCAAGACAAACCACAGGCGGAAGATACAGATGAACCACACGCAGCGAGTGGAGCACTCAAGAAGAGGGGCTGGCCATGTGGTCCAGCTGCTCCAGGCTGCAAACAGCCAGTGAGTATACCTCCAGTGAGTATACTTGTACTCCAGTGAGTATACTTAAGTCTATGTGAGTAACACTCCTCCATATACAACACAGTATCCTCTAGTGGCTGTTTACAAAAAAAATGTGTGCAAAAGTAAAGCTATGATTGATCCAGTTGGATACCGACTCTTACCTCCCACTCTGAGACATATCCTCTGAGCAGCGGAGGCTGGTGGGAGGAGCTATAGGAGGACGGGCTCATTGTAATGGCTGGAATGGAATAAATAGAAGGGTATCAAACACATCAAACATATGGAAGCAACATGTTTGACTCCTTTCAATATATTGCCATTACAATGAGCCCATCCTCCTATAGCTCCTCCCACCAGCCGCCACTGCCTCTGAGTATAGTCTAGCCCTACCCATCAGACAAGTCTTGATGGCCCCTTGGAGAGCTGAAAGCAACTAGATGGGTGTAAGCAATATGTCAGACAACTGCCCAACCCACGAAGGCTTGCCTGCCTTCCACCATGACAGTTTTCACCTGACCATTACAGACACAATGAACTGATTGACAACATGACATCCATGTTGGATCTATAATGCCATAATTAAAACACCAATGAAATCTCTGCAGTGTGTGCTTTCATTCTGTCTGTCTCACTGTGTAACCTGACACCACTGCTCCAGAGAGAGACCCCCTTCACCCTGCAGACCAGAATGCAACCTAGCTATATTTATCACTGCCCTGGTAAATGTCGTAACAAAATTCAGGACTGTAACCCATGCAAGGCCGACAGACTGACTAACCGACTGTCTGTTTGACTGACTTTGTGACTGACTAGGTGACGAACTGCAACTCAGCCTCAGAGGAGACAGAGAGACAAGAGGTAAGACTCTTTAGCATTGATATCCTGGTAAGACAACACTGTCAGAGAATTGCAGTCAATTGCATTTCAAATCAGCCAATTTAGGAAGTAAATGGAAGTTCCAATTCATTTTTTGTCTGAGAAAAGCACTGAAACACAATGGTTTACTTCCTGAAGTGACTGAATCTAAATGGAATTGACCCCAACCCCGTTGTCTTAAGTTCAGATGGTGTTCACTCCTATGCCACGTTCATCACTCGGTTCGACACACTATCTGACGCAAGACAATGCCCCAACCCTGGTTGCAGCATGTCCAGGGTTCTGTCCTAGCCTAGCACTAACAAACCAGAGTAAGCTCAGCAAGGTCTTGATGATTAGTTGATTATTTGAATCAGGTGTGTAGTGTTGGTTTGGGACAAAACCTGCACACACCACGGCTCTCCAGGTCCAGGGTTGATTTACTCTAGGTTCTGTATTAGAGGTGTTTATTAGAACCATTCAGTGTAGTCACAAGATTGTCAGGACTCCTAGCCAGAGTGTATTTTCCAGGATATTCACATGAAATTAATTTGAACTCAAAATTAACTCAAATCAATAGCTATTGAAACCAAATAAAGACAACCATAAACGAGGAAGTTTCTCCCCTCTCTCTCCAGATGAAAATCTCGCCTCTCTCTCCAGATGAAATCTCGCGTCTTGTGACGGCCGGCCGCCCAGACCATTTCCGGAGACCTTCTCCCTTACCTCACCTCGCTCATCAACTCATCCCTGACCGCTGGCTACGTCCCTTCCGTCTTCAAGAGAGCGAGAGTTGCACCCCTTCTGAAAAAACCTACACTCGATCCCTCCGATGTCAACAACTACAGACCAGTATCCCTTCTCTCTTTTCTCTCCAAAACTCTTGAGCGTGCCGTCCTTGGCCAGCTCTACCGCTATCTCTCTCTGAATGACCTTCTTGATCCAAATCAGTCAGGTTTCAAGACTAGTCATTCAACTGAGACTGCTCTTCTCTGTATCACGGAGGCGCTCCGCACTGCTAAAGCTAACTCTCTCTCCTCTGCTCTCATCCTTCTAGACCTATCGGCTGCCTTCGATACTGTGAACCATCAGATCCTCCTCTCCACCCTCTCCGAGTTGGGCATCTCCGGCGCGGCCCACGCTTGATTGCGTCCTACCTGACAGGTCGCTCCTACCAGGTGGCGTGGCGAGAATCTGCCTCCTCACCACGCGCTCTCACCACTGGTGTCCCCAGGGCTCTGTTCTAGGCCCTCTCTTATTCTCGCTATACACCAAGTCACTTGGCTCTGTCATAACCTCACATGGTCTCTCCTATCATTGCTATGCAGACGACACACAATTAATCTTCTCCTTTCCCCCTTCTGATGACCAGGTGGCGAATCGCATCTCTGCATGTCTGGCAGACATATCAGTGTGGATGACGGATCACCACCTCAAGCTGAACCTCAGCAAGACGGAGCTCCTCTTCCTCCCGGGGAAGGACTGCCCGTTCCATGATCTCGCCATCACGGTTGACAACTCCATTGTGTCCTCCTCCCAGAGCGCTAAGAACCTTGGCGTGATCCTGGACAACACCCTGTCGTTCTCAACTAACATCAAGGCGGTGTCCCGTTCCTGTAGGTTCATGCTCTACAACATCCGCAGAGTACGACCCTGCCTCACACAGGAAGCGGCGCAGGTCCTAATCCAGGCACTTGTCATCTCCCGTCTTGATTACTGCAACTCGCTGTTGGCTGGGCTCCCTGCCTGTGCCATTAAACCCCTACAACTCATCCAGAACGCCGCAGCCCGTCTGGTGTTCAACCTTCCCAAGTTCTCTCACGTCACCCCGCTCCTCCGCTCTCTCCACTGGCTTCCAGTTGAAGCTCGCATCCGCTACAAGACCATGGTGCTTGCCTACGGAGCTGTGAGGGGAACGGCACCTCAGTACCTCCAGGCTCTGATCAGGCCCTACACCCAAACAAGGGCACTGCGTTCATCCACCTCTGGCCTGCTCGCCTCCCTACCACTGAGGAAGTACAGTTCCCGCTCAGCCCAGTCAAAACTGTTCGCTGCTCTGGCCCCCCAATGGTGGAACAAACTCCCTCACGACGCCAGGACAGCGGAGTCAATCACCACCTTCCGGAGACACCTGAAACCCCACCTCTTCAAGGAATACCTAGGATAGGGTAAGTAATCCGTCTCACCCCCCTAAAAGATTTAGATGCACTATTGTAAAGTGGCTGTTCCACTGGATGTCATAAGGTGTATGCACCAATTTGTAAGTCGCTCTGGATAAGAGCGTCTGCTAAATGACTTAAATGTAATGTAAATGAAGTTACTCTCTTACCTTTTTCCCTCTCTCTATCTCTCATTCCCTCCCTCTCTCCCTGTGTCTCACCCTCCCCTAAGGTTCGTCCTTCCCGCCCCGCCGTCACGCGACTGTGACAGCTGTTTCAGCTGGCCCTGAAAGGCCCTGTGGATATCTCTGTGTCCTGTGTGCTCATCCCCTGACACCTGCTGTGTGGTGCCCTCTTCCACCTGTGCAAAGAGGAGGAGCATGCGCTGCTCTCCCCCAATGAAAAGGTGCCATGCCTCAATACCGGCTTCGGCTGTTCAATCAGTATGCCCTGTGCCTGGCTGGCGGTCTACCTGCAGGTCTGTCCCGCCAGCGTGGGTGTGCTGCTCCATGAAGTGGAAGTCACACCCAGGGCCAGGATAAAGTGACTAAGGGGCAGTGAAATTGGCAATGGGTCAACATTTTGGGGGGTTCTTGCATTGGAATGATATTGAATCCTGCTTACATCACCTATACCACAAATACAATGTTAAAATGCAGAGACTCAGAGATCTTTGAGTGCTTTTGAAGTGACCGGTAGGTTGACGCGAAATATGTAGCCACTCTGCTGTAAGAGCACAATGGACAGCGCCTTTCACACTACAGCAAGGCTGTTTTGCTAATAAATATGGGCTACAAGATAGATAAGGTAATTAACCTGTTACAAACAGCCTATTTGAATGCAGCAATACACACAACTGTCTTACCAAAATACTACAAACTAAATGTAGTAGCCTAGTTATTCAGTAGTAGCCTAGCCTGCCTGCCATCCTGTACCTGCCTGACTCTGATCACAAACCTCTGCCTGTCCTCGACCTGCCCTTTGCCTGCACCGTGTTTATAATAAATTATCTGAAAACTGTACTATCCGCCTCCTGGACCTCGACTCCCTTATAGCCTTGACCATCCGGATCGATAAGCGGCTATGGGAATGTAGGAGGGAGAGGGAGTCTGTTCCCTGTCGCCAACGCTTGCCCTCGATTTCCACCTCACCTTAGAGGAATCCCGGATAATCTCTGAGTTCTCTTGGAGGTCACAAAGGGCTGTCAAGTCATCTCCTCCGCAGCCCATGCAACTGGGCAGGGCTAGATTGTCTCCTGCTGAGCGGTTACGCAGACTTAACACCTAGAGCTGTCTGCATTGTGGAGATACGGGACATTTTGTTATCTACCTGCCCATTAAATAACCAGGCTCATCAAGTAGGTACTAGTGCGCTGATGAACCGTACGGGGAATTCTCCATCTTCCATTTCTCATACCCCTTTCCATGCTGCCCTGTTGTGGGGTGACCGTTCCAAATCTCTCCAGGTGCTCATAGACTCTGTTGTACGACAACGTTTTATGTGGGCCCACCTTGGTTCCTGACGTCTCTATGTTCGTTGCTGCCTACACCGTGTGTGCCCAGAATAAGACTCCATGGCAAGCACCGGCTGGCCTCCTTCGACTACTTCCCATCACTCACTGTCCCTGGTCACGTACATCCCTGGACTTTGTCACTGTTCTCCCCCCGTCTGATGGCAACATGGTTATCCTTACCATGGTGGACCGGTTTTCCAAAGTCGCCCATTTCTACCCTCAGCCCAGCTCAGGGTGCAGCATGTCTTCCGGATCCATGGGCTTCCGGTTCCAACCCCAGTCTAACAGCCAGTTGGAGCGAGCCAATCAGGACCTGGAGATGACTCTTCGCTGCCAGGTCTCTGCTAATTACACCACTTGGAGCCAGCAGCTCGTATGGGTAGAGTACGCCCGCAACAACCTCCCTTGCTCAGCCACTGGTCTCTCGCCTTTTGAGTGCTCCCTGGGATATCAGCCCCCGCTCTTCCCGGAGCAAGAGGGCGAGGTCAGCATATCCTCAGCCCAGATGTTCGTCCACCACTGTCGCCGTACTTGGAAGAGAGCCTGGTCGGCTCTGCTCAAGACCACCTCCAGGTATTGACGACAGGCGGACCACCACCGGACCCTGGCTCCCCGTTATTGTTTCGAGCAGAGGGTATGCCTGTCCACTTGGGATCTGACCCTCCGGGTAGAGTCCCGCAAACTGTCCCCTGCGTTTTATCGACCCTTTCCCCATCTCCAAGATTCTGAATGCGAATGAAAGCGAACAGAACAAAACAGAGGTACCAAGTAGTAGACGTTACCCACTAGCCATGCTAGCATGCAATTACATTCCAGACCAAGTGTTGGCGGTGGTGAGGAACAATCTACCAATCACAGGAAGTGTGATGTAAACAAGGAGCAAAGTCTCTGCTCTCTCAACATTTCAATTTTGGAGAATCTCTTATAAAATGGGTTAAAATAATGTATAGTGACAATAGGTGTAAAATAGTAAATAATGGCTACTTCACAGGAAGTTTTAAACTGTCTGGAGGAGTAAAATAAGGTTGTTCACTATCAGCATATCTATTTATTATGGCCATCGAAATGTTATCTACTAACATCAGATCCAACAATAATATCAGGGGATTAGAAATACAGAGCTTAAAAACAAAGGTGTCATTGTACACTGATGATTCATGTTTCCTTTAAATCCATAACTTGGAAACCTCCACAGCCTCATAGAGGATCTAAATAATTTGTCAAACCTCTGGATAACAACCACATTACCATAAGTGTACTATATTACGTATTGGATCAATAAAAAATACAACTTTTACATTACTGTGTAGTTTACCAATAAAATGGTCTGATGGTGATGTGGATATACTCGGTTCAGTAATCCAGAGGTGGAGCAAAGGTCCTGCCGAGCTGCATCAGCTCGGGAAGAGGTGAAGCGGCAGTCTCCGGAAACTTTTGGAGGGACTTGGGTTAGCACAGATCTTTTCAGGGTCGTAGACACCGGGAACTTCCGGAGTTTATCAGCTGCAAGGTGGGATCCCTGAGTGAGCGATTGGAACTATAATCAAACCTCTTCTCCCTTCCACGTTCCCGTAGCTGACCATCAATCTGGATGGTTAAAAAAGTGATGAGTGAGTCGAGATCTGTCGGTAGTTCTCAGGCTGCCAGTTCATCCTTTACCTCCTCCGATAATCCAGGAACGTGTCGACCATCGCTTCCGGGTTCCAGGTACCCTCCCTGCTAGCGTGCGGAACTCCACCGCATAGTCTGCCACACTGAGGGTGTCCTGCCAAAGCTGGAGTAACTTCCGGGCAGCCTCTCTCCCGGACATCGGAGCCTCAAACACCTTACTCACCTCTGCCATGAATACCTCCATACTGAAGAAGATGGCGGATTGTTGCTCCCACACTGCCGTGGCCCAGGCGAGTGCCCTCCCGGACTTCAGCATAAGAATATACGCTATCTTTTAGCAGTCCGAGGGGAACGAAGAAGGCTGCAGCTCGAAAACGAGGGAGCACTGGGAGAGAAAGGCACAACAGGTTCTAGAATCTCCATCACAGCGCTCCGGGGAAGGTAAGCGGGGTTCCTGGGAAACTGGGGTGAGGGCGCTGCTACCAACCGGGTTACTGGGAGGTTACCGTCATGGGGCTGGGAGGTTACCGTCGTGGTCGACTGCCTATTTGGAAACCTACGGACTTGCTCCCACAATTTAACCCTCTGTTTTCCCAAAGGTTTTTGTGCGTGTTTGTTTATTGTAAGTGTTACTTCATGTATTTTGAATTGTTGAGTCAAGTTCCTTTTGTTACTCATCTCTGCTGTCCTGTGTCTGACTCCTCTGAACCAGCTACACCCAGATCCTTACAGAAACACGCACCTCGTAATGGAATCAGCAGGAGCATACAACCACCCTATGGCGGTCGAGGAGCACGTCCAGCAGCATGCGGCCATGTTGCAACATCTCGGCACCACCATGGATCGCATGCTGCAGACGATGGCCCGATGGGAGAGAGGAGTTCTGCCAGCGTCTCCACTGGCACCACTACAACAGCCACCACCGATCACCCCTCCTTCACCTGGTCCCAGTGGGATTCAGCTCGCGTTCCCGAGGGAGTATGGTGGGACAGCTGCCGGATGCCAGGGGTTCCTACTCCAGCTGGAACTTAACCTGGCGACCATCAAACCGGCTCCTTCGGGACATGAGAGCGTGTCCGCCCTCATCTCCTGTCTCTCAGGGAAGGCCCTGGAGTGGGCCAACGCAGTATGGGGGGGAAGGAGAAGCGGTGTTGGACCATTACACAGAGTTCACCTGTCGCTTTCGGATATTTTTCGACCCCCCGCCTGAGGGTAGAGTGGTGAGTGAAGGTCTTTTCCACTTGAGGCAGGGGACGAGGAGCGCACAGGAGTTCGCCTTGGACTTCCGGACTCTGGTCACCAGCTCAGGATGAAACGAGAGGGCCCTGATCGATCACTACGGGTACAGTCTACAAGGGGACGTCAATCGGGAGTTGGCCTGCAGGGATACCACTCTGACGTTTGACCAGATGGTGGACCTGCCCATCTGGCTGGATAACCTGCTGGCTACCCGCGGACGTCTAGATCGGGGCCTGTCCATTCCATCTCCCAGCACCACCGCTCCGACGCCCATGGAGCTGGGAGGTGCTAGACTTAGGGCGACCGGAGGATGGGCTGTTCCCTGTACCAGCTGTGGATGCAGAGGGCACACTGCTGGTCGGTGCTGGGGAGGTTCCTCTAGGAGTCGAGACGGCAGGCAGGGCACTCTCGTGTCACCCCAGGTGAGTCGGCACCAGGCTCACTCAGTGCCCCCAGTTTTCCTTGCATTCCAAGCATAAGGCGCTCGTAGATTCAGGCGCAGCTGGGAATTTTATTGACAGAGCATTTGCCCATAGTTTAGGGATCCCCATTGTTCTTGTGGATATGCCCTTCCCTGTGCACGCCCTAGATAGTCGACCATTAGGGTCAGGGCTAATTAGGGAGACCACCGCACCACTGGGCATGGTTACGCAGGAGGGTCACAAGGAGAGAATTACACAATTACACATTATTTTCCTTATTGATTCTACTGCGTTTCCCGTGGTGCTGGGCCTAACCTGGTTGGCCTGTCATGACCCCACTATTTCCTGGCCACAGAGGGTTCACAAGGGGTGGTTATGAAAGTGCTCTGGGAGGTGTTTAGGGGTTTCCGTCGGTGCTACTACGGTGGAAAGTCCAGACCAGGTCTCCACCGTGCGCATCCCTCTGAAATTGCCCATTTGGCTCTCGTGTTCTGTAAGAAGAAGGCGATTCAATTACCACCACATCGACGAGGGGCTTGTGAGATATATCTCCTGGTAGTCCCGGGAGTCATATGTGCCCCCTGTCACAGGAGGTGACGGCGGCTATGGAAACATATGTCTCCCAATCTCTGGGGCAGGGGTACATTCGACCCTGCACTTCACCTGCCTCCTCAAGTTTATTTTTTGGGAAGAAGAAGGATGGAGGTCTGCGCCCATGCATTGACTATCAAGGTATCAATCAAATCACTGTGAGGTACACCTACCCGCTGCCTATCATAGCCAGTGCGATAGAGTCAATGCACGGGGCGCGCTTCTTCACAAAATTGGATCTCAGGAGCGCTTACAACCTGGTGCATATCCGGGAGGGGGACAAGTGGTGGTGGACATGTCCGAGACTGGGATTAGAGCCGTGCTCGCTCAGCGTCCGGGTACGCCACCAAAGCTCCACCCCTGTGCTTTCTTTTCGAAGAAGCTCAGCCCGGCGAAGCGAAACTATGATGTGGGAGACCGGGAGCTGTTGGCTATTGTCAAGGCTCTGAAGGTGTTGAGACATTGGCTTGAGGTGGCTAAACAACCTTTTCTCATCTGGACTGACCACCACAATCTGGAGTACATCCGGGCGGCGAGGAGACTGAACCCTCGCCAGGCAAGGTGGGCCTTGTTCTTTACTCGTTTTGTTTTCACCCTGTCTTACAGACTAGTTTCCCAGAACGTTAAGGCAGATGCACTGTCCCGGATGTATGACACAGAGAAGTGGTCCATGGATCACACTCCCATACTTCCGGCCTCTTGCCTGGTGGCATCGGTGGTGTGGGAGCTGGACGCGGACATTGAGCGGGCGTTACGTTCAGAGCCCACTCCCCCCATTGTCCAGCTGGGCGTCTGTACGTTCCGTCTGCTATCTGCAACCAGTTTCTCTATTGGGCCCACACGTCACCCTCCTCTGGTCATCCTGGCATCGGGCGGACGGTGCGTTGTCTTAGTGGGAAGTACTAGTGGTCCAACTTGGCCAAGGACGTGAGGGTGTATGGTTCCTGCTGCTTGGTGTGCGCCCACTGCAAGGCTCCTAGGCACCTGCCCAGGGGGAAGTTCCAGCCCTTACCCATTCCACAACAGCCGTGTTCGCACCTATCGGTGGATTTCTTCACTTCTTCTTTCTCCCTCACAGGGTAACACCACGATCCTGGTCGTTGTGGATCCGTTCTCTAAGTCCTGCCGTCTCCTTCCTTTGCCTGGTCTCCCTTACGGCCCTACAGACTGTGGAGGCCCTGTTTACACACATCTACGGGGTGCCTGAAGATATAGTGTCTGATCGAGGTCCCCAGTTCACGTCAAGGGTCTGGAGGGCGTTCATGGGCTTTCACCCCGAGGGTAACGGACAGGTGGAGAGAGAGAGAGTTTCTGAGAGAGTTTCTGCGGTCTTATTGCCAGGACCGGCCGGGGGAGTGGGCGGCGTTCATACCCTGGGCAGAGATGGCCCAAAACTAGCTCCGCTACGCCTCCACTAACCTCTCCCCCTTCCAGTGCGTACTGGGGTATCAGCCAGTTCTAGCACCATTGCATCAGAACCAGATAGAGGACCTTGCGATGGACGAATGGTTTAAGCTCTCGCAGGAGACCTGGGACGCTGCTCATGTGCACCTGCAACGGGCTGTGAGGCGTCAGAAGACGAGCGCTGATCTCCACTGCAGTGAGGCCCCGGTGTTTGCATCGACCCGAAACCTGCCCCTCCGCCTGCCCTGCCGGAAGCTGGGCCCACGGTTTGTGGGGCCATTCAAAGTCCTGAGGAGATTGAACAAGGTATGTTATAGGTTACAACTTACCCCAGATTACCGTATTAACCCCTCGTTCCATGTGTCTCTCCTCAGGCTTGTGGTGGATTGCCCTGCACCTCGTCCTCCGGGTCGTCCCCGAGGTCGGTGTCGACGCGCAGCTGGAGCCGCGCGTTAAGGGGGGGCACTGTCACAACTTCCGCCGAAGTTGGTTCTCCTTGTTCGGGCGGCATTTGGCGGTCGACGTCACTGGCCTTCTAGCCATCGCTGATCCACTTTTCACTTTCTATTTGTTTTGTCTTTGTTTTACACATGGTTTCAATTTCCCAATTGCATGTTTATTATTTAACCCTCAGTTTTCCCCATGGTTTTTGTGCCTGTTTGTTTATTGTAAGTTTGGTCCGATGTTTGTGGGCTTGGCGTTACTTCATGCATTTTGAATTGTTGAGTAAAGTTCCTTTTGTTACTCATCTCTGCTGTCCTGCGCCTGACTCCTCTGCACCAGCTACACCCAGATCCTTACACATAAAAAAGCCAGACTACGGTTTGCAACTGCACATGGGGACAAAGATCGTACTTTTTGGAGAAATGTCCCCTGGCCTGATGAAACAAAAACTATTTGGCCATAATGACCATTGTTATGTTTGGAGGAAAAAGAGGAGGCTTGTAAGCCGAAGAACACCATCCCAACCGTGAATCACGAGGGTGACAACATCATGTTGTGGTGGTGCTTTGCTGCAGGAGGGTCTGTTGCACTTCACAAAACGTAAGCCCAAAACAATAACACTGCAGTGTTAGTGAAAGGTCATTGGGTGGGGCTACAAATGATCCTTTACGGTTTATATACGCGAAGCCGTAGCAAAGAAGTATGCTACAATGTTTTACTAAAAATTTGATCATAAATAGTATGCGACTATGCAGTTTAAGTATGTAGTATGCTACTATGGGTATTCAGACACGCCCACTGTGTTTCTACTGCTAATATAAGGTGTTTTTGCTGTATGCTGCTGAGTGCTAATTAATTGGGACTATATCTCACTTAGGACTTGAACTCATAACCTATTCATTGGTAACGACATGAATTCCCTGCTGCGACACCAGGTCAGAGACAATAAAAGAGAAAGTATATATGCAACAACTTGAAGGTGTTATTGCTGTAAAATGACAGTATGCTGCTGAATCATATGCTGCTGTATTCTAATTACAGTACACTTATATTGACTATATTTTTAAAATAAAGTTATTAAAGTTATTGTAATTTTGCATGCTAAGTGATACAGTACAGTCTTATAAAATTATTTTCTGTAAGCACACTTGGGACTAAACCTCTATTGGGACTTGAACTAACAACCTCTTGGAGCAACCTGCAAATGTCCCATATCTGTGGGTGTGATAGAGATTAGCCACAGATTTATTAGCAAGAATACATTTCTGCACTTTGTTAAAAGTTGCACAATATCAAAATATCAATATTTTGATCTACTATCTGACAACACCAACGTAAAAATAGCTGTACTTAAGGACACCCGACATAAAGTGTGCATGAATGATTTGGGGCTTTGAACTTGCAACCTCTTGGTGTGAAGTGCATCAGTATTTCTGCACTGCCACCAGGTACATACTTATTACCAAGAACATATATTCATACACTCTCAAAAATAAGGATGTGATTAGGCTACAGTGTTGTTCTCTGGGGTACCAAAAGGTCAAAGAATCAAGTCAAATCAAATGTATTTATATAGCCCTTCGTACATCAGCTGGTATCTCAAAGTGCTGTACAGAAACCCAGCCTAAAAAATAAAAAAATAAAAAAAACTCCCTAGAAAAGCCAAAACCTAGGAAGAAACCAAGAGAGGAACCAGGCTATGAGGGGTGGTCAGTCCTCTTCTGGCTGTGCCGGGTGGAGATTATAACAGAACATGGCCAAGATGTTCAAATGTTCCTAAATGACCAGCATGGTCGAATAATAGGTCTGGGACAGGTAGCACGTCCGGTGAACAGGTCAGGAGTCCATAGCCGCAGGCAGAACAGTTGAAACTGGAGCAGCAGCAAGGCCAGGTGGACTGGGGACAGCAAGGAGTCATCATGCCAGGTAGTCCTGAGGCATGGTCCTAGGGCTCAGGTCCTCCGAGAGAGAGAGAGAAAGAGAGGAAGAGAGAATTAGAGAGAGCATACTTAAATACACACAGGACACCGGATAAGACAGGAGAAGTACTCCAGATATAACAAACTGACCCTAGCACCCCGACACATAATCTACTGCAGCATAAATACTGGAGGCTGAGACAGGAGGGGTCAGGAAACACTGTGGCCCCATCCGATGATACCCCCGGACAGGGCCAAACAGGAAGGATGTAACCCCACCCACTTTGTCAAAGCCCAGCCCCCACACCACTAGAGGGATATCTTCAACCACCAACTTACCATCCTGAGACAAGGCTGAGTATAGCCCACAAAGATCTCAGCCACGGCACAACCCAAGGGGTGCGCCAACCCAGACAGGAAGATCACATCAGTGACTCAACCCACTCAAGTGACGCACCCCTCCTAGGGACGGCATGAAAGAGCACCAGTAAGCCATTGACTCAGCCCCTGTAATAGGGTTAGAGGCAGAGAATCCCAGTGGAAAGAGGGGAACCGGCCACGCAGCAACAACAAGGGCGGTTTGTTGCTCAAGGGAGATTTTCCGTTCACCTTCACACTCCTGGGCCAGACTACACTCAATCATATGACCCACTGAAGAGATGAGTCTTCAGTAAAAACTTAAAGGTTGAGACAGAGTTTGCGTCTCTCACATGGGTAGGCAGACCATTCCATAAAAATTGAGCTCTATAGGAGAAAGCCCTGCCTCCAGCTGTTTGCTTAGAAATTCTAGGGACAATTAGGAGGCCTGCGTCTTGTGACCGTAGCGTACGTGTAGGCATGTACGGCAGGACCAAATCAGAGAGATAGGTAGGAGCAAGCTAAAGTAATTATTAGTAGGTTAGCAGTAAAACCTTGAAATCAGCCTTTGCCTTGACAGGAAGGCAGTGTAGGGAGGCTAGCACTGGAGTAATATGATCAAATATTTTGGTTCTAGTCAAGATTCTAGCAGCCCTATTTAGCACTAACTGAAGTTTATTTAATGCTTTATCCGGGTAGAAGGAAAGTAGAGCATTGCAGTAGTCTAACCTAGAAGTAACAAAAGCATGGATTAATTTTTCTGCATCATTTTTGGACAGAAAGTTTCTGATTTTTGCAATGTTACATAGGTGGAAAAAAGCTGTCCTTGAAACAGTCTTGATATGTTCGTCAAAAGAGAGATCAGGGTCCAGAGTAACGCTGAGGTCCTTCACAGTTTTATTTGAGACGACTGTACAACCATTAAGATTAATTGTCAGATTGTCAGGAAGAACCCATGGTACCCAATATATTCAAAATAAGATACAATAATTAATGCACTTTGATAGGCCGTCATTGTAAATAAGAATTTGTTCTTAACTGACTTGCCTACTTAAAAGGTTAAATAAAATAACCAATACATTATTCTGTCCTGGTTACAAACAAGTTATCATTCAATAGGCTTTGATTATATTTCCAATATTCTCACCCACGTGGAAGTTCTGTAAGAGTAATAAACATGGCAAATATGGACCGACCGCATTCTGTCCTTTACAACACTTTTTAAACTTTTGGTTCCAGCGAGAATGACAAAAGAAAGTAGTCAAGATGACTAGCTTGATTGAGCCTCTGCTATGTATATCTCAATAGGTCAGGATATTTAAGCCTCCATACAGTGGGGCAAAAAGTATTTAGTCAGCCACCAATTGTGCAAGTTCTCCCACTTAAAAAGATGAGAGGCCTGTAATTTTCATCATATGTACACTTCAACCATGACAGACAAAATGAGAGAAAAGAAATCCAGAAAATCACATTGTAGGATTTTTTATGAATTTATTTGCAAATTATGGTGGAAAATAAGTATTTGGTCACCTACAAACAAGCAAGATTTCTGGCTCTCACAGACCTGTAACTTCTTCTTTAAGAGGCTCCTCTGTCCTCCACTCGTTACCTGTATTAATGGCACATGTTTAAACTTGTTATCAGTATAAAATACACCTGTACACAACCTCAAACTGTCACACTCCAAACTCCACTGTGGCCAAGACCAAAGAGCTGTCAAAGGACACCAGAAACAAAATTGTAGACCTGCACCAGGCTGGGAAGACTGAATCTGCAATAGGTAAGCAGCTTGGTTTGAAGAAATCAACTGTGGGAGCAATTATTAGGAAATGGAATACATACAAGACCACTGATAATCTCCCTCGATCTGGGGCTCCACGCAATCCCAAAACCACACGGAGAGACCTAGTGAATGACCTGCAGAGAGCTGGGACCAAAGTAACAAAGCCTACCATCAGTAACACACTACGCCGCCAGGGACTCAAATCCTGCAGTGCCAGACGTGTCCCCCTGCTTAAGCCAGTACATGTCCAGGCCCGTCTGAAGTTTGCTAAAGAGCATTTGGATGATCCAGAAGAAGATTGGGAGAATGTCATATGGTCAGATGAAACCAAAATCTAACTTTTTGGTAAAAACTCAACTCGTTGTGTTTGGAGGACAAAGAATGCTGAGTTGCATCCAAATAACACCATACCTACTGTGAAGCATGGGGGTGGAAACATCATGCTTTGGGGCTGTTTTCTGCAAAGGGACCAGGACGACTGATCCGTGTAAAGGTAAGAATGAATGGGGCCATGTATCGTGAGATTTTGAGTGAAAACTTCCTTCCATCAGCAAGGGCAATGAAGATGAAACGGGGCTGGGTCTTTCAGCATGACAATGATACCAAACATACCGCCCAGGCAACGAAGGAGTGGCTTCGTAAGAAGCATTTCAAGGTCCTGTAGTGGCCTAGCCAGTCTCCAGATCTCAACCCCATAGAAAATATTTGGAGGGAGTTGAAAGTCCGTGTTGCCCAGCAACATCCCCAAAACATCACTGCTCTAGAGGAGATCTGCATGGAGGAATGGGCCAAAATACCAGCAACAGTGTGTGAAAACCTTGTGAAGACTTAAAGAAAACGTTTGACCTCTGTCATTGCCAACAAAGGGTATATACTGTAAGAAAGTATTGAGATAAACTTTTGTTATTGACCAAATACTTATTTTCCACCATAATTTGGTTCAATTCATAAAAAAATCCTACAATGTGATTTTCTGGATTTTTTTTCTCATTTTGTCTGTCATAGTTGAAGTGTACCTATGATGAAAATTACAGGCCTCTCTCATCTTTTTAAGTGGCAGAACTTGCACAATTGGTGGCTGACTAAATACTTTTTTGCCCCTCTATGTATCCACTATTTTCAATATATCCACGACATTCATTATTTCCTGAAATGCATGAAGGTGACAGTTTGAAATATAATTTCCTTTAAGGTCCATAGAGGTATTTTAAACCATATTATAATCCCCCACCATAATAATAGAGTCTTGTATTGCTTGTAGGGTTGATCAATTATTATATATACTTTCTAAGATGCTTGGATCATCATTATTCAGACCGTACAGGTTAATGAGCCATATCTGTTTATGGTCCAATAACATATTTAAAATCATCCATCTACCTTGAAGATCTATTTGGACAATTTGCACCTCTCATGAGGTCACGTCTCCCTCACGTGAGAGTAACAAAATGTTATCCTACCTCAACCGTTTCCAGCTCGGACAAGCCATGTCGGTGTTAGTGTGTCAACGGCTACTCGGCCTACTGACTTGGCTTCACTGTTGGTTTTGCTGGGCATTCTCCATCAGGCCACTCCAGCGACGGTTCAACTCCCACAGCCAGCACCCAAAACAACACAGACACCGTCAACTGTTGGTGATGACCGCCTGTTTGAGGACCCTATCAACGGGGCTATCCCACTCCTTCAGAGTCCACCGCAGAGAGCTGGTGTGTGCGCTGGGGCCTCTCTGACAGGTTGGGCTCAGAATCGCTTGGCATTGCTGCAGGCAGCACATAAACCCCCGGGGTCCTGAACAATGCAGTGGACATGTAGAGACGGCCTGTCGGAGGGGGACTAGAGTCTACACCCTCAGGTGGTTCTACAGCATTGGGACATGTTCGAGAGAGCAGAGGTGGACCTGTTTGCATCTCAGGAGAACTCTCATTGCCCCAGCTGGTTCTCGATGTTGGACCCTACAAGCCCTCTGGGTCTGGACGCCCTCGCTTACGATTGGCTGGCAACAACGCTTTACACGTTCACACCATCTCACTTGATCACAGCTACGCTAGACAGTATCATCTTAATCTTGACAGCTCCATATTGGCCAAGACCACCATGTTTTAGCCTGCTGTTGTCTCTCCTCTCAGGGACCCCATGGCAGCTGCCACTGAGGCACGACCTGCTCTTTCAGACTTGGGGGACACTATGGCATCCAGACTCCGCACCGCCTCCAGCTTTAGGCTTGACCTCTGAGAGGTGTTAGTGGACCAGTATAGGTATTCTAGGCAATGTGCTGAACACATTGCAGAGTGCCATGGCTTCCTCCACCAATGTGTCATATCAAATGTGGTGAGGAATATTCTGTACCCGGTGTGTTAACCATATGTACAAACGGTTTTACAGTCACCAAGCGGCATCCACATTGAGACTGTGTCTAGCCGCTATCTCGGCATTTCATGACGACAGCCAAGAGGGACCCATTGCTCTCCAAATGTATGAAGGGAAGTCGACGTCTGTGTTCAGTAACTCGGTGCCAAGCTGGAACCTTGACGTGGTGCTGTCAGTGCTTGCTAAGCCTCCCTCGAGCCCCTAGAGTCAATGTCTTTGAAGCACTGAATGTTTTACGAATTGTTCCAGACAAGAGGAGTGTCTCCCTCCATTTTAACTCCTCATTCTTTCCGAAGTTCCTGACAGACAATGCGACAGTCTGATCGGCTTTTCGTTTGCTATGGTGAGAGAGTTCTGGGCCAGAGAGTATCGATACAAAGACTCATGTTGGGTTGTGGACACTAATACTATAGCATAACCGAGTAGCTACATTGTTGGCCCTACTCTGAAGTGTTCCCTCGGCTAGTTGGGCCTCGTCAAGCATATTTTTTAGGTACTATTGAGTCGATGTTGACCCCACCAATAAAGTTGGGACGGCTGTGCTGAGTGTTGGCTCCGCTTCCCTGAGTGGGGACGGAAGGACACAACAACTATGACTGCCTTGAGCTCAGTCCTACAGGACTTTGCTCTCTGTCTGGCCCAGACCTAGTTTACTAATTAATCTGGAATTGTGACACCATATTGGATTGATCCAAACAAACGTTACGTATGTAACCACGGTTATGTGAGCTATTGGATCACTCCAATCCTCTAAGGTGCCTCGAAAAACGGTAAGAGGAGGAAGTAGTGCGGCGGCAGCTGTTTAAGGGTGTCAGCCTAAGCACTACCCGCTACACAAGACTAATCTAAAATCTTTACTCGGAATGTATCCTGCCACGCAGAAAGATAGCATATTGGAGTGATCCAATAGCTCAGATAACCGTGGTTACATACGTAACCTTCATTCTTTTAGTTGTTTACTTGTTATTCATTTTAAATATTTCCATTCTGGGATGGTTGTTCACAGAGTTGCTAGCGCTAGTTGCTCATGCTGCTACATTGGCTACAATGTAAACATACCTTGTTTAGCCCCGGCCTACGAACCGTCTGAATCGGCGCGTCCCAAACACTCACTGGACCCATATTTACTTTTATCTCTTTATCTTTATCTCTTTATCTCTCTCTCTCTCTCTTTATCTCTCTTTATCTCTTTTCGATTTTTAATTTGTTTATACCTTCCGGTAACCTGCCTCACCCAATGTGATACGGAATCTCTATTATTTTTTAATTTTTAGAACACACTCAAGAACCTCCAGAAGCTAACCAGCTAACTAGCTACAAGCTATTTAGTCATTGTTAGCCACTGCTAGCGGCTTTTACCTTTTACCTTCTGCACAGCCAGACAGTTTTTTTAACCTGGATAACACTCGCCAGTCCAGCTTCCCTGCCCCATCCACCGCTGCCCCCTGGACACTGATCACTTGGCTACATAGCTGATGCATGCTGGACTGTCCATTAATCACGGTACTCCATTCTGCTTGTTTATGTTTTATCTGTCGGCCCCAGCCGCACTCAGGCTCTGTGTGTAGTTAATCCGACCCTCCCTGCCTAGTCAACGCCATTTTACCTGCTGTTGTTGTGCTAGCTGATTAGCTGTTGTTGTCTCACCTACTGTTTTAGCTACTGTTTTAGCTAGCTCTCCCAATTCAACACCTGTGATTACTGTATGCCTCACTTGTATGTCTCTCTCAAATGTCAATATGCCTTGTATACTGTTGTTCAGGTTAGTTATCATTGTTTTAGTTTACAATGGAGCCCCTAGTTCCACTCTTCATACCCCTGATATCTCCTTTGTCCTTTGTCCCACCTCCCACACATGCGGTGACCTCACCCATTACAACCAGCATGTCCAGAGATACAACCTCTCTCATCATCACCCAGGGCTTACCTCCGCTGTACCCGCACCCCACCATACCCCTGTCTGCGCATTATGCCCTGAATATATTCTACCATGCCCAGAAATCTGCTACTTTTATTCTCTATCCCCAACGCTCTAGGCGACCAGTTTTAATAGCCTTTAGCCGCACCCTCATACTACTCCTCCTCTGTTCTGCGGGTGATGTGGAGGTAAACCCATGGCCCTGCATGTCCCCAGGCACCCTCATTTTGTTGACTTCTGTGATAGAAAAAGCCTTGGTTTCATGCATGTCAACATCAGAAGCCTCCTCCCTAAGTTTGTTTTACTCACTGCTTTAGCACACTCTGCTAACCCTGATGTCCTTGCCGTGTCTGAATCCTGGCTCAGGAAGGCCACCAAAAATTCTGAGATTTCCATACCCAACTATAACATCTTCCGTCAAGATAGAACAGCCAAAGGGGGAGGAGTTGCAGTCTACTGCAGAGATAGCCTGCAAAGTATGTCATACTTTCGAGGTCCATACCCAAACAGTTTGAACTACTAATTTTGAAAATTACTCTCTCCAGAAATAAGTCTCTCACTGTTGCCGCCTGCTACCGACCCCCCTCAGCTCCCACCTGTGCCCTGGACACCATTTGTGAATTGATCGCCCCCCATCTAGCTTCAGAGTTTGTTTTGTTAGGTGACCTAAACTGGGATATGCTTAACACCCCGGCAGTCCTACAATCTAAGCTAGATGCCCTCAATCTCACACAAATCATCAAGGAACCCACCAGGTACAACCCTAAATCTGTAAACAAGGGCACCCTCATAGACGTCATCCTGACCAACTGGCCCTCCAAATACACCTCCGCTGTCTTCAACCAGGATCTCAGCGATCACTGCCTCATTGCCTGTATCCGCTACGGAGCCGCAGTCAAACGACCTCCCCTCATCACTGTCAAACGCTCCCTAAAACACTTCTGTGAGCAAGCCTTTCTAATCGACCTAGCCCGGGTATCCTGGAAGGACATTGACCTCATCCCGTCAGTTGAGGATGCCTGGTCATTCTTTAAAAGTAACTTCCTCACCATTTTAGATAAGCATGCTCCGTTCAAAAAATGCAGAACTAAGAACAGATATAGCCCTTGGTTCACTCCAGACCTGACTGCCCTCAACCAGCACAAAAACATCCTGTGGTGGACTGCAATAGCATCGAATAGTCCCCGCGATATGCAACTGTTCGGTGAAGTCAGGAACCAATACACCAATACACGAATACACGCAGTCAGTCAGGAAAGCGAAGGCCAGCTTCTTCAGGCAGAAGTTTGCATCCTGTAGCTCCAACTCCAAAACGTTCTGGGACACTGTGAAGTCCATGGAGAACAAGAGCACCTCCTCCCAGCTGCCCATTGCACTGAGGCTAGGTAACACGGTCACCACCGATAAATCCATGATTATCGAAAACTTCAACAAGCATTTCTCAACGGCTGGCCATGCCTTCCGCCTGGCTACTCCAACCTCGGCCAACAGCTTCCCCCGCAGCTACTCGCCCAAGCCTCTCCAGGTTCTCCTTTACCCAAATCCAGATAGCAGATGTTCTGAAAGAGCTGCAAAACCTGGACCCGTACAAATCAGCTGGGCTTGACAATCTGGACCCTCTTTTTCTGAAACTATCCGCCGCCATTGTCACAACCCCTATTACCAGCCTGTTCAACCTCTCTTTCATATCGTCTGAGATCCCCAAGGATTGAAAGCTGCCGCAGTCATCCCCTCTTCAAAGGGGGAGACACCCTGGACCCAAACTGTTACAGACCTATATCCATCCTGCCCTGCCTATCTAAGGTCTTCGAAAGCCAAGTCAACAAACAGGTCACTGACCATCTCGAATCCCACCGTACCTTCTCCGCTGTGCAATCTGGTTTCTGAGCCGGTCACGGGTGCACCTCAGCCACGCTCAAGGTACTAAACGATATCATAACCGCCATCGATAAAAGACAGTACTGTGCAGCCGTCTTCATCGACCTTGCCAAGGCTTTCGACTCCGTCAATCACCATATTCTTATCGGCAGACTCAGTAGCCTCGGTTTTTCGGATGACTGCCTTGCCTGGTTCACCAATTACTTTGCAGACAGAGTTCAGTGTGTCAAATCGGAGGGCATGCTGTCCGGTCCTCTGGCAGTCTCTGTGGGGTGCCACAGGTTTCAATCCTCGGGCCGACTCTTTTCTCTGTATATATCAATGATGTTGCTCTTGCTGCGGGCGATTCCCTGATCCACCTCTATGCAGACGACACCATTCTATATACTTCCGGCCCATCCTTGGACACTGTGCTATCTAACCTCCAAACGAGCTTCAATGCCATACAACACTCCTTCCGTGGCCTCCAACTGCTCTTAAACGCTAGTAAAACCAAATGCATGCTTTTCAACCGTTCGCTGCCTGCACCCGCACGCCTAACTAGCATCACCACCCTGGATGGTTCCGACCTTGAATATGTGGACATCTATACGTACCTAGGTGTCTGGCTAGACTGTAAACTCTCCTTCCAGACTCATATCAAACATCTCCAATCGAAAGTCAAATCAAGAGTCGGCTTTCTATTCCAAAAGAAAGCCTCCTTCACTCACGCCGCCAAACTTACCCTAGTAAAACTGACTATCCTACCGATCCTCGACTTCAGTGATGTCATCTACAAAATTGCTTCCAACACTCTACTCAGCAATGTGGATGCAGTTTATCACAGTGCCATCCGTTTTGTCACTAAAGCACCTTATACCACCCACCACTGCTACTTGTATGCTCTAGTCGGCTGGCCCTTGCTACAGATTCGTCGCCAGACCCACTGGCTCCAGGTCATCTACAAGTCCATGCTAGGTAAAGCTCCGCCTTATCTCAGTTCACTGGTCACGATGGCAACACCCATCCGTAGCACACACTCCAGCAGGTGTATCTCACTGATCATCCCTAAAGCCAACACCTCATTTGGCCGCCTTTCGTTCCAGTTCTCTGCTGCCTCTGACTGGAACGAATTGCAAAAATCGCTGAAGTTGGAGACTTTAATCTCCCTCACCAACTTCAAACATCTGCTATCTGAGCAGCTAACTGATCGCTGCAGCTGTACATAGTCTATCAGTAAATGGCTATTTTTACCCATTTTTACCCAATGGCTACCCATCACCCATTTTTACCTACCTCATCCCCATACTGTTTTTATTTATTTACTTTTCTGCTCTTTTGCACACCAATATCTCTACCTGTACATGACCATCTGATCATTTATCACTCCAGTGTTAATCTGCAAAATTGTCATTATTCGCCTACCTCCTCATGCCTTTTGCACACAATTTATATAGACTCCCCTTTTTTCTACTGTGTTATTGATTTGTTAATTGTTTACTCCATGTGTAACTCTGTGTTGTCTGTTCACACTGCTATGCTTTATCTTGGCCAGGTCACAGTTGCAAATGAGAAATTGTTCTCAACTAGCCTACCTGGTTAAATAAAGGTGAAATAAAAAATAAATTTTAAAAAAGTGCACATTTTGGAATACAACGATTGTTTATATCACATGAACCAGGTTTCCATCCCACCATTTCATGTGGATGAATTACCTGATGCATGAAAAAAGTCACCCGGGGCTAATGGAATTGATGTACTGGGTCGTACGCATTACCCTCTGTAGCGCCTTATGGTCGGATGCCGAGCAGTTGCCATGCCAGGCGTTGATTCAACCGGTCAGGATGCTCTCGATGGTTCAGCTATAGAACATTTTGAGGAACTGGGGACCCATGCCAAATCTTTTCAGTTTCTTGAGGTGGAATAGGCTTTGTCATGCCCTCTTCACGACTGCCTTGGTGTGTTTGGAACATGATAGTTTGTTGGTGATATGGACACCAAGGAACTTGAAACTCTCGACCCGCTACAGCCCCATCTATGTGAATGAGCCATGTTTTTCCAGTAGTCCGCAATTATCTCCTTTGTCTTGCTCACATTGAGGGATAGGTTGTTGTCCTGGTGCCACATTGCAAGGTCTCTAATCCTCCTCCCTATTGGCTGTCTCATCGTTGTCGGTGATCAGGCCTACCACTGTTATGTCGTCAGCAAACTTAATGATGGTGTTGGAGTTGTGCTTGGCCAAGCAGTCGTGGGTGAACAGGGGATACAGGAGGGGACTAAACAGGCACCCCTGAGGGGACCTCATGTTGAGGATTAGTGTGGCAGATGTGTTGTTGCCTACCCTTACCACCTGGTCCGCCAGGAAGTCCAGAATCCAATTGCAGAGGAAGGTATTTAGTCCCAGCGTCCTAAGCTTAGTGATGAGCTTTGTGGAAACTATGGTGTTGAACGCTGAGCTGTAGTCAATGAACAGCATTCTCACATAGGTATTCCTTTTGTCCATGTGGGAAAGGGCAGTGTGGAGTGCGATTGAGATTCCGTCATCTGTGGATGTGTTGGGGCGGAATGCCAATTGGAGTGGGTCTAGGTTTTCCAGGATGATGGTGTTGATGTGAGCCATGACCGGCCTTTCAAAGCACTTCATGGCTACTGACATGAGGGCTATGGGGCAGAAGTCATTTATGCAGGTTACCTTCACTTTCTTGGGCACAGTGACTATGGTGGTCTGTTTGAAACATGTTGGTATTACAGACTCGGTCAGGGAGATGTTGAAGATGTCAGTGAAGACACTTGCCAATTGGTCCACGTCCTGGTAATCCATCTGGTACCATTTGAAAGTAAACACTTTGAAGTTTATGGAAATGTGAAAGGAATGTAGGAGAATATAACACATTAAATCTCGTAAGGGAACACCCCCCTGAAATGGACAATAATATATGGGATCATATTGGCACCGTACGAAACATATACACGATGTACAATATCACTCAATTGGACGTCATTTCATTCAAAACTGATTGCAAATGCCATATTGTTACGGTTTTCTTCTATAGGAGGTGTAGCAAGGATCGGACCAAAATGCAGCGTGGTACTTTTGATACATGTTTAATAAACGAATAAACACGAACAATAAAAAACAAGAAATGTAACGCGAAAACCTAAACAGCCTATCCTCCCCCCAAGGTGCGGACTCCCGGCCGCACACCTAAACCCATAGAGGAGGGGTCTGGGTGGGCGTCTGTCCATGGTGGCGGCTCCGGCGCGGAACGTGGACCCCACTCCAACAAAGTCATAGTCCATTTGCATCGCGTCCTTTGATTGGCGACCCTCACCGCCGACCTTGGCCTAGTAACCCTTACCAAGGACCCCACTGGACTGAGGGGCAGCTCGGGACTGAGGGGCAGCTCGGGACTGAGGGGTAGCTCGGGACTGAGGGGTAAGCTCGGGACTGAGGGGTAGCTCGGGACTGAGGGGTAACTCAGTACTGAGAGGAAGCTCAGTACTGAGAGGAAGCTCAGTACTGAGAGGAAGCTCAGTACTGAGAGCAAGCTCAGGCAGGTTAATGGAACTGGCAGATCCAGGCTGACTGGTGGTTCTGGCAGATCCTGGCTGACTGGCGGCTCTGGCATATCCTGGCTGACTGGCAGTTCTGGCAGATCCTGGCTGAATAGCGGATCCTGGCTGACTGGCGGATCTGGAAGATCCTGGCTGACTGGCGGATCCTGGCAGGCTGGCGGCTCTGGCTGCTCCATGCGGTCTGGCGGCTCTGGCTGCTCCATGCTGACTGGCAGCTCTGGCTGCTCCATGCTGACTGGCGGCTCTGGCTGCTCCATGCTGACTGGCGGCTCTGGCTGCTCCATGCAGACTGGCAGCTCTGGCTGCTCCATGCAGAATGGCAGCACTTGTGTCTCCTTGCAGACTGGCAGCACTGGTGGCTCCTTGCAGACTGGCAGCTCTGGCAGCACCTTGTAGACTGGCAGCTCCTTGCAGACTGGCAGCTACTTGCAGACTGGCAGCTCCTTGCAGACTGGCAGCTCTGGCTGCTCCTTATAGACTGGCAGCTCTGGCTGCTCCTTACAGACTGGCAGCTCTGAACAGGCAGGAGACTCCAGCAGCGCTGTAGAGGAGGAAGGCTCTGATAGCGCTAAACAGGTGGGAGACTCCGGCAGCACTGTAGAGGAGGAAGGCTCTGGCAGCGCTAGACAGGCAAGGCGCACTGTAGGCCTGATGCGTGGTGCTGGCACTGGTGGTACTGGGCCGAGGACACACACAGGAAGCCTGGTGCGGGGAGCTGCCACCGGAGGGCTGGTGCGTGGAGGTGGTACTGGATAGACCGGACCGTGCAAGGCGCACTGGAGCTCTTGAGCACCAAGCCTGCCCAACCTGACCTGGTTGAATACTCCCGGTCGCCCTGCCAGTGCGGCGAGGTGGAATAGCCCACACTGGGCTATGCAGACAAACCGGGGACACCGTGCGCAAGGCTGGTGCCATGTAAGCCGGCCCAAGGAGACGCACTGGAGACCAGATGCGTAGAGCCGGCTTCATGACACTTGGCTCGATGCTTACTCTAGCCCGGCAGATACAAGGTACATACCTGGTATGTACCGCACCGGGCTATGCACCCGCACTGGAGACACTGTGCGCTCCACAGCATAACACGGTGCCTGCCCGGTCTCTCTAGCCCCCCGGTAAGCACAGGAAGTTTGCGCAGGTCTCCTACCTGGCATAGCCATACTCTCTGTGAGCCCCCCAATAAATTTTTGGGGCTGACTCTCAGGCTTCCAGCCGCGTCGCCGTGCTGCCTCCTCATACCAGCGCCTCTCCGCTTTCGCCGCCTCCAGTTCTTCTTTGGGGCGGCGATATTCTCCAGGCTGTGCCCAGGGTCCTTTTCCATCCAATATCTCCTCCCATGTCCAGAAATCCGGATTTCGCTGCTCCTGCTTCCGCTGCCTGTCACCACGCCGCTTGGTCCTGTTGGGGTGGGTGATTCTGTTACGGTTTTCTTCTATCTCCTCCTCTGAAGAGGAAAATCTTTTTTTTGAGTGGGTGGTTTTCCATTTAAAGTCTATTGACTGTATAGGGGTTTAGTGCCCAGATTGCAGTTCCTATGGTTTCCACTAGATGTCAACAGTCTTTAGACATGATTTCAGGCTTGTTTTTTGAAAAACGATGAAGAATAAGACCTTTTGGTAAGTGGTCTATGGAATCATGCAGTACTGGTTTGCGCGCGTGACTGTGTGCGCGTGACTGCGTGCCGCTCTTCATTCTTTTTCCTTTCTATTGAATACGCTACTGTCCGGTTGAAATATTATTGATTATTTATATAACTGACAACCTGAGGACTAATTTGAAACATCGTTTGACATATTTCGACAAACTTTACCGATACTATTAGGATGTATTTATCTTCATGTTATGACCGCCTTTGAGCCGGTGGATTACTGAACAAAACGCGCCAACAAAACTGAGTTTTTGGGGTATAAAGAGGGACTTTATTGAACAAAACAACCATTTATTGTGTAGCTGGGACCTTTTGAATGGCCAACAGAGGAAGATCTTCAAAGGTAAGTAATTTATTTAATCGCTATTTCTGACTTTCGTGACGTGACGCCTCTGCTTGGTTGAAAAATGTTTGTATGCTTTTGTAAACGGGGCGCTGTCCTCAGATAATTGCATGGTATGCTTTCGCCATAAAGCCTTTTTGAAATCTGACAAAGTGGCTGGATTAACAAGAAGTTAATCTTTTAACCGATGTATAACACTTGTATTTTCATGAATGTTTATTATTACTTTTTGTCATTTAAATTTGACGCTAGCGTCCCAATGAGCCGAAAGAAGTTATACACACAAGTTTAAGATAGTTGTTGTGAAATTGTTAGATGACTTGTTAGATATTACTGCATGGTCGGAACTAGAAGCACAAGCATAAAGCAAAAATAACACACAAAATAGCACAGTTGGTAATTAGCCCGTAAAATGTCAGACAACCCTCGGACGCCATTATCCTGAGTTGATCAGTGATCAATGATTAATCTGTACACTATAGATATAATACACAACAGAAAACTCTGTCAACTAAAATCTTAGCTGTAGGCCAGCTCGTTGGTCCTACCTCTGGTTTTAAACATTCAGGAGCCTTACTGCCGCTGGGACAAAGGATCGTTTGGCCCTATTTCGTTTGTGCCATGGAACCCTGTAACATCACCCTGAGAGGAGCAGCTCAAACTCCTGATAAAGAAGATGTCTGTGGTCCATCAGTACCTTGTGGGCTTTTGGGAAGAATCTTATATCATAAATGACATCCAGACCTGTCTGCTTGACCCTTAGCACTTTACTATCAGAGCTAACAATATTTCTCTGAGAGACTTTAGCATTTCCGTACCAGCTAATTATACAATATCAAATCAAACGAGCAATGACGGAGTGAAATTTACTAAAATACAGTAGAATAGAATACAGTATATACACTTGAAGTCAGAAGTTTACATACACCTGAGCCAAATACGTTTAAAATATTTTTTTCACAATTGCTTACATTTAATGCTAGTAAAAAGTCCCTGTCTTAGGTCAGTTAGGATCACCACTTTATTTTAAGAATGTGAAATTACAGAATAATAGTAGAGAGAATGATTTATTTCAGCTTTTATTTCTTTCATCACATTCCCAATTCGTATTTGGTAGTACTGCCTATAAATTGTTTAACTTGGGTCAACTGTTTTGGGTTGCCTTCCACAAGCTTCCCACAATAAGTTGGGTGAATTTTGGCTCATTCCTCCTGACAGAGCTGGTGTAAATGAGCCAGGTATGTAGGCCTCATTGCTCTCACACACTTTTTCAGTTCTGCCCAGAAATTCTCTATAGGATTGAGGTCAGGGCTTTGTGACGGCCACTCCAATACCTTGACTTTGTTGTCCTTAAACCATTTTGCCAAAACCTTGGAATTATGCTTGGGGTCATTGTACATTTGGAAGACCCATTTGCAACCAAGCTTTAAATTCCTGACTGAGGTCTTGAGATGTTGCTTTATTCAAATCAAATCAAATCAAATCAAATTTATTTATATAGCCCTTCGTACATCAGCTGATATCTCAAAGTGCTGTACAGAAACCCAGCCTAAAACCCCAAACAGCAAACAATGCAGGTATAAAAGCACGGTGGCTAGGAAAAACTCCCTAGAAAGGCCAAAACCTAGGAAGAAATCTAGAGAGGAACCGAGCTATGTGGGGTGGCCAGTCCTCTTCTGGCTGTGCCGGGTAGAGATTATAACAGAACATGACCAAGATGTTCAAATTTTCATAAATGACCAGCATGGTCGAATAATAATAAGGCAGAACAGTTGAAACTGGAGCAGCAGCACAGTCAGGTGGACTGGGGACAGCAAGGAGCCATCATGTCAGGTAGTCCTGGGGCACGGTCCTAGGGCTCAGGTCCTCCGAGAGAGAGAAAGAAAGAGAGAATTAGAGAGAGCATATGTGGGGTGGCCAGTCCTCTTCTGGCTGTGCCAGGTGGAGATTATAACAGAACGTGGCCAAGATGTTCAAATGTTCATAAATGACCAGCATGGTTGAATAATAGTAAGGCAGGACAGTTGAAACTGGAGCAGCAGCATGGCCAGGTGGACTGGGGACAGCAAGGAGTCATCATGTCAGGTAGTCCTGGGACATGGTCCTAGGGCCCAGGCCAGTTGAAACTGGAGCAGCAGCATGGCCAGGTGGACTGGGGACAGCAAGGAGTCATCATGTCAGGTAGTCCTGGGGCATGGTCCTAGGGCTCAGGTCCTCCGAGAGAGAGAAAGAAAGAGAGAAGGAGAGAATTAGAGAACGCACACTTAGATTCACACAGGACACCGAATAGGACAGGAGAAGTACTCCAGATATAACAAACTGACCCTAGCCCCCGACACATAAACTACTGCAGCATAAATACTGGAGGCTGAGACAGGAGGGGTCAGGAGACACTGTGGCCCCATCCGAGGACACCCCGGACAGGGCCAAACAGGAAGGATATAACCCCACCCACTTTGTCAAAGCCCAGCCCCCACACCACTAGAGGGATATCTTCAACCACCAACTTACCATCCTGAGACAAGGCTGAGTATAGCCCACAAAGATCTCCGCCACGGTACAACCCAAGGGGGGGGGGCGCCAACCCAGACAGGCCGACCACAACAGTGAATCAACCCACCCAGGTGACGCACACCCCCAAGGGACGGCACGAGAGAGCCCCAGCAAGCCAGTGACTCAGCCCCGTAACAGGGTTAGAGGCAGAGAATCCCAGTGGAAAGAGGGGAACCGGCCAGGCAGAGACAGCAAGGGCGGTTCGTTGCTCCAGAGCCTTTCCGTTCACCTTCCCACTCCTGGGCCAGACTACACTCAATCATATGACCCACTGAAGAGATGAGTCTTCAGTAAAGACTTAAAGGTTGAGACCGAGTTTGCGTCTCTGACATGGGTAGGCAGACCGTTCCATAAAAATGGAGCTCTATAGGAGAAAGCCCTGCCTCCAGCTGTTTGCTTAGAAATTCTAGGGACAATTAGGAGGCCTGCGTCTTGTGACCGTAGCGTACGTGTAGGTATGTACGGCAGGACCAAATCAGAGAGGTAGGTAGGAGCAAGCCCATGTAATGCTTTGTAGGTTAGCAGTAAAACCTTGAAATCAGCCCTTGCTTTGACAGGAAGCCAGTGTAGAGAGGCTAGCACTGGAGTAATATGATCAAATTTTTTGGTTCTAGTCAGGATTCTAGCAGCCGTATTTAGCACTAACTGAAGTTTATTTAGTGCTTTATCCGGGTAGCCGGAAAATAGAGCATTGCATTATTATATCCACATAATTTTTCTTCCACATGATGCCATCTATTTTGTGAGGTGCACCAGTCCCTACTGCAGCAAAGCACCCCCACAACATAATGCTGCCATCCTCATGCTTCACGGTTAGGATGGTGTTCTTCGGCTTCAAGCCTCCCCCTTTTACCTCCAAACATAACGATGGTCATTCTGTCCAAACAGTTCTATTTTTTTCCATCAGACCAGAGGACATATCTCAAAAAGTATGATCTTTGTCCCCATGTGCAGTTGCAAACCGTAGTCTGTCTTTTTTAGGGTGGTTTTGGAGCAGTGGCTTCTTCCTTGCTGAGTGGCCTTTCAGTTTCTGTCGATATAGGACTCGTTTTACTGTGGATATAGATACTTTTGTACCTGTTTCCTCCAGCATCTTCAAAAGGTCCTTCGCTGTTGTTCTGGGATGGATTTGCACTTTTCGCACAAAGTATGTTAATCTCTAGGAGGCAGAATGCATCTCCTTCCTAAGCGGTATGATGGCTGCGTGGACCCATGATGTTTATACTTTTGTACTATTGTTTGTACAGATGAACGTGTTACGTTCAGGCATTTGGAAATTGCTCCCAAGGACGAACCAGACTTGTGGAGGTCTGCAATTTTTTTCTGAGGTCTTGGCTGATTTCTTTGGATTTTCCCATGATGTCAAGCAAAGAGGCACTGAGTTTGAAGGTTGGCATTGAAATACATCCAAAGGTAGACCTCCAATTGACTCAAATGATGTCAATTAGCCTATCAGAAGCTTCTAAAGCCATGGAATATTCCAAGCTGCTTAAAGGCAAGGTGAATTTAGTGTATGTAAACTGACGCACTGGAATTGTGAAACAGTGAATTATAAGTAAAATAATCTATCTGTGAACAATTGTTGGAAAAATTACTTGTGTCATACACAAAGTAGATGTCCTAACCGATTTGCCAAAACCATCGTTTGTTAACAAGAAATTTGTGGACTGGTTGAAAAACAAGTTTTAATGACTCAACCTAAGTGTATGTCAATTTTTGACTTCAACTGTACATATGAAATGAGGAAAGCAGTATGTAAAAATTATTAAAGTGACTAGTGTTCCATTATTAAAGTGACCAGCGATTCCATGTCTATGTACAGTGGGGCAAAAAAGTATTTAGTCAGCCACCAATTGTGCAAGTTCTCCCACTTAAAAAGATGAGAGAGGCCTGCAATTTTCATCATAGGTACACTTAAACTTTGACAGACAAAATGAGAAGAAAAAAAATCCAGAAAATCACATTGTATGATTTTTTATGAATTTATTTGCAAATGATGGTGGAAAATAAGTATTTGGTCAATAACAAAAGCTTATCTCAATACTTTGTTATATACCCTTTGTTGGCAATGACAGAGGTCAAACGTTTTCTGTAAGTCTTCACAAGGTTTTCACACACTGTTCCTGGTATTTTGGCCCATTCCTCCATGCAGATCTCCTCTAGAGCAGTGATGTTTTGGGGCTGTTGATGGGCAACACATACTTTCAACTCCCTCCAAAGATTTTCTATGGGGTTGAGATCTGGAGACTGGCTAGGCCACTCCAGGACCTTGAAACGCTTCTTACGAAGCCACTCCTTCGTTGCCCGGGCAGTGTGTTTGGGATCATTGTCATGCTGAAAGAACCAGCCACGTTTCATCTTCAATGCCCTTGCTGATGGAAGGAGGTTTTCACTCAAAATCTTACGATACATGGCCCCATTCATTCTTTCCTTTACACGGATCAGTCGTCCTGGTCCCTTTGCAGAAAACAGCCCCAAAGCATGATGTTTCCACCCCCATGCTTCACAGTAGGTATGGTGTTATTTGGATGCAACTCAGCATTCTTTGTCCTCCAAACACAACGAGTTGAGTTTTTACCAAAAAGTTATATTTTGGTTTCATCTGACCATATGACATTCTCCCAATCTTCTTCTGGATCATCCAAATGCTCTTTAGCAAACTTCAGACGGGCCTGGACATGTACTGGCTTAAGCAGGGGGACACGTCTGGCACTGCAGGATTTGAGTCCCTGGCGGCGTAGTGTGTTACTGATGGTAGGCTTTGTTACTTTGGTCCCAGCTCTCTGCAGGTCATTCACTAGGTCCCCCCGTGTGGTTCTGGGATTTTTGCTCACCGTTCTTGTGATCATTTTGACCCCACGGGGTGAGATCTTGCGTGGAGCCCCAGATCGAGGGAGATTATCAGTGGTCTTGTATGTCTTCCATTTCCTAATAATTGCTCCCACCGTTGATTTCTTCAAACCAAGCTGCTTACCTATTGCAGATTCAGTCTTCCCAGCCTGGTGCAGGTCTACAATTTTGTTTCTGGTGTCCTTTGCCTGTTTGTAGGTGACCAAATACTTATTTTCCACCATAATTTGCAAATAAATTGATTAAAAATCCTACAATGTGATTTTCTGGATTTTTTTTTCTAATTTTGTCTGTCATAGTTTAAGTGTACCTATGATGAAAACTACAGGCCTCTCTCATCTTTTTAAGTGGGGGAACTTGCACAATTGCTGGCTGACTAAATACTTTTTTGCCCCGCTGTATATTGGGCAGCAGCCTCTAAGGTGCAGGGTTGAGTAACTGGGTGGTAGCTGGCTAGTGAAGGCTATTTAACAGTCTGTTGGCCTTGAGATAGAAGCTGTTTTTCAGTCTCTCGGTCCCAGCTTTGATGCACCTTTACTGACCTCACCTTCTGGATGATAGCGGGGTGAACAGGCTGTGGCTCGATGGTTGTTGATCTTTTTGGCCTTCCTGTGACATTGGTTCTGTATGTGTCCGGGAGGGCAGGAAGCAACTGCCCCGCCTCCGACCGCAAGGCACTACAGAGGGTAGTGCGAGTGGCCCAGTACATCACTGGGGCCAAGCTTCCTGCCATCCAGGACCTCTATACCAGGCGGTGTCAGAGGAAGGCCATAAACATTTTCAAAGACTCCAGCCACCCTAGTCATAGATTGTTCTCTCTGCTACCGCATGGCAAGTGGTACCGGAACGTCAAGTCTGGGACCAAGAGGCTTCTAAACAGCTTCTACCCCCAAGCCATAAGACTCCTGAACACCTAATCAAATGGCTACCCAGACTATTTGCACCCCCCTATTTTACACCCCTGCTACTCTCTGTTGTTATCATCTATGCATAGTCACTTTAATAACTCTACCTACATGTACATATTACCTCAACTAACCGGTGACCCCGCACATTGACTCTGTACCGGTACCCCCCTGTATATAGTCTTGCTATTGTTATTTTTCTGCTGCTCTTTAATTACTTCTTACTTTTATTTCTTCTTGTCCGTATTTTTATGAACTGCATTGTTGGTTAGGGTCTTGTAAGTAAGCATTTCACCTGTTTTATTCGGCGCATGTGACTAATAAAATTTGATTTGATTTTGATTTCCCTCTGCTGGTACTAACTTCTTATTTAATACCGCTTTCAGTTTCGTAGATGGTTTATTATTAGGGAATATTTAGCTAATCACTACTATATCCACCCCAGTGGTGTAGTGGAGGGTATACGCAGGTGTATGCCATATACCCACTTGTTTTTCAGTGGGCATTGTGTCTACTCACTTCTTAATCCCCACTGATCAAAGTAGTGTAGTTGAGGTACATGCTGTATCAAATAAAGGGGCTGATGGAGCAGATCAGAATATTTAGCTTAAAATGTTGATTAACTATTATTTATTCACATTTTAGGTGCAGCAATGTACACACAGCAGTTGGCCTATGCGTGAATGTTCCAAATGCAGTTTACAGGAAAACACCATTCTAAAATGCCCACCACACATGCAAGAGGTTTTATGGACATAGATGGTTATAAGAGGTACTGAGAGTGGTCTTCTAGTCCGACTCAGGAGGCTCGCACACCACCCTCCGCTTCCGAGTACCCACCTCTTCCCGTCTCTGGATAACAAAGTTGACGAACTTAGTGCGAGGATTTCCTTCCAGAGAGACATTAGGGATTGTAACATACTCTGTTTCACAGAAACATGGCTCTCTCGAGATATACTGTCTGAGTCCGTACAGCCAGTTGGGTTCTCAGTTCATCGCGCAGACAGGAATAAATATCTCTCCGGGAAGAACCCACTGGCTACAGGTTATCTACAAGTCTCTGCTAGTTAAAGCCCCGCCTTATCTCAGCTCACTGATCACCATAGCAGCACCCACTCGTAGCACGAGCTGCAGCAGCTATATCTCACTGGTCACCCCCAAAGCCAATTCCTCCTTTGGTCGTCTTTCCTTCCAGTTCTCTTCTGCCCATGACTGGAACGAATTGCAAAAATCTCTGAAGCTGGAGACTCTCATCTCACTCACTAGCTTTAAGCATCAGCTGTCAGAGCAGTTTACAGATCCGTGCACCTGTACTTAGTCTATCTGTAAACAGCCCATCTATCTACCTACCTCATCCCCATACTGTATTTATTTATTTATCTTGCTCCTTTGCACCCCAGTATCTCTACCTGCACATTCATCTTCTGCCGATCTACCATTCCAGTGTTTATTTGCTATATTGTAATTTCTTCGCCACCATGGCCTATTTATTTCCTTAACTTACCTCATTTGCACTCACAGTAGATAGACTTTTTGTTTTCTTTTGTTATACTGTATTATTGACTGTATGTTTTGTTTATTCCATGTTTAACACTGTGTTGTTGTATGTGTCGAATTGCTACGCTTTATCTTGGCCAGGTCACAGTTGGAAATGAGAACTTGTTCTCAACTAGCCTACCTGGTTAAATAAAGGTGAAATAAAATTTTAAAAATAAGACGGGGGTGGGTGTATGTTTCATGGTTAACTACTCATGGTGTGATTGTGATAACGTACAGGAAGTCAAGTCCTTTTGTTCACCCGACCTAGAATACATCACAATCACATGCGACCTTATTACCTCCCAAGAGAATTCTCTTTGGTTAAAGTCCGAGCCGTACATATTACATTTACATTTACATTTAAGTCATTTAGCAGACGCTCTTATCCAGAGCGACTTACAAATTGGTGCATTCACCTTATGACATCCAGTGGAACAGTCACTTTACAATAGTGTATCTAAATATTTTAAGGGGGGTGAGAAGAATTACTTTATCCTACCCTAGGTATTCCTTAAAGAGGTGGGGTTTCAGGTGTCTCCGGAAGGTGGTGATTGACTCCGCTGTCCTGGCGCCGTGAGGGAGTGTGTTCCACCATTGGGGAGCCAGAGCAGCGAACAGTTTTGACTGGGCTGAGCGGGAACTGTACTTCCTCAGTGGTAGGGAGGCGAGCAGGCCAGAGGTGGATGAACGCAGTGCCCTTGTTTGGGTGTAGGGCCTGATCAGAGCCTGGAGGTACTGAGGTGCCGTTCCCCTCACAGCTCCGTAGGGCAAGCACCATGGTCTTGTAGCGGATGCGAGCTTCAACTGGAAGCCAGTGGAGAGAGCGGAGGAGCGGGGTGACGGAGAGAACTTGGGAAGGTTGAACACCAGACGGGCTGCGGCGTTCTGGATGAGTTGTAGGGGTTTAATGGCACAGGCAGGGAGCCCAGCCAACAGCGAGTTGCAGTAATCCAGACGGGAGATGACAAGTGCCTGGATTAGGACCTGCGCCGCTTCCTGTGTGAGGCAGGGTCGTACTCTGCGGATGTTGTAGAGCATGAACCTACAGGAACGGGCCACCGCCTTGATGTTAGTTGAGAACGACAGGGTGTTGTCCAGGATCACGCCAAGGTTCTTAGCGCTCTGGGAGGAGGACACAATGGAGTTGTCAACCGTGATGGCGAGATCATGGAACGGGCAGTCCTTCCCCGGGAGGAAGAGCAGCTCCGTCTTGCCAAGGTTCAGCTTGAGGTGGTGATCCGTCATCCACACTGATATGTCTGCCAGACATGCAGAGATGCGATTCGCCACCTGGTCATCAGAAGGGGGAAAGGAGAAGATTAATTGTGTGTCGTCTGCATAGCAATGATAGGAGAGACCATGTGAGGTTATGACAGAGCCAAGTGACTTGGTGTATAGCGAGAATAGGAGAGGGCCTAGAACAGAGCCCTGGGGGACACCAGTGGTGAGAGCGCGTGGTGAGGAGACAGATTCTCGCCACGCCACCTGGTAGGAGCGACCTGTCAGGTAGGACGCAATCCAAGTGTGGGCCGCGCCGGAGATGCCCAACTCGGAGAGGGTGGAGAGGAGGATCTGATGGTTCACAGTATCGAAGGCAGCCGATAGGTCTAGAAGGATGAGAGCAGAGGAGAGAGAGTTAGCTTTAGCAGTGCGGAGCGCCTCCGTGATACAGAGAAGAGCAGTCTCAGTTGAATGACTAGTCTTGAAACCTGACTGATTTGGATCAAGAAGGTCATTCTGAGAGAGATAGCGGGAGAGCTGGCCAAGGACGGCACGTTCAAGAGTTTTGGAGAGAAAAGAAAGAAGGGATACTGGTCTGTAGTTGTTGACATCGGAGGGATCGAGTGTAGGTTTTTTCAGAAGGGGTGCAACTCTCGCTCTTTTGAAGACGGAAGGGACGTAGCCAGCGGTCAGGGATGAGTTGATGAGCGAGGTGAGGTAAGGGAGAAGGTCTCCGGAAATGGTCTGGAGAAGAGAGGAGGGGATAGGGTCGAGCGGATATTCCCCCACAAGCCGATACCAAGACGGCCCTGAAAGAACTTTACTGGAGTTTATCCAAACTGGAAACCACATATCCTGAGGACACATTTATCGTAGCTGGGGATTTTAACAAAGCAAATTTGAGGAAAATGCTACCGAAGTAACACATCGACTGTCGTACTCGCGCTGTTAAAAACACCCAACCACTGCTATTCCAACTTCCAGGATGCCTACAAGGCCCTCCCCCTCTCTCCATTCGGCAAGTCTGATCACGACTCCATTTTGCTCCTCCCTTCCTATAGGCAGAATCTTAAACAGGAAGTACCCGTGCTAAGGACTATTCAACGGGGGTCTTACCAATCGGAATCCATGCTTCAATATTGTTTTGATCGCGCGGACTGGGATATGTTCCGGGTAGCCTCTGAGAATAACATTGACAAATACACTGATACGGTGACTGAGTGTATATCAGGAAGTGTATAGGAGATGTTGTACCACTGTGACTCTTAAAACCTACCCTAACCAGAAACCGTGGATAGATGGCAGCATTCTTGCAAAACTGAAAGCGAGAATCACCGCATTTAACCATGGCAAGGTGACTGGGAATATGGCCGAATACAAACAGTGTAGATATTCCCTCCGTAAGGCAATCAAACATGATGAAAAGCCTCTCGTTTTACTATTGGTCCGCCGTGGTTCTGCATAGCCTAGTTTTGCTCATATATTTGAGATCAGTGTATTGCAGTTAATTTTGTCTTTGACTTAATAAGTCAAATATCTTTGAGTGGTAGATGGATAACCACGAGGTGAAGAAGATGAGGACACAGTCCATGCCAGTCAGGCCTGTCTTTTTAAAGAAACACCATTTATTTCAATCTATAGTTGTTTAAATGAAGTAGCTTTGTTCTGGTCACAAGACATTCCAGAAATTATGGTAAACAGCACCACACTCAGGCAGAAAACTTGAATGTTCTATTCTCAGCCAGGCCCATCTTGTCAAAGAAAACACATTTAATTATATATCTATTTGAGCAAAATAAGTAGTTGTGTTGGATCACAAGAAAACCCGAACAAATCAGTTAAAAAGCGCTAAAGTCAGGCAGAACAATCGGAATGTTATATCATGAAGTGAGAACAATTAGTTTCCCTGGCTGTTTGTTATGTGGCTGCTACTTAGAAGTACTGTAACAGTAAATGAATAGATGACATTCACTGCTATAAACCTGTCTCCATATTAAATCACATAATTTACACAGACCTACTGTGGAACAAATAAATCTTCATGTGAAATGGCCTGTTTTGCTAACCAATTCAATCTATTCCAAACACTGGTGGTAACCAGATAATCCAAATAGATTTGGTAGTAAACTCGTTGTTTTCCTGTTTACTACTCAAAGATATTTACTTGTATTTCTAATGTATTCCAAACACAGGTTGTTGGTAACCAGATGAGCCAAATAATGTAGGTATTAAACGGTGGCCCCCTTTGTTCTATTGCGAACTGTCTGGGACTTGTTATTTCCCTGTTTAACTACTTAAAAGATATTTGACTTATTAAATCAAAGCCAAAATTAACTGCAATACACTGGTCTCAAATATATTAGCATAACTAGGCTACACAGAACCACGGCGGACGTAACATTCGGGGCTTTTTAACATATTAAAATGTGTCCCAGTGCAACGTGCCTAACTTTGCCCACTGGGTTGTGGTTTACATAGCGCTCTTTGAAATAGCACTCGTATCGTCATATACAAACGGATCGAGTTAAGCTTCATATCCACCAGATGCTTCAAAGTATTTGTGCTCTGGTGGAAGTCATACATTTTCAATGAAGCAGTCCGCAACGCTGTGTTGGAAATGCCGCACTAGGCTGTGGTGCGTTCTGTGTACCACATGCTTCAATATTTTCAATTTGAGCGTTGCTTTTGTTGTGGGTGGTACCAACGGAAGTTCATAACGTCAAGGCAGTTTCCGAGCTCTCTAACTACAAGGCTAACCACTTTTTTGTTTCCCTCGCTTGCGTTTTTAAAGTTGTCTTGTGATTCGCTTTCAGGAAGTCGAGAATGAAATCCACCACTGGGCTTTCCAGCGCTAGAGAGCAGGAACTCTGCTATAAGACTGTATGGGTAATTCCGCAACTACAGGAACTTCTATGTCCTCAGGGTCTAATTTTGGCGATTTAAAAAATATATATATGTTTTTATTCTTTATATGTTAAGTTCACACTACAATCACCCCATTTTTTCCCAACACCTCTCTATCAAGTATTTTAGCTTCTTTTCAGATGCATTTTATACCTCAATTTCACTGTTTTGCTCTTGTCCATGACCCAGACTTTTGAGCTTCTACTATGTTTTTCTATGAGAAACCATGAATAATTACACATTATGTTATCTTATAGAGAAAGAGTCAATTAAATCAAATCTATATCAATATTTGCTGTGGGTATGCCCTTAATGTTGTTATTTACACAACATATACCTGTCCTTTGGGAGTGTTGTCATTTCCACCACTGCGGACAAATTCCTCATTAATAAAGTTTTGTCAAGAGAATGTTAACTTGGTTACCATGATAACGTATTGTGACACTGAAGCACATGGCTGCACAGGACAGTTGTTCCAGGTGTGATGTCCAGAAGTTGAAGGAAAATCTAGGTAAATATTGCTTGTGTAGAGAATATTTTTGTTGTCAGTCATTTCCAAACAGGCTACAACTTCTTGAATTTGTGGTAGAATTTAGATTTTTTAAATATATTTGATGTATTTAGTGTAAACCATATGCTAGCTGTAATACTGGCCAAAGCATGCTAAGCAGTCTGTCATTTTTTATCCAAAAACAGCAGAAGCGTCATTTCCATCACAAACTTAACTGTGATGGAAATGACAGAACGTGCTGGAAATGACAAAAATCCATTATCTCTGAGCTTACAAAGTGAGAACAAAGAAGCAAGAGATGGCAATGGAAATGTAACCAACGGAATAGAAGACAGACTTTAAAGAGAACCGTTGTAATGGAGACCTACCTATCAGGCAACACACCACCTCAGTCACCAGATGACTTGCAGCCAGAACATGAGGCCAACATACCTGCCCCTAACTTACCTGCCCTGATGCACGCCCTGATACCTCGTCCTCATCATCTGCAACAGGAATGAGAAGTCTAATACTTGCTGGAAGGAAAAAGGTTGGAAGAGGTCGCTCAAAAACATAGAGATCTTTGCATGACAAATGTCAAACTTGATAAAGCTTAACGGAAAACTGAGAAATACAAAAAAAAGCTATGATCAACTGATGAAGAAAATGGATAGACAAGATTCCCCAAAGACAAAACAGAAAATGAAGCGAACTCCAAAGAACTTGGGAAGGATTCTATTGTTTCAAAATGCCATCATTGCAGTTAAAGCAAAAGTGTCAAAAGAATGGGCAGTGCCAAGGACAAACAAGTGGCTTCCAAAGTGTTCAGAGGCAACATCTTGAGAAAGTATGGCTTGGTCAAAGCTGCAAAAAAAGAGAATTTGGATTTTCAGCAAAAGCAATGAGGACAAATGAAAACATGCCAACAAGTCTTCAATACTGCAGGAAAAAGCAGTGTAACATAATTAGTACAGCCACAGAAGATAAAATCACTAGATTCTATGAATGTGATGTCAACAGTAGAGCAGCAACGTTTAGCCGATTGCACGTAAGTCAGATTCTTGTGGTCAGTCCAGACCACAAACGGTTGCTCCGCTGCCTCCAACCAGTGACGCCACTCCTCCAAGGCAAGCTTCACAGCGAGAAGCTCCCAGTTACCCACATCGTAGTTTCTTTCAGCTGGAGAAAGACGACAAGAGTAGAAGGCGCAGGGATGGAGTTTACCGTCAGTGGAGCTACGCTGGGACAGGATGGCGCCCACCCCCACATCAGACGCATCCACCTCCACAACGAACTGACGGGAAGTGTCAGGTTGAGAGAGAATCGGGGCGTTGGTGAATCGGCTCTTCAAATCTAGAAATGCTCGGTCTGCCTCAGGAGACCAAAATAACTTTCTGGTGCAAGACGTCAGTACAGTTAAAAGGGCGGCCACCCGGCTGTAATCACGGATAAACCTCCGATAAAAATTTGCAAACCCCAGGAATCTCTGGAGCTGCAATCTCGTACCGGGCTGGACCCAATCCCAAACCGCCCGAACCTTCTCTTGGTCCATCTTGATCTCTCCCCTGGAGATGATGTACCCAAGGAAGGACGTCGTGTGGGCATGAAAATCACACTTCTCAGCCTTCACGAACAGACGGTTCTCCAATAACCGCTGCAGGACCTGCTTGACATGCTGAACGTGGCTAGAAAGCTCCTTCGAGAAGATGAGGATATCATCCAGGTAAACGAACACAAAAATACCAATCATATCTCTCAGAACGTCATTCACCATACTTTGGAACACAGCAGGAGCTTTGGTCAGTCCAAACGGCCTCACCTGGTACTCGAAATGTCCCATCGGAGTATTGAACCCAGTCAACCACTCGTCCCCCTTTTTGATCCGAACCAAATGATAAGCATTACGTAAATCAAGCTTCGTAAAAACCATAGCACCCTGTAAAAAATCGAAAGCCGAGCTCATCAAGGGCAGGGGATACTTGTTCTTGATCGTAATATCATTCAAACCCCGATAATCAATACACGGTCGAAGAGAGCCATCCTTCTTGCTCACAAAAAAAATCCTGCTCCCAGAGGTGATGACGAGGGCCGAATGAGACCTGCAGCTAGAGACTCCTTGATGTAGGTCTCCAAGGCCTCACGTTCAGGTCGAGAGATACTGTATAACCGTCCCTTGGGAAAATCAGCTCCAGGAAACAGATTAATCGCACAGTCATAAGGTCGGTGGGGAGGAAGGGACAGAGCCTTCTGTTTACTGAATACTTCACCCAACTCGTGATATGTTTCTGGAACCAGGGACAAATCAGGAGGAGCAGAGTCACTGACCTGACTGGAAACGGCAGGAGAACAGGCAGTCCTAAGGCAGTTAGCATGACAATCAATGCTCCAACTAGTTACCTTACCCGTCACCCAATCAAACGAGGGATTGTGTTCCTTCAGCCAGGGGTAACCAAGAACCAGAGGAACATGGGGCAAGGACAGAATGAAGAAGGAGATAAACTCTGAATGATTCCCTGACAACAACATCTTAACCGGTTCAGTCCTCATAGTGATCCGTGCCAGACTACTGCTGTTCAGAGTGGTTGCTTCAATGGCTTCCGGCAATTGCTCCTTGGAAAGCCCCAGCTGTTCCACCAAGTCGGCATCAATAAAGCTGCCATCGGCACCTGAATCGATAAAAGCGTTCATCTCTAAGCTCTGATCCTTATTCATAAGGGTCGCAGGAAAACGGGGTCTGACAGGATCTTTGAGAGGTTGAAACTGGCTCGCTAAAATTCCTCCCAAAACTAGCGAGCCGGGCAGTTTAACGGGCGCTGTGGACAAGCGGAGATGTAATGTCCTGAGCTACCACAGTAGAGACAGCTGTTGGTCTCACGTCTACGTTGGCGCTCCTCCTTAGTTAGCCCGTGTCGCCCCACTTGCATTGGTTCAGGATCTGGTGGCAAGACCCCTCCACTAATCCCGTCTGGGGAATAACGATCAATACGTTCTGGTTCACTTCCTGAACCGAATGGTAACCGAGTTGCTGATTGATTGGATGGGCCCCACTGCTTCTCCCTCCTTCTCTCTCGGACTCTATTATCTACCTGAATAGATAAAGTGACCAAGCTGTCTCGGTCACTAGGCTCTGGATAGGATATCAGCTCGTCCTTGAGTTGCTCCGACAACCCCTGGTAAAAAGCCGCTTGTAGTGACTCCTCATTCCAACCACTCTCCACAGACAATGTCCTGAACTCGATCATAAAGTCTGCCATACTGCAAGCTCCTTGGCGAAGAGTGAACAAACGTTTAGCTGCGTCCTTACCTCAGACTGGATGGTCAAAAAGCTTTCTCATCTCTCCCGTGAACTCCTGGTATGAAGCCATGCAGGTCTCCTGTCGTTCCCAAACGGCTGAATCCCATTCCAGAGCTCTTCCACGCAGCAGTTCAATAACAAAGGCTATCCTAGCCTTGTCAGTGGCGTAAGAATGGGGCTGCAGATCAAACACTAACCCACACTGCATAAGAAACGAACGAAATAGTACCCGCAAAACACCAGTCTCAACATCAACAGTGAAGAGGAGACTCAGGGATGCTGGCCTTCTAGGCAAGGCTGCAAAGGAAAATCACTCAGACTGACCAAAAAAAGAAGATTAAGATGGGCAAAAGAACACAGACATTGGACAGAGGAACTCTGCCTAGAAGGCCAGCATCCCGGAGTCACCACTTCACTGTTGACGTTGAGACTGGTGTTTTGCGGGTACTATTTAATGAAGCTGCCAGTTCAGGACTTGTGAGGCGTCTGTTTCTCAAAGTAGACACTCTAATGCACTTGTCCTCTTGCACAGTTGTGCACCGGGACCTCCAACTCCTCTTTCTATTCTGGTCAGGGCCAGTTTGCGCTGTTCTGTGAAGGGATTAGTACACAGCGTTGTACGAGATCTTCAGTTTCTTGGCAATTTTTCGCATAGAATAGCCTTCATTTCTCAGGGCAAGAATAGACTGACGAGTTTCAGAAGAAACATTTTGAGCCTAAAATCGAACCCACAAATACTGATGCTCCACATATTCAACTAGTCTAAAGAAGGCCAGTGTTATTGCTTCTTTAATCAGAACAGCAGTGTTCAGCTGTGCTAACATAATAACAAAAGGGTTTTCTAGTGATCAATTAGCCTTGATATGATAAACTTGGATTAGCTAACACAACGTGCTATTGGAACACAGGAGTGATGGTTGCTGATAATGGGCCTCTGTACGCCTATGTAGATATTCCATTAAAAATCAGCTGTTTCCAGATACAATAGTCATTTACAACATTAACAATGTCTACACTGTATTTCTGATCAATTTTATGTTATTTTAATTTCTTTTAAAAAAAAGACATTTCTTTAATAACCCCAAATGTTTGAATGGTAGTGGTAGTGTATCTCCCTGGCATATTACATCATTTATGTAGCAACATACCTGACATTTTGGACTCACCTTGTTGTGCTGTGCTCACTTGAACAGAAAGGTGGCACGGCAGTCCTTGGTGGGCAAATTATGTCATCAAACTTTGGCATCAAAGTCTGGCATTCCCTGGATTTATGGTGCTTTTATGACAACTGGGAACTGTGGAAAAAAAAGCAAGAGTTGAATCATGACGTCAGTGATCTTCAGGTCAGAGCTCTAGAAAGAGGACGAAGTTCCCGACTTGTAATTCTGAGTTGGATGACCGTTCAAAACGTATTTTCCCAGTCAGAGCTTGTTTTTGTCCCGAGGTCCCAGTGGTCTTGAACTCACTGAAGTATGATATTTCTCAGTTCTGAGTTTCCAGTTGTTTTGAGTGCGGCAGAATGTTGGATTGACAGAATGCCTAATGTTTGTCCTTTTAAGCTTGGAAAAGAGACCCCTAAACCCACACATGGACCACACAACCTCTCCACTGAATAGTAGGCTAGTGATTGATTTGTGATGCTTGCAGTTAGCGACCGATTCCTTCCAAACCACTCATTGTTAAATTTGTGATTTCCAACATGTTGTGTAATGTTTATGTTCAATGGCTGGTGAGCCAGATACGTTTTATCTATAATTTCTCTTCATTATTTCTCTTTATATTACAATGATTGAAAAGGATTTGCCATTAGATTGTCGACTTGATTCATGATGACTGCTAGCTAAAAATGTTAAGTCCAATCAAAGCCTCTGTAGATATCATGTGATTTACTGTCATTTTATCTGTGGCCAATGACCTTGAGCCTTCTTTAATGGGCACTTCTGATGTAACTCTATGGCAGCACCCAAGGGGCTTGAATTTTCTAGCTCTACCCATAGATTTTGCAGTGGTGTAGTGTCCCCAGGAGTGACAGAACACTGAACCAATCGCGGCGCAACTAGAGAACAATACCAACCCCTATTGTCCACTGGCTGCCCCACCAACACAGAAAGCACTGATCTAGGCTGAAACACCTGCATTTTGGAGATGCCTTACTCAAGAAAGAAAACAAATGCATTTATTGATAGCAAATGTATTAATGCCAAAATAACATGCAAAATGACAGGTCACCACTGGTTCTGTGTAATTTGAGTATAATGAAGTTTGTTTCTTTTGATGTTTTCTGTCTTCAGATACAGAGAGCTGTGAAAGCCTGTTTTACAGATGAAGAGGGCTCAATGAAGAGAAGTGGTTCTCAGTCCTGGTGAAGGGGACTCAAAGGGGTGCACATTTTAGTTTTTAGCCTTAGCACTACACAGCTGATGCAAATGATCAACTCATCAAGCTTCAAGTGATATTAATTTATGCATTTGTGATGTTATCTTTAGTATGATCTTGCTATGTGTGTTCACATGCATCTATCTATCTATCCAATGTTATCATGATTTGTTATGATACATTACTAATTCACAATGACCTGGTTATGTAAAAGCCTAATAATGACATTATCTTCCATATTCCTGTAGATACCTTCCAACTGGAAATTCCCTCAAAACAATTGCTGACAATTGCCATGTAGGGCACTGCCTCGTGGGGGAATTCAAGTATGTGTGAAAGCCATCTGTGTCCTGCATAACTTCATGATGGACGTGAGGACCAGGAGGGGACCTGCAGCTCGCCGCCGACTGCCATAGGAGAGGTCTGCTGCTCTGCAGGATGTTGCAAGGATGGGGGCCAACAACACAGCACGGGAGACAATCCGTATGTGGGAGATCTTCACCTCCTTCTTCTTCAAAGAGGGTGCTGTTCCCTGGCAACACCAAAGACTACACTATGCACAACTCTTTTAAGAGCCACCCACATTGCAATAAGAGTATTCTTCCATTTACTTAGCTATGTCAACTACAGTTATTCAATAACCAGTTTCTCTCTGTTGGATTTCTACTTCTCAGGTGAGGGTGCTGTTCAGGATAAGGGGATGTACAAAAACAACAGGCTCTTTTAAGAGTCACTCATATTGAAAAAAAATTAGAACAACTAGACACCCTATAACCCAACCTACAGTACACACTTGTGTATTTATGCATCGATGCTATTTGTTTGTTCTAGTGTGCCTTGTCTGTTTTTCAGTATAAAGTACTCTGCAGCCACTCCGTGTGGGACACCAGGTGAGGCCACACACAAATATTCCTGTTGAACACTGTCTCTTTAACTACCTTGCTTTTTCAATAAGTCTCTCTCCTTCACTTCATCTCTCTCCCCCTTCTCCCTAAATCCTCTAGGTTATATCAGCTGTGTCGGTAAACCCCTCCAGCTTGTGAACTGCCTGACACAGAGGGCACAGCATGATCAGAAGTGAAAGGTCACTTGGTCAGGTCAACATGAAGTATTATTAAAGAGATGTTTACATTGAAATACAGATAGAGATGTAATAGTCCCAGAGTTAAGGATCCAAGGTCAGTTTTGCATTCACCTCCTAATGATTATGATGGCTGACAGTGTTGGGATTAAAATAACATAAGGCTTAATCATGCTCTTTCTCTCGTCTGCAGGTACTGTATGTTTTGATGTGAGGGATACCAACTCCCAGTCCCGTCATTGCCACCTCACCTGCTCTAAGATAACTGACGGGCCTACTGGGTGCCCAAGGCTGGTCAGGAAACACTGCTAGACACTTATGTAATTGTATTGACCCGAGAGAATATGAAGTTTAGTAGCACTATAATTCATTCATCATATGCTATCTTCCCTGCTCCTCAGTTCTTAACTCTTTCCCTTTGTCTTTTACACTCTCACACCCCTCTCCCAAACTTCTTTCTTCCTGTGTGTTTTTTATGCACACCAGATGTGCATTGAAGTACAGCTTGAACTTGTATTTATAATATCATACTACAATTATAATATGTATAATGCATGTACTATGTATTTATAACACTTCTTTCATTAAAGCTTTTCAAATTCTCTACTGGTTGAAATTAAGTCTCATTTGATGACATACTACATACTACACCTACGCTTCTGATGGTCCTGCATGGTTTCGAGGCCTGTTCAGAAATCTGTGCTCATGAATGTGCGGCGGCAAAGGAAACTTTGATAATGAATAAAGTGGACTTCGTAGCTTTTATTGGTAAGGTTATCAATACAACTCGGGTTGTGGAAAGCAGAAATGCCAGGTTGAAGGTTATTGTGGAGATGGCAAAATAGATATTGGGAGTAACAGATGTTACTGTTGAAATCGTTGTTGACATGCTGAACAAACCTACGGGTGGAGTGTTTCAGCACGATATAGATAAAGTTTAATTGGGTTGGGGGTTTGGAGGAGGGTGTGGAAGGAGTTAGGGATTTATTTGGTTTAGAATTTGTTCATGGTACTACAGAATTGGGCTGACCATGATTGCACAGTAGGTGGTGACGTGCACTTAAACGATTGTTTGCGGACCGCCATGATATCATAGAAGAAGAAATATTAGTATTATTATTATTATTATTGTTCATCTGAACCGGGCGTGCGCACTGCGCTGTCACCGCCTGCGAAGCAACACCAACCCGTGCGCGTACTGAAAACAAGATTGATCCTGCCTGGTGATAGGACATATCCCAGCAAAAACATAACATTGTATCGCCTATTTAGATCACAGAACACGGACTTTGAGACAGATCATACATAGAGGGGTGAGTTGAGTTGATTTTATTATCTTGATATACAACGAAGCGGTAATGATGACGATGTGGCTGCAGTTGTTTTGCGCTTCCCGTCTGTCTCAAAATGGCGGAGAGGCAGTTACAGCAACAACACACGGTTGGGAAATTGATTATTGTAGCTAAATCATGACCCATCTCACTCTGATACATGTATCCAATGTTGTCTCGGCGTGTAGTTGTAATCCATGACATTTGGAAACTTGGCTAGCATTCACATCGAGTTTGTTTACGTGGAACGTTAGCTTACTAAGGTTTTAAACTTTAGTAGCTAACATAGCAAGTCAGCATAGCAATTAGCCACGGATCAGTTGGTTCGACTTTAAATGGTCCGAATGCGGAATGCTTGATTGAAATTACAGAACTATAGAATATAGTATAGGTTTCTTACTTATGGTAGGTGACAATGTCATGTTTGGTGAGATGACTTGGGCAAGATAAAATGCTAACGAACCGCTTCAATTTCGGTCTTACTAGCTAACGTAACAAGCTGCATTCGTCAACTAGCTAACTGGCTGGAAGGGCGTATGTTGGTCATTGCTGCAACCTTGGATAGCCAATTCCCTCCATGCTAGATCATGTAGCCACCTACCGGTATGTTGGCTAGTAAACCACTTATTAAGTATCACATTTGCTTTACCACCTGCGACGATATTTAATGTAGCTAAGGTAAGGAGTTGTCTACTTGTGTAAGCACTTTTGGAAAATGGCTAACTATAGAAACGTTAATGTCAGACGTTAGCTAACTAGGGCGTTAACTAGGTAACGTTAACGATCTTGCGTGCCATTTGAGTTAAATTAGTAACATCACATTTCTGGTGTTGATTCCTCGAGCATATATGCACATGTCGATCAAGGCTTAAATGGGCTGAATGTCCAAAATAAATCACATCGTTCATGTGATGAAACGGCTTGTTTGCCACCAGAATGTAAGTCTAACAGGGTGGAGTTTTGGCATTATGGTGTTCATCATGAATATAACGTTACACAGATAGTGGTCTCTGGTTGTCTAGTGGCTACTCTACACTGAACATTGGCTGGGTTTATATCTACATTTCGGTTCAAATAGTATAACGTTAAACTAGATATATGGCTAACGTTAGATTCACGATTTTTGTTGTCAGTTAACAAGCCAGAATGGTATTTTAATGAGCCTTTATGGCAAAGACAACGTAGTTTGAGCTAGCTAGCTAACGTTAGCTGTCACTGGGGGGGACTCGTCGAAAATAAAAAAGTAACGTTAATGGCGTATTTCTGTAAGCACTAAATCCGCCATGTTTCGCTGGCAGAGGCCCATGTGAAAATGAATGGCGTATACGGTCTGTGGTAAACGCATGCTTAGATCTTATACACATTGTTCTGAGATGCTCTTATGCAGCTAATGTCACATTTTGTGAATTTTGAATTATGTAATCGGAACAAGCACATTACGTTTTAGTAATTTACCTGCCGCATATAAAGGCGTCATAATTCATAAAGGTCATGCTAACACTATTTCATAAGAAAAAAAACAATATACGATCTCCTAAGCCTGTGTTAACCTTAGACCCTATTTTTGGTGTTCATCCCAAAACCCAATTTCCCCATATGAATGGCTGAATGAACCAGAGGTAACTCATTTCCGTTTTTTAGGACTTCAAACTGGCTAGGTCTATTAGCCAAGTTTGTTTTGCATGGCCCACCCAGTGGGTGGAGATTACCCTTGAGGACCAATTGAATGGTCTAAAATGCACTTAACTGGGTAGTTTGAGCCCTGGATGCTGATTAGGTGACTGCTATGGTATACCATGGGTATGACAAAAATATATTTTTACTGCTCTAATTACATTGGTAACCAGTTTATAATAGCAATAAGGTACCTCAGGGGTTTGTGGTATATTTTCTGGCCTATATACCACGGCTAAGGGCTGTGTCCAGGCACTCCACTATGCGTCGTGCTTAAGAACAGCACTTAGCTGTGGTATATTGGCCATATACCACACCCCCTAGTGCCTTATTGCTTAATTAACTCAGCAAACTTGCAGCACAGTGCCATACAAAACGAACTCTCCCAATGCTGTCTTGACACAGCTGTTTGTGATGTAGGCAGACATTACCTGGCAAATAATCTCCCTTTGAACCCACTAACAATTCAATTTTTTTTTTTTTTAAACCAAACATCAAGGTACACCTGATCTGAATTCTAGGTCATTATTTGCGTTTAAGCAAGTAGGCAGCTGTCATCCATGATTTGAGTGAGGGTGGAATGAACAGTGAGCAACAGGATATTAAAAAGGACATTAAAAACAACAATTAATGAGCCTGTGCTAAACTTCACTGTTTTTGTCAGTCTGCTATTTATTAGTGCATGTACAGTTGGGTCTGAAATTGACACGCTTAAAAAAGATGAGCAAACATTACAATTAAAATATTGAGATATTATTTTATACTAATACAATTGCTCAGAGAATGAGATTTTGTTTTAACTAATACTTTGTTTTTCTTCTCTCAAAGGTAGGGGTCAAAATAATATAATAATAATATAATAAAATGATTGACAACCATGTTTTAACACCTTCCAATATTTCACCTTTTTTCTAAAATGTTTTAAGAGTTGGAGAACACATCGGGAGAGATCTAGGACCATTCCTCCATACAGAATCCTTCCATATCCTTGATATCATTCATCTGCACTTATGGACTGGCCTCTTCATGTCTGGAGACTGAGATGGCCATTTGCAAAATATTGATTTTGTGGCTAATTAACAATTTCTTTGTGGATTTTGATGTGTGCTTGAGGTTGTTGTCTTGCTGGAAGATCCACTTGTCTTGTGGTCAAGTTTCAGTCACCTGGCAGAGGCGTGTGTGTGCGTGTGTGTGTGTGTGTGTGTGTGTGTGTGTTTGTACTGGGTAAAGTTCATGATGCCATTGACCTTAACCAGTGGGGGCAAAATATAAATACAAAACAAATAATTCAAAATTAAATTGTGTGCTAACTGTTTTGATGCCACGATTTTGAAATAGCTAATATTTTTATTTCACCATTCAACGTCTATAGTCAACGGTAGGCAGGTTATCAGCGTGTCACCCACCACTTTACAATGTGAGATTGAGGCAATATAATTGTACTTAAAATAGTGAGGAATGTCTTACCTTGCTTCAAAATAGCCTAGCCAAAATCCAACCATAGAAAGGTGGAGGCAATTCTTTATAAAGACTACCTCATGTCATTAACCAGAATTTCTCGCTTATTCTATTGGTTTTCAAAACTTTTTTTCATTGTCCAGAACCCAAATACACAATCCTAGTCATATTAGCAACCCATACTATTTGTTGCTGTTATATGGTATTTTTCAAATCTTTGATGGTATGACGGTATTTTATGTTTTTGATTAATAAAAGTTCAACATTTGCTTTATCAGCAGTGTGTGACCCTAGGGTGGCAACACATATTCTAAATTATTTCAATGGGTCTTTCTCAGTTCTGATTTGTTTTATACTTTTCAGTTTCAACTTCAACCTAAAACAATTTCCATCAATTTTTGCATTTCCTGCACTCATTTGAGATCATTTCCAGACTGCCACGATGTGGGCAAAACTACCAGGCCTTATTTTTAACCAAATGTTGCAATTGCGATTTAGATCAAAACACTTGGGTGAACTTCTGGAACCATGGAAATAGAACGTTTATTGTAATTCTATAGTTAGATTATAAATAATGGTGTGCACTTTGAATACAGTGTTGTTTGACATGACAACGAATGAAAATGCCATTGACGTGTTATAGTGACAGGGTAGGAACCAATATGATGTTCAGTGTTTCCTAGGGTACCCTATAATTTTTGGCTACATTAAATCTTCATTCATATCATTTTTGGCTACATTAATTAAATCTTCATTCATATAGCCAACATATTCATTCATGCTTCGCCTATTCCTCTTTGATTTAGAAGATACTGTTGCACAAAAAACATGCTGATTTAAGCCTCCACCAGTACTGGTATCAGGCTGTATTAGCTAGATACCTTTGCTCTAGTCAGCTAACTAGCGATTAGCATTAGTGGCTAAAACAATTTCGAGTAACTTGCTAAGAAAATACAAACGAGTTGTTTGCAGATGTAAGAAACACAAACTAATATTGTAATTATGGAACACTTGTGGGTTTATATTAAGATCAAAGTGGAAACAACATCGTTGTCATCAACATTGTTGCATGTGCTGCATTGCCCATGCAGACTGAACGAAAGTGTCTCTTGGTCAAGCAACAACAAATGCGCTCGTTGAGTGACAGGGACTAGGGAGAGCGAGAGAGAGGACTCAAGTAGCGGAGTAAACTATACAAATGGACGTTACACACGGCGTATCACATGTAACAAACCAAACATTCAAATGCCGTTATAGAAGGTAAAGTAAAAACCCAAACCCGTCCGTGCCTATACGGTATACCGCCCAGCCCTATGTCAGTGTTTTCCCACAAATTGCATCTTGGTAAATGTTTGAACATGTTTATTTAGCTGCTTCATTACGGCAGTTGCATGTTCAATAATGGGCTATAGACGTTTTACTATAAGGCAATGGGTGTGCTGTTGTTGCATGTTTTCATTAAGCTCTTAATGAAAAATGTCAGTTCTTTGTACAAGCATGCATAGTATTTTCTGTTGGTCACGTCATTTTGTTTGGACATTTTTTAAAAACAATCTGTGACTGGTGAATGGGGTTCGGTGAGTCGGCAGAGTCGGCAGCAAAATTGCCCGAAATGTGCATCCTAATATTGGGATATTATTTTTGGCGATGTAGCGACAATATCGCGTTCAAAATGTTGAGCTAGTTGGCTGTACCTGCATCAAAGCTCCAGTGTTGTTATATCGTAGCTTGTTCTCAGTCTTTTTAAATAGGGAGCCAATTTGTTTTCAGCACATATTTCCATGACTCATCAAAAGTAGTTTTCTCATTACTCATTTCCCTTTAGAAGACATGATGGGCAATATGTTTGGAACATCGAAACTAGGGCTGCATGATTAATGCAATTCAGATCGAAATTGAGATATTGGTATGTGCAATATCCATATCGCAAGAGGCTGTGATTTTTCTTCTTTATTTGACGATCTAGACTCAACTAGACAACTAGACTCCGGTACCTCTTCCAATGAGACGATCTAGACTGTTCATTCACTCCGCTTGTAATGCACATGCAGGTCAATCACGAGCTTCCCCGCTTAGGTCACGCAGTTAGGTGCTGGTGGGTGAGGAGAGAAAGTGCTTTACCAAAGACGGTACAGTACGAGGTTTAGAAACTCTGTGGCTTTACCTCCGGGTGTGTGTTGGAAACATGAGTGATGTTAGTACTGACGACAGTGTCGTATATGGTGCCAAAGAAGGGTGCTTCTTCAGTGGTATGACAGTATTTTGGCACCAGGCAAACCAATAACAACCAAATGCAAGTTGTTAAAAGTACCTCAGATTTGTGGCGACTACAAGAGGTAACACAACAAATTGATTCAATCATTTGAAGAATGGTGGTGGAGAAAAAAAGCCCAACAGCAGCAAAGCCCCTCAGCCACAACCAGCCACCTACGTCAAACAGGCATTGATTGCCGATGTGTTTTCAGGTATAATGCCCTACCTAAAACATCCCGCAGACACATCATCACCTATCACATAGCCAAATACATGGTTCCTATTTACAGTTGCAAAGACAGCTTCAAGAATATGATAAACAAGCTGGACAGGAGATTCAAGATTCCATCTTGCACATATTTCTCCAAAGTCGCCATTCCAACACTGTATAACAAAATTAATGGAGAAGTTTAAACATGTCGCGTTGAATGACTGGATCAGACTCCAATGTTTTGGACACAGGCTGCACCTTGTAATCGGTAGGCTATGTGTTACATGTTTTTAAGGTATTTTGTTATTCAATTTTAATGATTTGAGTCTACTTCTGCATCATTACACAATCATAAGACTATGGCTGCCTGAATAAATAAATAATTAAGTTATGAACTGATAATTGTAAAATAGTAAATAGGAACTCTTTATTCATTAATACGTGCTGTGCTTATACCACACTGTATTTAGATAAGTCTTGAAGTTCCCACAAGTGCTGAGCAGGTTGTACAGCCTACCTGGTTGGCATGAAAATGAACCACGGGAAAAGCATCCTCAATTTGCTGTTTAAGTGCATAGATGACATGTATTTTTTCCCGCTGCCCCTTGTTGGGAGACGGCTGCATCAAAACAAATGTCACCCATATATATTATTATTTAGTATATGCAAAGACGAGATTAAATCAAGAATAGTCTGATGGGTGACAATATTAGCCTATGTTGTCACTTGTGGATGATGCCCAGCATAAGAAACAATTTTTTTTGTGACTTTTTCAACTCATAGTCGTGCACCTCATGTAGCCTAGCCTTTATGTTTTGATACGGTTTGTATCGCAATTTAAGTGGCCAAATAACTTATTTAAAATGAAGCCCATTAATCCGCTTTACAAGGGTTGTAAAAAGAGCTTCATTAGCATACATAAGCAGCGCGTGAGTTTCATGTTTGGGGAAGATCATTTTCATCATAAAAAATGCACCTTTATAATAAAAGCATTACATGCGTAATTGCATTCACTTTTGATACTGGTATTTTGTTGCTAATGGAACATTCACGCGTATAGCCTACTACCATGTGCGCATTGCTGTGTTTATAATGTGAAGAAATAGCTTAATAGTTTATCAACATTTTAAGCTAAATGTTCTGATCTGCTGCCTCAGCCACATTGCATAAAACGTTTTTTTGATGCTAGTATTTGTTTTCATTTGGCATCTATCGCATCCCACAACTGTCCCAGACAATGTGTGGAATAATATTTTTTAGCATAGAATAGTACAATTTAGTAGATTGACATAGGCTAGCACAATTTATGTTTGTTGTTGTTTGCTGATGAAAAGTACATGTGGACAGTTCTTCCAATATCTTCAATATGCATCTCGGAATTGGATAAGGTTGCGTCCCGGATGTGTCTGTCTTCATTTGTAGCCTGTGAGAAGGGCGCAACGCAGCGCTCAGGGAGAAGGGCGCAACGCAGCGCTCAGGGAGAAGGGCGCAACGCAGCGCTCAGGGAGAAGGGCGCAACGCAGCGCTCAGGGAGAAGGGCGCAACGCAGCGCTCAGGGAGAAGGGCGCGACGCAGCGCTCAGGGAGAAGGGCGCAACGCAGCGCTCAGGGAGAAGGGCGCAACGCAGCGCTCAGGGAGAAGGGCGCAATTTCCACTGGAAGCAAAAGGCATGGATTTATTTTTTAGGGTGCATTACTGCCACACAGAGGGAATGCCGCCATGAAATGTGAGGCATTATCAAGTGCTTGTCAAATTGTGAATGAGAGACTGTTAAAGTGTGTACGCCCTGCATGTGTGCACTCCCTCAAATCGTTTGTAGAAAAATGTTATATTTGATCCAGTTTTGTTCAATTGTATTCTTCATACTATAAAATAATGCCACAGAATTCGAAGGAAATCTAATCTGATAAATGTGTAGCCCACAGCCATTTGGCATAGCCAGATCAGGACCTAACATAAGGGGCGGCAGGTAGCCTAGTGGTTAGTGCGTTAAACCAGTAACCGATCAAATCCCCGAGCTGACAAGGTAAAAATCTGTCCTTCTTAACTGACTTTCCTAGTTAAATAATGTGTATATATATATTTTTTTTTACTCAGACTATGCTATTCTGTTCTTCTGAAATAGACTACATTTTCTTTGTATCATGTTTCTTTAGACCTGTCTAAAATAACTAATGGATTTGTTGTGAAGGTGTAGGCTATATTAGATGGATTTATTAGACTTTTTAAAATGTTCCAAAGGTCTGCATCAGTGGCTTGTAAGGCTATATGTTGAAGCCAAGGAGATGCTAAATGTGTTTATGTTCATTAACGGTCAATTACCTTGAGCCCAACCAGTTATTTGCTTGACAATCACCATCTGATGAAATGATTGCCACATCCCTAAACGGTACACAATTTGAGCGAGTTCCTTCCTACAAATATCCTGGTATTTGGCTTGATACCAAACTGTAATTTAAAGAACATGTCACTGAGCTGGTGAAGAAGTTGAAGTTCAAGGTTTGTTTCTTTTACAGAAACCAAGCATGTCTGAATTTTCTTAACAGGAAATAAATTGTCAAGGCCACTTTTATGTCTATTTTAGATTATGGGGATATTATCTACACTACATACACAAAAGTACGAGGACACCCCTTCAAATGACTGAATTCTGCTATTTCAGCCACACCCTTTCCTGTCAGGTGTATAAAATCAAGCACACAGCCATGCAATCTCCTTAGACAAACATTGCCAGTAGAATGACCTTACAGGGGAGTTCAATGACTTTCAACATGGCACCGTCAAATCAGGTTTTATTTATCTCATGCATCAAATACCACAGGTGTAGTAGACCTTACTGTCATAGGATGCCACCTTTCCAGCAAGTCACTTTGTTAAATCTATGCACTGCTAGAGCTGCCCAGTCAAGTGCAAGTACTGTTATTGCTCTAGGAGCAAGAACGGCTCAGCCTCAAAGTGGTAGGCCACACAAGCTGACAGAACGGGACCGCTGATTGCTGAAGCTTGCAGCGCGTTAAAAATCATCTGTCCTAGGCTGCAACACTCAATACCAAGTTCATAACTGCGTCTTGAAGTAACGTCGGTACAATAACTGTTCGTCAGGAGCTTCATGAAATGGGTTTCCATGGCCGACCAGCCGCAGACAAGCCTAAGATCACCATGCGCAAAGCCAAGCGTCAGCTGGAGTGGTGTAAAGCTCACTGCCATTGGACTCTGGAGCAGTGGAAACACATTCTCTGGAGTGATGAATCACGCTTCATTTATTATTATTATTTTACATCTGGTAGTCCGATGGACCAATCTGGGTTTGGCTGATGTCAGGAGAACGCTACCAGTCCCAATGCATAGTCCCAACTGTGAAGTTTTGTGAAGGAGGAATAATGTTCTGGGGCTGTTTTTGATGGTTTTGGGTTAGGCCCCTTAGCTCCAGTGAAGGGAAATCTTAACGCTGTGCTTCCAACTTTGTGGCAACAGTTTGGAGAAGGTCTTTTCCTGTTTATGCATGACAATGCCCCCATGCACAAAGCAAGGGCCATACAAAAATGGTTTGTCAAGATCGGTGTGAAAGAACTTGACTAGCATGCACAGAGCCCTGACCTCAACCCTATTGAACACCTCACCGACTGCAAGCCAGGCCTAATTTCCCAACATCAGTGCCCAACTTTACTAATGCTCTTGTGGCTGAATGGAAGCAAGTCCCCGCAGCAATGTTCCAACATCTAGTGGAAAGTCTTCCCAGAAGAGTGGAGGCTGTTAAAGCAGCAAAGAGGGGACCAACTCCATATTAAGGCCCATGATTTTAGAATGAGATGTGTATCTGACACAAGCTACATTCCTTGCCAAATGACAACCGTTTAATCACAAATTCTAAATCCAATGGTTGATTTGAAGTAGTAAAATGTGTTCCAACGAGCTGCAGTTTTGAAATAATTTCTTTGTCTATTTTCCGCTTAGGCTACTTTGCGAACTGCTAGTGCCATTCAAATTTGGTCAGCCTAGGCCAGTACACGAACAAATGCCCATCCTTTTGTGTGTGGCCTAAATGTTGTCCAGTAATACTAGCCCTAGCTCCTCTCTAAGAACCCGGTTGTCTATAGGGGCCTTGTATGTCTGTGACTCTCTGGATGGTTTGGAGAGTTGGTCTCCTAGCTAAGTCTACTGTGGTATTACTTACTATACGGTCTGGCTGTTGGGTATGATGTAGTTCACAGATTGAGAGATGGACAGGAGACAAGTAACTGACCAACTGGCTAAGATCTACCTTGAGATCTGTGGTGCATGCTACATGGAATTTTGGCGCAAAACTGAAAGTTTGACTGGACAGCATGAGTTATTCACGTGTTCACTGATACAGTTCCTTCAGAAAGTATTCACACCACCCTTGATTTTTCCAAATTTAGTTGTTACACAGTGGGATTAAAATGGATTTAATTGAATTTTTAAAAATCAGCGATCTACACAATACTCCAATGGGAAAAAAAAAAAAAAAATGCTCTGGACACTACGCTGATAGACACAGCAAACCTTCTTGCCACAGCTCACATTGATGTGCCATCCAGGATGAGCTGCACTACCTGAGCCACTTGTGTGGGTTGTAGACTCCGTCTCATGCTACCACTAGAGTGAAAGCACTGCCAGCATTCACAAGTGACCAAAACATCAGCCAGGAAGCATAGGAACTGAGAAGTGGTCTGTGGTCACCACCTGCAGAACCACTCCTTTATTGGGGGTGTCTTGCTAATTGCCTATAATTTCCACCTGTTGTCTATTCCATTTGCACAACAGCGTGTGAAATGTATTGTCAATCAGTGTTGCTTCCTAAGTGGACAGTTTGATTTCACAGAAGTGTGATTGACTTGGAGTTACATTGTGTTGTTTAAGTGTTCCCTTTATTTTTTTGAGCAGTGTATAATGATTACATACCCTACATTACTCATCTCATGTGTACAGTTGAAGTCGGAAGTTTACATACACAACTTTCTTGTTAAGAAACTACAGTTTTGGCAAGTCTGTTAGGACATCTACTTTGTGCATGACACTAGTAATTTTCCCAACAATTGTTTACAGACAGATTATTTCACTTACAATTCACTGCATCACAATTCCAGTGCGTCAGAAGTTGACATACACTAAGTTGACTGTGCCTTTTAAACAGCATGGAATATTTCAGAAAATTATGTCTTGGTTTAGAAGCTTCATTGACATCATTTGAATCTATTGGAGGTGTACCTGTGGATGTATTTCAAGGCCTACCTTCAAACTCAGTGCCTCTTTGCTTGACATCATGGGAAAATCCAAAGAAATCAGCCAAGACCTCAAAAGAAATTGTAGACCTTCACAAGTCTGGTTCATCCTTGGGAGCAATTTCCAAACGCCTGAAGGTACCACGTTGATCTGTACAAACAATAGTATGCAAGTATAAACACCATGGGACTACGCAACCATCATACCTCTCAGGAAGGATACGCGTTCTGTCTCCTAGAGATGAACGTACTTTGGTGCGAAAAGTGAAAATCCCAGAACAACAACACCAAAGAACCTTGTGAAAATGCTGGAGGAAAACAGGCACAAAAGTATCTATATCCACAGTAAAACAAGTCCTATATCGACATAACCTGAAAGGCCGCTCAGCAAGGAAGAAGCCACTGCACCAAAACCGCCATAAGAAAGCCAGACTACGGTTTGCAACTGCACATGGGGACAAAGATCGTACTTTTTGGAGAAATGTCCTCTGGTCTGATGAAACAAAAATAGAACTGTTTTGCCATAATGACCATCGTTATGTTTGGAGGAAAAAGGGGGAGGCTTGCAAGCCGACGAACACCAACCCAAACGTGAAGCACGGGGTGGCAGCATCATGTTGTGGGGGTGCTTTGCTGCAGGAAGGACTGGTGCACTTCACACAATTGAAAGCATCATGAGGAAGAAAAATGATGTGGATATATTGAAGTGACATCTCAAGACATCAGACATGTTAAAGCTTGGTTGCAAATGGGTCTTCCAAATGGACAATGACCCCAAGCATGCTTCCAAGGTTGTGACAAAATGGCTTAAGGACAACAAAGTCAAGGTATTGGAGTGGCCATCACAAAGCCCTGACCTCAAGCCTGTAGAGAGTTTGTGGGCAGAACTGAAAAAGCGTGTGCAAGCAAGGAGGCCTACAAGCCTGTCTCAGTTATACTAGTTCTTTCAGGAGGAATGGGCCAAAATTCACCCAACTTATTGTGGGAAGCTTGTGGAAGGCTAACTGAAATGTTTGACCCAAGTTAAAAAATGTAAAGGCAATGCTACCAAATACGAATTGAGTGTATGTAAACTTCTGACCCACTGGGAATGTGATGAAAGATATGAAAGCAACTGAAATCAATCATTCTCTCTACTATTATTCTGACATTGCACATTCTTAAAATAAAGTGGTGATCCTAACTTGACCTAAGACTGGGAATTTTAACTCTGTGAAAAACTGAGTTTAAATGTATTTGGCTAAGGTGTATGTAAACTTCCGACTTCAACTGTAAACTCAGCAAAAAAATTAACATTCTCACTGTCAACTGCGTTTATTTTCAGCAAACTTAACATGTGTAAATATTTGTATGAACGTAAGATTCAACAACTGAGACATAAACTGAACAAGTTCCATAGACATGTGACTAACAGAAATGGAATAATGTGTACCAGAACAAAGGGTGTGTCAAAAGTAACAGTCTGTATCTGGTGTGGCCACCAGCTGCATTAAGTACTGCAGTGCATCTCCTCCTCATGGACTGCACCAGATTTGCCAGTTCTTGCTGTGTGATATTACCCCACTCTTCTACCAAGGCACCTGCAAGTTCCCAGACATTTCTGGTGGGAATGGCCCCAGCTCTCACCCTCTGATCCAACAGGTCCCAGGCGTGCTCAATGGGATTGAGATCCGGGGTCTTCGCTGACCATGGCAGAACACTGGCATTCCTGTCTTGCAGGAAATCACGCACAGAATGAGCAATATGGCTGGTGGCATTGTCATGCTGGAGGATCATGTCAGGATGAGCCTGTAATAAGGGTACCACATGAGGGAGGAGGATGTCTTCCCTGTAACGCACAGCATTGAGATTGCCTGCAATGACAACAAGCTCAGTCGGATGATGCTGTGACACACCGCCCCAGACCATGACGGACCCTCCAATTCGATCCCGCTCCAGAGTACAGACCTCGGTGTAACGCTCATTCCTTCGACGATAAACGCGAATCCGACCATCAACCCTGGTGAGACAAAACCGCGACTCGTTCAGTGAAGACCACTTTCTGCCAGTCCTGTCTGGTCCTGCGACGGTGGGTTTGTGCCCATAGGTGACGTTGTTGCCGGTGATGTCTGGTGAGGACCTGCCTTACAACAGGGCTACAAGCCCTCAGTCCAGCCTCTCTCAATGATGGAGGGATTGTGTGTTCCTGGTGTAACTCGGGCAGTTGTTGCCATCCTGTACCTGTCCCACAGGTGTGATGTTCGGATGTACTGATCCTGTGCAGGTTTTTGATGCACGTGGTCTACCACATCTCCCTTTAGCCTTGTATTCGGCGTCTCACAGTACTGACATTTCTTGCAATTTATTGACCTAGCCACATCTGCAGTCCTCATCCCTCCTTGCAGCATAGCTAAGGCACGTTCACACAGATGAGCAGGGACCCTGGGCATCTTTCTTTTGGGTTTTCCAGAGTCAGTAGAAAGACCTCTTTTAGTGTCCTAGGTTTTCAGAACTGTGACCTTAATTGCCTACCGTCTGTAAGCTGTTAGTGTCTTAATGACCGTTCCGCAGGTGCATGTTCATTAATTGTTTATGGTTCATTGAACAAGAATGGGAAACCGTGTTTAAACCCTTTACAATGAAGATCTGTGAAGTTATTTGGATTTTTATGAATTATCTTTGAAGGACAGGGTCCTGAAAAGGGGACGTTTCTTTTTGTTGTTGAGTTTATATAGCTCTATTAGCCTAAACCTGTTCCACACCTGTCAGTCCGGACTGAAGGGAGCAGTGAGCCTTGCCATTAGGCAGAATGGCAGATATCAGTCATTGTTTGTGCACCGTGTTCATTTCTTATCTGTAATTGTTTTTCCGTCAACAGTACATTTTTGTCTTTCTCATCCACTCTCCCTCTACCTCTGTTTTGCTTTTCTCCCCCGTGTTTTCCGGCTGTCTCTCTTTCTTTCTCTCTCTCTCTCTTTCTTTCTTTCTCTGTGTCTTGTCTGTCTTTGTGGAATACCAGTTATAGTTTCTGAGGGTTGAAGTCTGAACGACTGACCGAGGGACCTGAGAACCTCCCTACACCATCTCACCCTGTCTCACCCGCCTCCCTCAGAGGGAGAGAGCAGCCACTACAGCCAACATGGTGCTGTCACAGAGACAACGAGACGAACTGTAAGTACACGCGCGCACACACACGCACACACTAGTGATATGGGTGGGAGAGGATCGATAGTTACATATCGCAATATTATTTTGGGCGATATTACATTGATACTTTGACTCAAAGTATTGATTTGTAATGCTAGGTAGCATTTAGCTAGCGATATCTGGCTGTACATTTGCCAAAACGCCGATATTTTTCATCCTATGGTTTGTTCTAAATCTTCTGCGCCTATTTCCTTGACTGCTCAAAACAAATTTTGTCATGCTCTTTTTTTTCTCTCTGCAGCAGGAATATAGTGAGCAATATGTTTGGAACATCAGATTGCAATAAAATCTCAGTATCAAATCGCAATACATATCGTATACACATCATTTTGTGAGGTCCCAGGCAATTCCATAGCCCCAATTTTTTGGGGTGTGTGTTCTGATGTTTTCACACTTGGTCCCTTTCAGACAATGTTTTTACTTAGTGCGGTTTGCTTAATTTTTTTAGTGCAGTTTGAACACGCCAAAGGATCTCAGACCCCTCAAAAGAGCCCCCGATGTGAAACGAACAGAGGTTTTTTGAGTTCTCTCTTTTGTGGCACCAATGTGAGGGTTTATGGCAGAGTAACCGGTGTTGCAGTACTCTAGTGGCTGGTGTGGGAATTATGACATGCGAGCTTGGGGAGCTTTGCATTAACATTGTCCTAAAAAGGGAACTGGAGGTGGTCTCGGTTTGCTTCAGGGGCTTTTTTGAGGGGGTTTGAGTTCCTTTTTAAGCGAACTGCACTGAGTTCACAAAAATTTGCTGAAAGAGAACATGTGAGAAAACACCCTTAGATGGGCATTTGAAATGATTTCACTATTTAAATAATATCATTATTTTTGGGGGGATATCCGGATAGTTGAAGATATTTGCTCTAGTCTCTTGACCAATCAGAATTATGCTTAAAAAGGCCACAGCAAACAATGCACACTTATTTTTAGGGTAATATTCGGGGAGTTTTGGGGTAACAGTAGCCTACGCTAAAAACAGTGAAAAGTCTGCTGTTCGCCATCATAAAACTGATTTCAGATTATTATTATTTATTTATTTTGTGTTTTTTTTGCCTTGATCTGTGTCAGGTCTTGTGGACCCTCGGTTTGTACGCGCCTGTAGGCTAATTTGAAGTGGGGAAAATAGCATATGGTTGTCAGGGCTGACCGGAGGGCAAGATGTGCTATGATATTAAAATGTATTTTCTTGTAAAACCAGGGGAGAATGACAGTCCCCTCTCATTGAAGCCATGAAGGTTAATGTTAACCAGGGAACTGCAGGCTGTTTTCAGAACTCTGTATCCCCAGGGCTCTACGCTGACCCTTTTTTGCAAGGTGTTCGAAGTTAAAACATGTAGGCGCAGACAAAGAAATTTAGGCACACAGTGAAAAATACTTGATCAGGATTGAGGGAAAGATGAACAGAGCAAAGTCCTTGATGAAAACCTTCTCAGGACCTCAGACTGGGGGTCAAGGTTCACTTTCCAACAAGACAAAGACCCTAAGCACACAGCCAAGACAACACAGGAGTGGCTTCGGGACTCTGAATGTCTCTGAATGTCCTTGAGTGGCCCAGCCAGAGCCCGGGCTTGAACCCGATCGAACATCTCTGGAGAGACCTGAAAATAGCTGTGCAGCAACGCTCCCCATCCAACCTGACAGAGCTTGAGAGGATATGCAGAGAAGACTGGGAGATACTCTCCAAATACAGGTGTGCCAAGCTTGTAGCGTCATAACAAGAAGACTCATGGATATAATCGCTGCCAAATGTGCTTCAACAAGCACTGAGTAAAGGGTCTGAATACTTATGTAAATATGACACACACACACACACACTCACATTCTCTCCCTCTCTGACACTCACACATATTACAATTATCCAAAAGCCATTTGAGGAGTGCTGATGATGTCAGAGATTTTTTGTTGCTGCTCATAGAAAATGTAGCCCTCATCAGAGAATGGAACCAGGCTTGCCACTCAGACATGCAACTCTGTGCGCGCGCATGCGGTTTTGGTCGTGTTGGTCGATCTGCTTCTCCTGAGTGTCGCCATGTTTCCATGACAACCACACACACACCATCTGTGATTCAATTCTCATTGTCGTTTTCCTAGAGGAAACATATCACTGGACTTCACACTCGAGCACACACACCCACTTTCACTGCAGCACAGCTTCTGCCAGACAGACAGGGTGTGGTCTCTTTCTGCCTTAAGGTGGAACTGAGATTTCTCTTAAGGTAGAACTGCTGATATCACTGTTGTCATTCAAGGATACATTTAGCAATAAGGCATCATAGAAAAAACTGACTCAATAAAACATGCTCGGTTGAAACTGGAATGGTGCACTAATGTAAGTTACAGATCGTTTTTGTAGGTTACATACCTTTTTTACGATACTCTGAAAACCACTCTTGGAAATTGTCCTAATATGGAAGAACTTTAAAAAGCATGACCATGGCAGCAATTAAAACACTTTTACAAGGGTTTGAGTGAGAGGTCTAACTGGTGTCTCCAGGTGGCCACACACCCCTTCAAACTGTGCACGGTTCCTAAGTAATTTCAATGCACTTTTGACTCGAGGAAAGAGGTGCTTTCTTTTTTAGCTCTCCTAGCTTTGAGTTCCGTTGAGGAACTGAAGCAAGCACACTTGCAGTTTTTGGTTTGGAATACAGCCCTGCGTCCACACCCTAACACTTTTACGGTTGTTTACGCAATCCCCAAAAGTTCCTTTATAAATCCCAATCCGGGCCAGGTGTGCATAACTCGAATCCAACGTGGATTGTTAAAGAGTCTGATATTAGTGTTAGGCTTTCAGAAGGCACTTCAGACAAACGGATTGTAATTCTGGTGCGCATAGAATGCAATCATGAGGGCTTTCAAGTGTGTGTTCCACAGCAGATGTTCTTCACAATATGACAAACAGGCTCATTCTTTCAGGACAACGCAGGGTGTCACTCATGTCATCCTTGTAACTGTGGATCAAACATGGCAGTAATAAATATTTGATAATGAAAATGTGTAGTGCACATTTGGACTCGAGGGTGTGTGCTTTTCTTCTGTGACATCAAAGCAGTGTTATAATACTCAATGTTTCCCTCACTCAGAGTAGCCCAATTAGCGAGGGGGGGGTGGAGGCATTTTGTCACGCGTGTTGCTCAACTTTATAATGGCTGTCAGTCAAAACTTATACAGCGCTGTGAAGCGGAGAACCTGAGCCCTGACGTTTTGTGTAGCATGTGTCTGTACAGCCACTGCGTTCAAATTCTCTCTCTTTCTCTGTCTCTGTGTGTTAGAAACCGAGCTATAGCAGACTACCTACGCTCCAATGGCTATGAGGAAGCCTACTCCACCTTCAAGAAAGAGGCTGAATTAGATATGGTAAGAGCACACACACACACTAACTAACCCCACACATTCCCGATTTGCAACACTAACCTATTATTTTATTTCCTCCACAACCATTTTAAACCTAGAGATCATTCTCTCATATTTCCATTTCTTTCTTCCACAGAATGAGGAGTTAGATAAGAAGTACGCTGGTCTTTTGGAAAAGAAATGGACCTCTGTCATCAGATTACAGAAGAAGGTGATTGTTGACGTCACGTTTGTGGTGTTATGGTATTTGATGTGTTTGTCAGTTGACTGTGACTTGTATGTGTGAACAGTGCATTTGGAAAGTATTCAGACTAGGGATGCACAGATATTACATTTTTGGCTGATACGATATCTGATATTTTCCTTGCCCAAAAAAAATACCGATAACTGATATTTAACAGTTTAGCTGCCTTTTTTAAGCATTCTAGTTAAGTTAAATAGTTGAAAAACACACACACCAAAAAGTTATTTTGTTGGCATTTACGTATGTCCCCCATTACCAGTAAAACATAGTCAAAACCTATTTCTTTAATTTACTTGCTGTGCTGTTTTGTTGTTCATTTGTTCAGTCGTTTCATTCTCAACCAGGATTTCATCATACATGTCAAGCGGTGAAGTTTCAGCTCTGTCTGTCCGTCGCCTCTTCTGTCGTGGGTCCTCTTCTTCGGTGGGCACTGTCACTGTGTCCGTTTCCATCTTGTCCAGCTGTGTCTGTAACATTTCACGTAAAACCCTGTTTCTAGTCTGCATCGAAGTAGCGGTCCTTGTACCGAGCATCGAGTATGGTGGCGACACAGTAAAGAGGCTCAGAGAGAATGCCACCGAGTCGTTTTTTCACAGCCACAAGTAGCGTACTTTTGCAAGTTATAACCCCACGGTCTGTGTCGGCAGTGTAGTTGAGCAGGCGTTTACATGCCATGACAGAGGGTATCACGTCTGCTGCAGACACAGTTGATGAGCTTATTTCTTGAGTCAGCTGTTCGAATGGAGGTTGGAGTGTGTGTTCATGTTTCAAACGTGTTCTCAAATGCCATTGAAATGGCAGCAGTGGTAGGAGAACCAGTACATTCTTGAGCAACGCAATACTGTTTTCCATATTACACGATCCTCGTCGACTAACTGTGCTGTCAGACTCCGCATGCCCATGGGGCTGACATCGCTGTTCCAAACGTTAGTCATGAAGCTAATAGCAGTGACGCCCACAGCAAGGAACTCATGGATGTGCTTTTTAACAAGAATGTGTAACTCTGGTAGGGTAACATTGGAAAAAATAGCGCCTACTTGGTATTGTGTACCGGGGCTCAAGGTGCTCGACCAGTCGGCGAAAGCCAACATCATCCACGATAGAGAACAGTTGATTGTCAAGGGCAATGAATCTCATTATCTTGGCGTTTAATGGATTTCACCTTTTGAGTTGCGTCGCTGAAATGTTCTTACTCTTTCAAATGACTGCTCGACTTTAACTTGTTTAGTTGTTGGAAATGTGAGCTTTGTTTTTTTCCGCTTTTTTTCCCCCTAAGTAGTCGCTGAACGTCTGGGGGTGATGCACTTTCAAATGAGTAATTAGGTTTGTGGTATTGAAATATTTCACTTTCTCCCCTCTGGAAATAATAGCAGCACAAACATTGCAAATGGCCTTTATCTTCCTTTGAAACTTCAAAATAGATTCACACAGCAGACCTTGTGGGCTAGGTTAGGAATGCTGTGTTGCACGTGTAGTGCTGTATTTTTCGTGACGTCATTATGTCATCTACCAACACTACCGTTCCAAAATTTGGGGTCACTTGTGTCCATTTTTAAAATAACATCAAATTGATCAGAAATGCAGTGGAGACATTGTTAATGTTGTAAACGACTATTGTAGATAATGGAATATCAGAGGCCCATTATCAGCAACCATCACTCCTGTGTTCCAATGGCACTTTGTGTTAGCTAATCCAAGTTTATCATTTTAAAAGGCTAATTGATCACTAGAAAACCCTTTTGTTATTATGTTAGCACAGCTGAACACTATTGTTCTGATTAAAGAAGCAATAAAACTTGCCTTCAGACTAGTTGAGTATCTGGAGCATCAGTATTTGTGGGTTCGATTACAGGCTCAAAATGTCCAGAAACTAAGAACTTTCTTCTGAAACTCGTCACTCTATTCTTGTTTTGAAAAATGAAGGCTATTCCATGCGAGAAATTGCCAGAAACTGAAGATCTCATACAACGCTGTGTACTACTCCCTTCACAGAACAGCGCAAACTGGCTCTGACCAGAATAGAAAGAGGAGTGGGAGGCCCCGGTGCACAACTGAGCAAGAGGACAAGTACATTAGTGTCTACTTTGAGAAACAGACGCCTCACAAGTCCTGAAATGGCAGCTTCATTAAATAGTACCCTTAAAACACCAGTCTCAGCGTCAACAGTGAAGAGGTGACTCCGTGATGCTGGCCTTCTAGGCAGAATTGCAAAGAAAAAGCCATATCTCAGACTGGCCAATAAAAATAAAAGATTAAAATGGGCAAAAGAACACAGACACTGGACAGAGGAAGATTGGAAAAAAGTGTTATGGACAGACCATTCTAAGTTGGAGGTGTTCAGATCACAAAAAATTACATTTGTGAGACGCAGAAAAAATGAAAAGATGCTGGAGGAGTGCTTGACGCCATCTGTCAAGCATGGTGGAGGCAATGTGATGGTCTGGGGGTGCTTTGGTGATGGTAAAGTGGAAGATTTGTACAGGGTATCAAATTAAATTGTATTGGTCACATACACATGGTTAGCAGATGATAAATGTGAGTGTAGCGAAATGCTTGTGCTCCTAGTACCAACAGTGCAGTATTATCTAACATATTCACAATGACTACCTTAGCCTTCCTTCTTGTGTATATCACTCCCTTTTGCAACACCGTGCCATACCCTGTGGACGGCTCTTAATCGGAGCCAATTTCCTCTTACAACAGGACTATGGCCCAAAGCACAGCTCCAAACTATGCTAGAACTATTTAGGGAAGAGGCAGTCAGCTGGTATTCTGTCAATAATGGAGTGGCCTGCACATTCACCGGATTTCAACCCTATTGGGCTGTTGGGGGAGCAGCTTGACCGTATGGTAAGAAGTGCCTATCAAGCCAATCCAACTTGTGGGAGGTGCTTCAGGAAGCATGGGGTGAAATCTCTTCAGATAACCTCAACAAATTGACAACTAGAATGCCAAAGGTCTGCAAGGCTGTAATTGCTGCAAATGGAGGATTCATTGACGAAAGCAAAGTTTGAAGGACACAATTATTTCAGTTAAAAATCATTATTTATAACCTTGTAAATGTCTTGACTACATTTCCTAATAATTTTGCAACCCATTTCATGTACGTTTTCATGGATATCAAGAACATTTCCAAGTGACCCCAAACTTTTGGACGGTAGTGTGTGTGTATATATATATATATATATATATATATATATATATATATATATATAGTACGCACGTCAGCAATAACATCGGTTTTGCACATCAGTGTTAAACTACACATCGGGCCGGTGTTGGCATTTTTAGTTAATTTCGTCCGATTCTTATATGCTTACCGTTATATCGTGCATCCCTAATTCAGACCCCTAGACGTTTTCCACATTTTATGTTACAGCCTTATTATAACATTTTCCCCTCACCAATCTACACACAATACCCCATAATGACAAAGAAAAAAAGTTTTTTAGAAATATTTGCAAATGTATTAAAAATGTACAACTTAAATCACATTCACATAAGTATTCAGACACTTGGCATTCAGGGCAAAGAGTTCGATCTTGGTTTCATCAGACCAGAGAATCTTGTTTCTCATGGTCTGAGAGTCCTTTAGGTGCCTGTTGGCAAACTCTAAGCAGGCTGTCATCTGCCTTTTACTGAAGGGTGGCTTCCATTTGCCCACTTTACCATAAAGGCCTGATTGGTGGAGTGCTGTAGAGATGGTTGTCCTTCTGGAAGGTTTTCCACAGAGGACCTCTGGAGCTCTGTCAGTGACCACCGGCTCTTGGTCACCTCCCTGACCAAGGCCCTTCTCCTTCGGGCAGCCAGCTCTAGGAAGAGTCTTTGGTTCCAAACTTCTTCCATTTAAGAATGATGGAGGCCACTGTGTTCTTGGGGACCTTCAATGCTGCAATACATTTTTAGTACCCTTCCCCAGATACAATCCTGCCTCGGAGCTCTATTCCTTCTACCTTATGGCTTGGTTTTGCTCTGACATGCACTGTCAAACTTTTATATAGACAGGTATGTGCCTTTCCAAATAATGTCCAATCAATTGAATTTACAACAGGTGGACTCCAATCAGGTTGTAGAAACAGCTCAAGGATGATCAATGGAAACAGGATGCACCTGAGCTCAATTTAAAGTCCCATAGCGAAGGGTCTGAATACTTATGTAAATAAGGTTTTTCTGTTTTTTATTTTTAATACATTTGAAACATTTCTACAAGCCTGTTTTTGATTTGTCATTATGGGGTATTGTGTGTAGACTTTTTTTTTTTTGTATTTAAGATATTTTTGAATACGGCTGTAACCTAACAAAATATGGAAAAGTGAAAGGGTCTGAATACTTTGAATGCAGTGTATATCTGGAGTATGCGTGAAACAACACTGTTGGAGAATAATAAACAACCAACTGAACTATCACCTCTTTATTCCTCTCTTCTCGTCTTCTTTTCTAACCCTTATCTTCCAACTATTCCTTCTTTTTATACCTCTCTCTCGTCGCTCTTTCCCAATCCCACCCCTTCTCTCCTCCAGGTGATGGAGCTGGAGTCGAAGCTGAATGAGGCCAAAGAGGAGATCACTCTAGGGGGTCCGGTGGCCCAGAAGAGGGACCCTAAGGAGTGGATCCCCCGTCCCCCAGAGAGATACGCCCTGAGCGGCCACCGCTCCCCCGTCACACGGGTCATCTTCCATCCTGTCTTCTCCGTCATGGTCACCTCCTCCGAGGACGCCACCATCAAGGTGTGTGCGTGTGCTTCAATCATTTTCTAAGCTCTTGGTTTAAAAGTACAGCAAAAGTGTATGTGGACCAGGGAGCCATAGTTGGGATGCTGGCACAAGTATGAGGTGATAGGAACATAGACATATAATTATGATAGGTTTTAAAGATTTTAAAAAATCATTGCAAGGTGAAACTTTATGTATATTTTCATGCTATTGTATTATGTATCTGCCAGTTTAGACTGCATTATTTTCACTGTCAAATCTAAGATGGCTGCCATTGTCAGTTTGGTGGGCTTTTCCTTTAAGACAGCATGTCTATTTTAGAAATGGAGGATCATTTTCTAATGTTTGGTGTGTACCTGGCTGAGGTGGAAACCTTTTAAGAACCTATATTTGTCATTCCATGTAATAATTGTTGATCATTTGTGAATTGTTAACTTCACATAATTTATATGTTGGGTGTTTTGGAGGATGCCATGAACATTGAGCTGTTATAAGATGGCGCCGAAGAACATGGCTGACGTTTTACATTCTCCCAACCCAATTGTGCTATTTTGTTACTTTTTTTTTGCGTTTTGTGTAAGTTATTTTTTTAAACTTATTGTGTACATAATGTTGCTGCTACTGTCTCTGATGACTGAAAATAACTTCTGGACACCAGAACAGCGATTACTCACCGCGGACTGGAATAAACTTTTTCCTTTAACGAGTCCGACGAGAAGGATATCCAGCTTTCACTGGACCAGGCCCAGATCCCCGCCATTTGCGTGAAGAAAAGGGGCCGCAGATCAGGCAGCCTTCTGAGAATCCGTAGGTGAGCGAGTAAACACCCACTGCCATATGTTTTTCTTGCTAATGTGCAATCATTGGAAAATACAATTTTTGACCTACGATTTAAGATTATCCTACCAACGGGACATTAAAAACTGTAACATCTTATGTTTCACCGAGACGTGGCTGAATGACGATACGGACAATATAGAGCTAGCGGGATTTTCCATGCACTGGCAGAACAGAAACGCTACCACTGGTAAGACGAGGGGTGGGGGTTTGTGTCCCTTCACATTAACAGGCTGTAGTGGAGCAGGTCGAGAGTTTTTCAAGTTCCTTGGTGTCCACATCACCAACGAACTATCATGGTCCAAATTTACCAAGACAGTCATGAAGTGGGCACGACAAAACCTTTTCCCCCTCAGGAGACTGAAAAGATTTGGCATGGGTCCACAGATCCTCAAAAGGTTCTACAGCTGCGCTGCCGGAGAGCATCCTGACCGGTTGCATCACCGCCTGGTATGGCAACTGCTCGGCGCTACAGAGGGTAGTGTGAACGGCCGAGTACATCCCTGGGGCCAAGCATCCTGCCATCCAGGACCTACAGTTGAAGTCAAAAGTTTACATACACCTTAGCCAAATACATTTAAACTCAGTTTTTCACAATTCCTGACATTTAAACCAAGTATTAATACGGCTGCGTAGTCCCATGGTGTTTATACTTATGTACTATTGGTTGCACAGATGAACATGGTACCTTCAGGCGTTTGGAAATTGCTCCCAAAGATGAACCATACTTGTGGAGGTCCTACAATTTTGGGGGGCTGATTTTATTTAGATTTTCCCATGATGTCAAACAAAGAGGCACTGAGTTTGAAGGTAGACCTTGAAATACGTCCACAGGTGCACCTCCAATTTACTCAAATGATGTAAATTAGCCTATCAGACGCTTCTAAAGCCATGACATCATTTTCTGGAATTGTCCAAGCTGTTTAAAGGCACAGTCAACTTAAGTCAGTGAACTTCTGACCCACTGGAATTGTGATACAGTGAAATAATCTGTCTGTAAACAATTGTTGGGAAAATGACTTGTCATGCACACAGTTGATGTCCTAACCGACTTGCCAAAACTATAGTTTGTTGACAAGAAATTTGTGGAGTGGTTGAAAAACAAGTTTGAATTATTCCAACCTAAGTGTATGTAAACTTCAGACTTCAACTATATATAATAGGCGGTGTCAGAAGAAAGCCCATAAAATTGTCAGAGACTCCAGTCACCCAAGTCATAGACTGTTCTCTCTGCTACCACACAGCAAGCGGTACCGGAGCACCAAGTCTAGGACCAGAAGGCTCCTCAACAGCTTCTACACCCAAGCCATAAGACTGCTGAACAATTAATAAAATCGCCACCGGTCAATTTTATTGATCCCTCCCTTTTGTACACGCAGCTACTTGCTGTTTATTATCTATGCATTCACCCCCACCTACATGTACAAATGACCTCAACTAGCCTGTAATCCCGCACACTGACTCGGGTACCGGTTCCCCTGTATATAGCCTCGTTATTTTTATTCTTATTGTTACTTTTTATTATTACTTTTTATTGTAGTCTAATTGGTAAATATTTTCTGAACTCTTCGTGAACTGCACTGTTGGTTAAGGGCTTGTAAGTAAGCATTTCACTGTAAAGTCTACACTTGTATTCGACGTGTGTGACAAATAAAGTTTGATTTGATATGGAAATCTCCACCAGGTGGGATTTTCCTCTTCCTCAACCATCCGGTGAGATTGATCCTGTTGACTCGATTAGTTTGTGCCTGTATTGGATTACTTATATTTTTGTATTTTGAAGGGGGATTGCTCATTATTTGATTGACTTTGGGAAATTTTTTTTGTTGGACTTGGACATTCAGAACTTTATTTGGGGTCTAATTGAATTGAGATTGTGAATATATACACTTTACATGGCAATATGCTTCTTTTGCTCACGTTATTCATTTTGTCTGTCTTGCTTCGGTCACTCATGAACACCGTGTTTCTTGGAACGTTTATGATAGCATAGTTTGCGATGCAAGCTGATATTTCGACTGGTGGCCAGTACTGGGAGACTTGTTCATTTGATTTTTTACGAGAGTTATGTTGTTGCTAATATGGCTGGTGTCGGGTATGACCGTAGCCATTTAGAGGTACAAACAGACATTGACCCAGGGCAAGATGAAGCAGGCCAAGGTACACCACCCTTCAACCCTGGGCCTGGCGTTACCTTTTGAAATCCTGTGGCTCAAATATATCATCACTGTTGTGTGAGTTGACAGTATGGAGGAAGATGATGGTGGTGGTAAAAGTGCCACACTTACTACTACAGTTAATTTGGGGGGAGTCAACAACACTGTCAAAGGATTCCAAGATCAAGTAAACACTCTGGAGAATGCTGTGAACAGAGAGACCAGCCTCAGAGTATGAGGAGCAACGATTTGAGGCCATGGAAGTGACAATGAAAAACTCACTCGCCCACCTGGAGCAAGCAGTGGTAAAATGTATGCTCAGAAGAGCGGAGAAATGGGACAAGGAGATCTCTAAAGTCAAATCCACAAGCACCCCATCCTCTAATATAATATTCTGCTGTCACATCCCTGATCTCAGTAATATCCCAAAAGGAGCATCATGAAGTTCCCATTCCATGTACTCAAAGCTTTTCCACAGTCCTCACGGGACCTGGTGGGTCGCTAAAAAATAAACATGTTAACAAATGGGCATGAAATGGAAGCCGGACATGTCAGAGACTGCGATGGTGAGAAAGCTCTTGAATAATAACTCTTGCTAGCAGTTTAAGAGGATCCGTCATGACTGTTGAGACGTTTGTCAAAGTCTGCTCTATAGTGGAAAAGGACATGGCTTCAAATAAGGATTACTGGGCCAAGGTGAATAACCACCAATCATAAGAGATGGTAGACCTACTAAACACATGGCCATAGCACGCTGAGTTTCCTGCCTTACTGGTAGTCCCCATAGAAGTTTGGGGCACCCAAGTGGAGGCTGTGTTAGATACAGGATACACCTTAAGCTTGATGCAGAAGCAGCTATGGTAGCAGTTGCCCAAACCATGTGAGCAGCTCATCACGTGGGATTCCAGAGCCTTTGTGCTCACTGATGGAAAGTCTCTCACACACAGACACAGCTGAAGGAAGCTGACCGTAAGGCGCTACAGTGGGTAGTGCGAACGGCCCAGTACATCACTGAGGCCAAGCTTCCTGCCATCCAGGTCCTATATAATAGGCGGTGTCAAAGGAAAGTCCAGACATTTTTCAGACTCCAGTAACCACAGTTATAGACTGTCTTCTCTGCAACCGCACGGCAAGTGTTACCGGAGCTCCAAGTCTAGGACAAAAAAATGCTCCTCAACAGCATCTACCCCCCAAGCTATACGACTGCTGAACAATTCATTAAAATCCCCCCCGTCGTCCCTCTTGTACACTGCTGCTACTAGCTGTTTGTTTGTTACCTATGCATAGTCACTTTGCCCCCCCCACCTACATGTACAGATTACCTCAACTAGCCTGCACACTGACTCAGTACCAGTACCCCCTGTATATAGCCTTGTTACTCTTATTGTGCTAATTTGTATTATTACTTTTTATTTTAGCCTACTTGGTAAACATTTTCTTCTTCTTGAACTGCACTGTTGGTTAAGGGCTTGTAAGTAAGCATTTCACGGTAAAGTCTACACTTGTTGTATTCGGCGCATGTGGCAAATAAAGTTGGATTTGATTTGAAAAACCCAATTCACTTGTGGCATGGTACTGTGTGGACCCTGGAAACCTAAAGTATTCAGACCCCGTCACTTTCTCCATATTTTGTTACATTACAGCCTTTTTATAAAAGTTATTAAATGCATTTTTCCCTCATTAATCGACACACAATACCCCATAATGACAAAGTGAACAGGTTTTTAGAAATGTTTAGCAAATGTAATAAAAATAAACTGAAAGTACATTTTATAAGTATTCAGACCCTTTAGTCAGTACTTTTGGTAGGTGATCATTCACCCCAGTCTGAGGTGTGAGTGCTCTGGAGCAGGTTTTCATCAAGGATCTCTCCGTTCATCTTTTTCTCTGTCCTGACTAGTCTCCAAGTCCCTGCAGCTGAAAAACATCACACCGCATGATCCTGCCACCACCGTGTTTGACTGTAGGGATGGTGCCAGGTTTCTTCCAGATTGGCATTCAGGCCAAAGAGTTAAATCTAGGTTTTATCAGACCAGAAAATCTTGTTTCTCATGGTCAGAGTTCTTCAGGCTCCCTTTTGGCAAACTCCAAGCGGGCTGTGGTGTCTTTTACTGAAGAGTGGCTTCCATCTGGCCACTCAACCATAAAGGCCTGATTGGTGGAGTGCTACAGAGATTGTTGTCCTTCTGGAAGGTTCTGCCATCTCCAAGAGGAACTCTGTAGCTCTGTCAGAGTCACCATCATGTTCTTGGTCACCTCCCTGACAAAGGCCCTTCTCCCTCGATTGCTCAGTTTGGCTGGGCGGCCAGCAATGGGAAGAGTCTTGGTGGTTCCAAACTTCTTCCATTTACGAATGATGGCCACTGTGTTCTTTGGGACCTTCAATATTGCAGAAATGTTTTGGTACCCTTCCCCAGATCTGTGCCTCGCCACAATCCTGCCTCTGAGCTCTATTGACAAGTCCTTCAACCTCATGGCTTGTTTTTTTGCTATTTTATGCACTGTCAACTGTGGGACCTTATATAGACAGGTGTGTGCCTTTCCAAATCATGTCCAATCAATTGAATTTACCACAGGTTGACTCCAATCAAGTTGTAGAAACATCATCTCAAGGATGTTCAATGGAAACAAGATGCACCTGAGTTCAATTTCGAGTCTCCTAGCAAAAGGTTTGAATACTTCTGTAGATAAGGTATTTCTATAAATTTGCAAAACAATCTTAACCTGGTTTCGCTTTTTCGTTATGGGGTATTGTGTTTGGATTGATCATTTAAAAAAAATGTATTTAATCTATTTTAAGAATAAGGCTGTAACGTAACAAAATGGGGAAAAATTTAAATAGGTCTGAATACTTTCAGAAATCACTGTATACCCCACTTTGCTGACCTTGCCTCTCCGTTGAACAACCTCATGCAGAAAGGAGTGAAGTGGGAATAGACTGAGAAATGCCAGCAGTGTGTGGACCAGCTGCATCGCCCTAGAAAAGCCTCCGGCTCTCACAACCTGACCTTGCCTTTCCAGGTACAAACTGACGCCAGCGGCGTGGGTCTTGGAGCAGTCCTGACACAGAAAATCAATGGGGATGAGAGGGCCATAGCATATTCCTCCAGAGGTCTGAAAGGGGCAGAGTACAACTGCTCTACTTTGGGAAAGTAGTGTGTTGTGGGCAGTTGAGAATGGCGCCATTATTTGGATGGAGTTCCGTTTTATGGGCTGCAATTGTTCAAGTATGTTACTGTAGAGGCTACATGAATGTCGGCCCAGACAAGGGCTGCAGAACCGCCAGACAACCCAGTGATGGCTCCTTATGTGGCTCGCTAACAAGCATCTTGTGCCTCTGATCTGCCCGACATCCCTCGCGGAGATTGTATGTGCTCAAAATGACTGCGTGAGGGGATTGAAAGCAAGAGGCGACACATGATGACCGGCCTGACGGGATTGGATGGAAAGTACACCAAGACGTTTCCCAAGAGCAAGAAGGGAAATGCCTTTCTACTTATGATTGTGTGGACTATTTCACAAAGTGGGGGGAGCTTTTCTGCCTCCCGAGACAGCAAGACTCAGACTGCCAAATTATAAAAGGGACACCCATCTTGTGAAGAGTCCATCTAAATTCATCGTCTCTGATCGTGGTTCCCAGTTCACGAGCAAAGTCCTCTCAGACATTTTGATAAGTGGGGGGTGATCCAAAAGCTGACCTCCAGCTTCCACCCTTTAGATAAACCTGGAAGGGTCAACAGGACTCGCAAGACCATGATGGCGTGTTTCGTGGGTGAGCATCACAGGAAGTGGGTTAAGTAGTTGCCTGAATTCCGGTTTTACCATCAACAGCTCCAAACAAGAGTACACTGGCTGCACCCCTGCAGAACTTGCCATTGGCAGGCATCTCAAAGGGCCACTGAAGAGGCTCATACATCGAACTGTGACGCTGCCCCAAGTGTGAGGTGATAGGCACATGAACTTTAAATCTGACATAATTATATGTCTGAAAAGACCTTGCAAGGTTAAACCTTTTGTCTATTTTCATGCTGTTTTACTATGCATTTTCCATTTCTGACTGCGTTATTTTCACTGTCAAATCGAAGAATTCAATCCATTTGGTTGGCTCTCCCTTTTTAAGACTGAATGTCTCTTTTTAGAAATGGAGGAGAGTTTTGAGAAATATTTGTGTACCTAGCTGAGGTTCTGTTTGTTTTGGAAAAATATTTTAAGAACCTATATTAGCCATTCCAAGTAATAATTGTTGCTCAATCTTGTGGATTGTTAACCCCAACGACAAAGACTTCCATATGTTGATGGATTGTTTTGGAGGATGCCATGAACATTGAGCTGTTATAAGGAAATCTCCACCAGGCCGGATTTTCCTCCTCAACCATTCGGTGAGATTGATCCTGTTGACTGTATTAGTTTGTGCCTGTATTGGATTACTTATATTTTTATATTTTGAAGGAGGGTTGCTCATTTTTGGATTTGATTGACTTGGGGACGATTTTGTGTTGGGTTTGGGACTTGGACATTCAGAAATTTATTTGGGGTCTAATTGAATTACGATTGTGAATTTATACACTTTTATATGACACTATGCTTCTTTTGCTCACTTTATTCATTTTGTCTGCCTGTCTTCGGTCACTCCTAGAAACAAAGTATTTCTTTGAACTTTTATATGGTAGTATTGTTTGCAATCCAAGCTGGTTGTTTCAATAGGCCTATGTATCTTATGTAGGCCTATGGTTCCCTGGTCCACAAATGTTTTGTTTTTTTAACACATACTGTATGTCAGTGACTGTGTCCCATTAGATATTATCTCTAAGCAGCCCACCCTGTCCATTAGCTTTCGTCCTCTTAATCTTCTCTCTATCCTCTCTCTCTCTCGCTCCTACTCTTGCTCTGTTGCTCTCATTTTCCTTATTCCTCATTCAGAAAGTCACTCTGACTGAGCTCCAGAGTTCCTCTATTGAGATGAGAGAACCTTTAAGAAGGACAACCATCTCTGCAACACTCCACCAATCAGGCTTTTATGGTAGAGTGGCCAGGCACCTATAAGCACTCAGACCATGAGAAACAAGATTCTCTGGTCTGATGAAACCAAGATTGAACTCTTTGGCCTGAATGCCAAGCGTCACGTCTGGAGGAAGCCTGGCACCATCTCTACGGTGAATCATGGTGGTGGCAGCATCATGCTTTGGGGATGTTTTTCGGAGGCAGTGACTTGGAGACGAGTCAGGATCAAGGGAAAAATGACAACCTGCTCCAGAGTGCTCACAACCTCAGACTGGGGCGACGGTTCACATTCCAACAGGACAACGATCCTAAGCACACAGCCAAGAGAATGCAGGAGTGGCTTTTCTGACAAGTCTCTGAATATCCGAGTGGCCCAGCCAGAGCTTGGACTTGAACCCAATCGAACATCTCTCGAGAGACCTGAAAATTGCTGTGCAGCGAAGCTCCCTATCCAACCTGACAGAGCTTGAGAGGATCTGCAGAGAAGAATGGGATAAACTCCCCAAATACAGTTGTGCCAAGCTTGTAGAGCCATAACCAAGACTAATCACTGCCAAAGGTGCTTCAACTAAAGTACTGACTAAAATGGGATATTTCTGTTTTTTACATTTAATACATTATGGGATGTAATTATGGGATATTGTGTGTAGGTTGATTATGGGAAAAACATTTTAAAAATCACTTTGAGAATAAGGTTGTAACATAATGTGGACAAAATCAAGGGGGTCTGAATACTTTGCGAATGCACTGTAGTTTACGAGAATTCTACCAGGAAGGCTGGTCTGAATGATTGATTAATTTCATCCAGTAATCACACAATTCACTTTTTCCTATTCTAACGGCGTCTTGTTTCTTCTCATTCCTATTAACCATGTGCAGAATATCATTCACCTATTTACAAAAATGCATATTCCTCATGCTTGCTGTTCAGCCTATGGGCTCACTCTTGCAATTATCTCCTTCTCTCTCTAAACCAATGGGTGTAAATCTTGGGATGTATTTACAATTGATGTCGGAGGTTTACATACACCTTAGCCAAATACATTTCAACTCAGTTTTTCACAATTCCTGACATTTAATCCAAGTACAAATTCCCTGTTTTAGGTCAGTTAGGATCACCACTTTCTTTTAAGAATGTGAAATGTCAGAATAATAATAGAGAGAATGATTTCTTTCAGCTTTTATTTATTTCCTCACATTCCCAGTGGGTCAGAAGTTTGCATACACTCAATTAATATTTGGTAGCATTGCCTTTAAATTGTTTATCTTGGGTCAAACGTTTCGGGTAACCTTCCACAAGCTTCCCACAATATGTTGGGTGAATTTTGGCTCATTCCTCCTGACAGAACTGTTGTAACTGAGTCAGGTTTGTAGGCCTCCTTGCTCGCACACGCTTTTTCAGTTCTGCCCACAAATGTTCTATAGGATGGAGGTCAGGGCTTTGTGATGTCCACTCAATACCTTGACTTTGTTGTCCTTAAGCCATTTTGCCACAACTTGGAAGTATGCTTGGGGTCGTTGTCGTTTTGGAAGACCAATTTGTGACCAAGCTTTAACTTCCTGACTGATGTCTTGAGATGTTGCTTCAATATATCCACATAATTTTCCTTCCTCATGTAGCCATCTATTTTGTGAAGTGCACCAGTCCCTCGTGCAGCAAAGCACCCCCACAACATGATGCTGCCACCCAGTGCTTCACGGTTGGGATGGTGTTCTTCGGCTTGCAAGCCTCCTCCTTCATAACGATGGTCATTATGGCAAAACAGATCTATTTGTTTCATCAGACCAGGGGACATTTCTCCAAAAAGTACTGTCTTTGTCCCTATGTGCAGTTGCAAACCGTAGTCTGGCTTTTTTTATGGCAGTTTTGGAGCAGTGGCTTCTTCCTTGCTGAGAGGCCTTTCAGTTCTGTCGATATAGGACTCGTTTTACTGTGGATATAGATATATTTGTACCTGTTTCCTCCAGCATCTTCACAAGGTCCTTTGCTGCTGTTCTGGGATTGATTTTCACTTTTTTCATCAAAGTACGTTCATCTCTAGGAGACAGAACGCGTCTCCTTCCTGAGCGGTATGACGGCTGCGTGGTCCCATGGTGTTTGTACAGATGAATGTGGCGTTTGGAAATTGCTCCCAAGGATGAACCAGACTTGTGGAGGTCTACAAAAAAAAATCCTGAGGTCTTGGCTGATTTATTTTGATTTTCCCGTGATGTCAAGCAAATGGGTACTGAGTTTGAGGGTAGGCCTTGAAATACGTCCACAGGTACACCTCAAAAATGATGTCAATTAGCCATAAGCTATTCAGAAGCTTTTGAAGCCATGAAATAATTTTCTGGAATTTTCCAAGCTGTTTAAAGGAACAGTCAACTTAGTGTATGTAAACTTCTGACCCACTGGAATTGTGATACAGTGAAATAATCTGTCTGTAAACAATTATTTGTGTCTTGCACAAAGTAAATGTCCTAACCGACTTGCCAAAACTATAGTTTGTTTACAAGAAATGTGTGAAGTGATTGAAACACTTAGGTTGGAGTCATTAAAACTAGTTTTATGTAAACTTCCGACTTCAACTGTATATGTCAACTTACCCTCGTTCTCTCACTTGCTGTTTTTCAGCAACAGTTTTCGACAACCTTCCACCACCAGCTATAATAACCTTAAGGCACATCATTGGAGCTCCTCTTCCCCAGTGGGGTGGGTTTCGATGCCAGCAGCCCCACATCAAATCAAATGTATTTATATAGCCTTTTGTACATCAGCTGATATCTCAAAGTGCTGTACAGAAACCCAGCCTAAACCCCCAAACAGCAAGCAATGCAGGTGTAGAAGCACGGTGGCTAAAAACTCCCTAGAAAGGCCAAAACCTAGGAAGAAACCTAGAGAGGAACCAGCCTATGAGGGGTGGCCAGTCCTCTTCTGGCTGTGCCGGGTGGAGATTATAACAGAACATGGCCAAGATGTTCATAAATGACCCGCATGGTCAAATAATAATAATCACAGGCACAACACGGCCAGGTGGACTGGGGACAGCAAGGAGTCATCATGCCAGGTAGTCCTGAGGCATGGTCCTAGGGCTCAGGTCCTCCAAGAGAGAGAAAGAGAGAATTAGAGAGAGCATACTTAAATTCACACAGGACACCGGATAAGACAGGAGAAGTACTTCAGATATAACAAACTGACCCTAGCCCCCCGACACAAACTACTGCAGCATGAATACTGGAGGCTGAGACAGGAGGGGTCAGGAGACACTGTGGCCCCATCCGATGAGACCCCCGGACAGGGCCAAACAGGAAGGATATAACTCCACCCACTTTGCCAAAGCACAGCCCCCACACCACTAGAGGGATATCTTCATCCACCAACTTACCATACTGAGACAAGGCCGAGTATAACCCACAAAGATCTCCGCCACGGCACAGCCCAGGCAGGAAGATCACATCAGTGACTCAACCCACTCAAGTGACGCACCCCTCCTAGGGACGGCATGAAAGAGCACCAGTAAGCCAGTGACTCAGCCCCTGTAATAGGGTTAGAGGCAGAGAATCCCAGTGGAAAGAGGGGAACCGACCAGGCAGAGACAGCAAGGGCGGTTCGTTGCTCCAGAGCCTTTCCGTTCACCTTCCAACTCCTGGGCCAGACTACACTCTATCATATGACCAACTGAAGAGATTAATCTTCAGTAAAAACTTAAAGGTTGAGACCGAGTTTGCGTCTCTCACATGGGTAAGCAGACCATTCCATAAAAATGGAGCTCTATAGGAGAAAGCCCTGCCTCCAGCTGTTTGCTTAGAAATTCTAGGGACAAGTAGGAGGCCTACGTCTTGTGACCGTAGCATACGTGTAGTCATGTACGGCAGGACCAAATCAGAGAGATAGGTAAGAGCAAGCCCATGTAATGCTTTGTAGGTTAGCAGTAAAACCTTGAAATCAGCCCTTGCCTTGACAGGAAGCCAGTGGAGGGATGCTAGCACTGGAGTAATATGATCAAATTTTGGGGTTCTAGTCAGGATTCTAGCAGCCCTATTTAGCACTAACTGAAGTTTATTTAGTGCTTTAGCCAGAAAGTAGAGCATTGCAGTAGTCTAATCTAGAAGTAACAAAAGCATGGATTCATTTTTCTGCATCATTTTTGGACAGAAAGTTTCTGATTTTTGCAATGCTACGTGGAAAAACGCTGTCCTTGAAACAGTCTTGATATGTTCGTCAAAAGAGAGATCAGGGTCCAGAGTAACGCCGAGGTCCTTCACAGTTTTATTTGAGACGACTGTAAAACCATTAAGATTAATTGTCAGATTCAACAGAATATCTCTTAGGGCTACCTGCCATCGTCCCTCGGAGACGAGGCCATTCCCAAAAATATTTCATACAATTTCATATTGCATTCAGTGTTTTGTTGTTGATTCTTCCTGTTCTCTTGCTTTTTCTCTCAATCTCCCTCATTCTTTTCTGCTGTGTCACTGCTTATCTACGTTGAGATGGGGTGATGCTCTGGTAACCAGGGGCAACGCTGGCAGAGCACCGAGTACTGTACCCTGGGATACATACAAATCTTCTCCTGCTCTTTCTTTCACCGCTTTTCTCTCCTTTTTTTTCGTTGTCTCTCTTTCCCTCTAATCTTTCTTTATATTTTGGTTGTCGTCTCTCCTTTCTTTCTCTCTCTCGCTCATTTGCATTGGGTATGATTCCAATTTTCCAAAACATTGTATGCTCATTTGCATTGATCCAGAGGGCATTTATTGTCATGTTGAAAAGGTTTCAAAGTGATATTAACTGACTGTGTGTTTGTAATGTGTGTGTATCTCTCTAGGTGTGGGACTATGAGGCAGGGGACTTTGAGCGGACACTGAAGGGCCATACAGACTCTGTCCAGGACATCTCCTTTGACCAGACGGGCAAGCTGCTGGCTTCTTGTTCTGCAGACATGACCATCAAGCTGTGGGACTTCCAGGGCTTCGAGTGCATCCGCACCATGCACGGTGAGGGGCTGAGGTGTGTGTGTGTGTGTGTGTGTGTGTGTGTGTGTGTGTGTGTGTGTGTGTGTGTGTGTGTTCCTTCAAGTGGTATAACAGCATAACAAGCACTGTTTACCAATGTGTACCTACCTCAGGATTTATGTTTTGGCGCCAGACAATGTGACCAGCAAGATTAGAATTAACTGGACATCCATATGTATATACAGTAATAAAGCACTACTTCAAAATATAATATTGTTTGCAAACGACTTGTCCTATAGGCTATTTCTTTGAAAACGTTAGGCCTCTTCAATTGAGCCTAGGCGTGAACATTTTTAATTAGGCCTAATAAATAACAAAACATGACTGTCTGCGAACAGCAGGGCCAGCAGGTCATGGCTTAAAGCGATCCGGTTTTTGTCAAATAACGTCATATTTGACTTTTCATTGCAGGTTAGGAGAATTTAAGCAGCAGGTTAGGAGAATTAACATAACTGAATAATCCTAACCGGCTAAGGCTAGGAAAAGTTAAGGGTAACGGAGTTGGGGTTAAGGTTAGCTAAAATGCAAAGAAAATCTACTTTTGACGTTAATTTGGCAAAAGCTGGATCCCTTCTAGCCATGATTGAGCCGTGGTATATGTCTAAAGGCCAAGACAATCAGGAGATACCTCACCACACCTTTTTGTTTACTCACAAAACCGGAGAGTAACCTCTGTCTGGTGAAGTCCACAAAGCATATTGCATGTCACAAACCGCTACAGCATGTCCTAAAGCCGGCATTTACCGGCTAACAGAAACCCTGACCTACCAACACTGTTAGTGTACTTACATGGTTCCTACCATAGAAATAGAATTAAGACAATCCACAGCCTCCCACCTAATATCGTACCGAAGCAGGGTTGATCTCAAATTAGTTTTGATTTATATCGCACTGAAGCCTCTGGAGATCACTTGACAGATGCTTTCCTCTCAAGTTTACCAATACCCAAGCTAACAGATGCAGTGAGAATGGATCTTCATAAACCATTTACCACTTCAGAATTTTTACCGGGACCAGATGGGTTCTCAGCTGAATTTTAAGACATTTTCTAAACAACTCCGTCCACTATTAGCTTCAGCCTACTCCCACTGCTTTGATAAATCTCTATACCCCAGACTTTTTATCAAGCCACTATATCACTCATCCTAAAGAAAGATAAGGACCCTCTCTCGCTTTTGGATTGGATATTAGCTAAAACCCTAGCACTTACCTTCCATAATCAACCCCGATCAGACAGGATTAATTAAAAACAGGCATTATTGTTCAAATTTGAGACACCTGTTTAATATTATACAGTGCATTCAGAAAGTATTCAGGCCCCTTGACTTATTCCACATTTTGTTACAATACAGCCTTTTTCTAAAATGGATTAAATGCATTTTTTCCCGCCTTCAATCTACACAAAATAACCCATAATGACAAAGCGAAAACGGGTTTTTAGACATTTTTGCAAAAAAAAAAAAAAAAAAACTTATTTACAAAAGTATTCAGACCCTTTGCAATGAGACTAGAAATTGAGCTCCGGTGCATCCTGTTTCCATTGAGCATCCTTGATGTTTCTACAACTTGATTGGAGTCCATCTGTGGTAAATTCAATTTGATTGGACATTATTTGGAAAGGCACACACCTGTCTATATAAGGTCTCACAGTTGACAGTGCATGTCAGAGCAAAAACCAAGTCATGAGGTCGAAGGAATTGTCCGTAGAGATCCGAGACAGGATTGTGTCGTGGCACAGATCTGGGAAATGGTACCAAAAAATGTCTGCAGCATTGAAGGTCCCCAAGAACACAGTGACCTCCATCATTCTTAAATGGAAGAAGTATGGAACCACCAAGACTCTTCATAGAGCTGTCCGCCCAGCCAAACTCGACAAACTATAGCCTTTCCATATCATGTCCAATCACTTGAATTTACCGCAGGCTCCCAAGTTGTTGAAACAGCTCAAGGATGATCAATGGAAACAGGATGAGCTCATTTTCGAGTCTCATACCACCAAAGGGTTTGAATACTTATGTAAATACCTTCTGATTTTTATTTTTTATTTTTTAAATTACATTTGCAAAAATCAATCTAAAAACCTGTTTGCGCTGTCATTATGGGGTATCGTGTGTAGTTTGAATCGGGGAAAAATGTTTTTTAGCCGTTTTTAGAAAAAGTCTGTAACGTAACAAAAAGTGAGTCTGAATACTGGTTGTCTGTTACCTGCCATTTTAAAGACCTAAAGGCAAACTTTAAGAAGGTACTAGAACTTGACTTTGAGCGGTGGTTGCTTCTTCCCTTTTATCTGGATGCATAAATACTGTGAAAATTAATGTCTTTTTTTTTTGCAATATACACATGCAACAAGTTCAAAGACTCGACTGAGTAACAGTTTATATTCAGTGGCAAGAAAAAGTATGACCCTTTTGGATTGACCTGGATTTTTGCATAAATCAAATGTGATCTGATCACAACAATAGACAAACATAGTGTGCTTAAACTAATAACACACACATTATTAACTATATTGAAAATGTAATTTAAACATTCACAGTGTAGGTTGGAAAAAGTATGTGAACCCCTAGGCTAATGACTTCTCCAAAACCTAATTGGAGTCAGGAGTCAGCTAACCTGGAGTCCAATCAATGAGACGAGAATGGAGATGCTGCCTTGCCCTATAAAAAACACTCACAAAACTTGAGTTTGCTATTCACGAGGCGTTGCCTGATGTGAACCATCTCAGAAGACCTAAGATTAAGAATTGTTGACTTGCATAAAGCTGGAAAGGGTTACAAAATTATCTTTAAAAGCTTTGATGTTCATCAGTCCACGGCAAGACAAATTGCCTGTAAATGGTGAAAGTTCAACACTGTTGCTACTCTCCCTAGGAGTGACCGTCCTGCAAAGATGACTGCAAGAGCAGAATGCTAAATGAGGTTAATAAGAATCCTAGTGTCAGCTAAAGACTCTGAAATCTCTGGAACATGCTAACATCTCTGTTAACGAGTCTACGATACGTAAAACACTAAACAAGAATGGTGTTCATTGGAGGACACCACGGAGCCACTGCTGTCCAAAAAAAACATTGCTGCACGTCTGAAGTTCGCAAAAGAGCATCTGGATGTTCCACAGCACTACTGGCAAAATATTCTGTGGACAGATGAAACTACAGTTGAGTTGTTTGGAAGGAACACACACCACTATGTGTGGAAGAAAAAATGGCACAGCACTCCAACAACAAAACCTCATCCCAACTGTAAAGTATGGTGGATGGAGCATCATGGTTTGGGGCTGTTTTGCTGCATCAGGGCCTGGACAGCTTGCTATCATCGAAATGCATTTCCAAGTTTATCAAGACATTTTGCAGGAGAATGTTAGGCTATCTGTCCGCCAATTGAGGTTCAACAAAAGTTGGGTGATGCAACAGGACAACAACACAAAAGTAAATCAACAACAGAATGTCTTCAATAGAAGAAAATACGCCTTCTGGAGTGGCCCAGTCAGTCCTGACCTCAACCCGATTTGAGATACTGTGGCATGACCTCGAGAGCTGTTCACACCAGACATCTCAAGAATATTGCTGAACTGAAACGATTTTGTAAAGCGGAATGGTCCACAATTCCTTCTGACCGCTGTGCAGGTCTGATCCACAACGGCAGACAACGTTTGGTTGAGGTTATTGCTGCCAAGGGAGGGTCAACCAGTTATTCGATTAAATGCACTGTGAATGTTTACACTGTGTGTTCAATAAAGACAAAACATATAATTGTTTGTTATTAGTTTAAACAGACTGTGTTTGTCTAATGTTGTGACCTACATGATAATCCAATCACATTTTATGACCAATGTATGCATAAATCCAGGTATTTCTACAGGGTTCACATACTTTTTCTTGCCACTGTACATAAATCAGTCAATTGAAATAAATGACTATGTGAAATCCATAGATTAGGGTCTGACTGATAATACAGATATACCTCTGGTCACAGATACCGTAAAAAAAATAAACAAGTAGGGGCGTGGATCAGAAAACCAGTCATTATCTGATGTGACCAGCGATTTGCCTCATGCAGTGTGACACATCTACTTCGCATCTCAGGCTGTTGTTTGCGGAATGTTGTCCCTCTCTTCAATGGCTGTGCCAAGTTGTTGAATATTGGCGGGAACTGGAATGCTCTGTTGTATACGTTGATCCAGAGCATCCCAAACATGCTCAATGGGTGACATGTCTGGTGAGTATGAAGGCCATGGAAGAACTGGGACATTTTCAGCTTGACACGGGGCCTTGCATTATTATGCTGAAAAATGTGATGGCGGCAGATGAATGGCATGACAATGTGCCTCCAGAAATGATTTAGTTTTGCAAACCCACAGTTTCATCAGCCGTCCGGGTGGCTGGTCTCGGATGCTTCCGAAGGTGAAGAAGCCTGATTGGAGGTCCTGGGTTGGTGTGGTAACACGTGGTCTGCGGTTGTGAGGCCGGTTGGACGTGCTGCCAAATTCTCTAAAACGACTTTGGAGGCAGAGAAATTAACATAATTATCTGGCAACATCTCTGGTGGCCATTCCTGAAGTCAGCATGCCAATTGCACGCTCCCTCAACTTGAGACAGCTGTGGCATTGTGTTGTGTGCATATTTTTGCAGCCTTTTATTGTCCATAGCACAAGGTGCACCTGTATAATGCTCATGCTGTTAAATCAGCTTCTTGATATTCCACACCTTTCAGGTGGATGGATTATCTTGGCAGAGGAGAAATGCTCACTAACAGGGATGTAAATTTGAACAAAATCAGCTTTTTTTGTGCATATGGAACATTTATGGGACCTTTTATTTCAACTCATGAAACATGGGACCAACACTTTACGTGTTGCATTTATAATTTTGTTCTGTATATATGGAGAAATGTTGCAATCATGATTTGTTATCTGTAATGGTTATGATAAATGAGGTGTTTGTTGCGCACTGTTGGCATAGGTCTAAATACGCACACTTTTTTTCCTTCAATGTGGGCCTGTTCTAAATATTATATTTGTTTTCATTTGAGTACTTGAATATATGTACTGAACAGGTAAAAAAAAACTGTTGAATGCCCATCCCTATTTTGGCCAAGTGTTTTTTCAACATTGTCTGTCATTTTTGGAGTCCGTGTGTAATTGTGCCCCCTGCTGGCCTTTTTTGGGTCCACCACCTACTGGTTTAATGGTGTCCAGGCCAGTGCAGCTGGTTTTTCTATAAGATACTTGTAGTTCTTGAGTGGAAAAAGGTCCACCCTCCATTTGCAGTCAATGGCTGCAGTATTTGATTGACTTTTTAAAACTGGAAAAATATTATGAAATAGCACACATGGAGTCAAACAAATTGTTAAACAAATCAAAATATATTTTAGATTCTTCAAAGTAGCCACCCTTTGCCTTGATGACAGCTTTGCACACTCTCTCAACCAGCTTCATGAGGAATGCTTTTCCAACCGTCTTGAAGGAGTTCCCACATCTTCTGAGCACTGGCTGCTTTTCCTTCACTCTTTGGTCCAACTCATCCCAAACCATCTCAATTGGGTTGGTTGATGGTGGAGGTCAGGTCATCTGATGCAGCACTCCATCAATCTCTCCTTATTGGTGAAATAGCCCTTACACAGCCTGGCGGTGTGTTTTGGGTCATTTGTCCTGTTGAAAAACAAATGATAGTCCCACTAAGCACAAATCAGATGGGATGGCGTATCGCTGCAGAATGCTGTGGTAATCATGCTGGTTAAGTGTGCCTTGAATTCTACAGCATACAATGACATCCAACTTTGTGGCAACAGTTTGGGGAAGGCACTTTCTGGTTCAGCATGATGATGCCCTGTGCACAAAGAGAAATGGTTTGTTGAAAATCGGTGTGGAAGAACTTGACTGGTCTGCACAGAGACCTGACCTCAACCCCATCGAACACCTTTGGGATGAATTGGAACGTCAACTGCGAGCCAGGCCTAATCATCCGACATCAGTGCTGGACCTCACTAAGGTTCTTGTGGCTGAAAGGAAGCAAGTCCCCGCAGCAACATTTCAACATCTAGTGGAAAGCCTTCCCAGAAGAGTAGAGGCTGTTATAGCATCAAAGGGGGGACCAACTCCATATTAATGCCCATGATATTGGAATGAAAATGTTTGAGCATTTGTCCTTATACTTTGGTCATGTAGTGTATGTATGAAACATGACCTGAAAACCCTGAATAAATATTTCTAAAAAGAAATAGAATTATTCTATATATTTGGTTACTACTATGTAATTACTGTAAAGTGGAACTGTTTCTTTTGTATTAGGTTTACTGATATCTCTTTCCCTCTCTCTCCTCCGTCTGTTTCAGGTCATGACCATAACGTGTCGTCTGTAGCCATCATGCCCAACGGAGACCACATAGTCTCCGCCTCCAGAGACAAGACCATCAAAATGTGGGAGGTGGCCACTGGGTGAGACACACAAACACACTTATCGGCTGATGTAAAAAAGGCTTTATAAATACATTTGATTTTACTTCTCACTTATCAGGTGCTGAAATACTTAATCTCATGTTTTATTAATCCAGTGGCAGAATGTTGCAAAATGTCTCGTATATGAGTGTTGCTGCAGTAGTGTATGTATGTAACTCTGAGTGTTTTCTTTCTCTAGGTATTGTGTAAAGACATTTACAGGCCACAGGGAGTGGGTGAGGATGGTCCGGCCCAACCAGGATGGTTCTCTTATCGCCAGCTGTTCCAACGACCAGACGGTGCGTGTGTGGGTGGCCACCTCCAAGGAGTGTAAGGCTGAGCTGCGAGAGCACGAACACGTGGTGGAGTGTATCGCATGGGCCCCCGATACCGCTCACCCTACCATCCTGGAGGCTACCAGCTCGGAGGTGAGGAGAACCTCTATGTACACACACTAACCCTAATCCTGACTCAGTAACCCAGCGTTTCCCAAACTCTGTCCTGGGGACCCCGAGGGTTGCACATTTTGTTTTTCACCTAGCACTGCACAGTTGATTCAAACGAATCAACTAATCATCATGCTTTCATTATTTGAATCAGCGGTATAGTACTAGAGCAGAAAACAAAGCATGCACCCCTTGTGGTCCCCAGGACCGAGTTTGGGAAACACTGCAGTTTGTGACCCGTTTCAGGAAACTTGACGTATGTCGCAAGTATCGACTTCACAAGAGACCCATTTGAATGTTATTCATTTTGAATCTAAATGCTTTTTTGGGCAGAAATACCATCTTGAACATGTAAACTTTCATGTGCCTTAATAACAAACTTGTATGCCATCTGTAAATACGAATACAAGTGTTACATACAAGCCTTGTTGATTAAGCACACAGAAAAATCCAGCAACCTTCCCACTAGCCATTATTGACTAAGATAATGAATGGGCTGGACATGCAGAGAGAGGAGTTTGAATTGGTCTGCCATATAGAAGGCTTCGGTCTATTTGAGCTGGTCAGTCTGTGTTGGTAATCCTGTAGAACGCAGCTTTTTTAAAATGTATTGTGTAGCGGAGCTGCATAAGTGTTGCTCTCCACTTCCTGGAGGATCAAGTTTTGAAATCAGTAGAATTAGAGTATGATAGTTAAAGAGATGGAGGAAACACCTGTCTCTGGATTACATCATCAAACTAAGGGCAACCGTGGCATGGTCTTCATGACAGGGAGACACGTTCATGCACGATGAGGTATACAGGTAAGATAGTCCAGCTAGCTACGTTTTCAGATATTAATTTTATAATTTTGACAGAAAGTGGTTTAATTTCAAGCTAAAGTGTACTATTAGCTAGTTGGCTAACGTTAGCTGGCTGGCTCCATAGCTAACATTATGTGTATGACTATTCGTATCCCAGAACCGTTTGCTTTGCTAGTTAAAGGCTAATGTTAGCTAGCTAACATTGAACCTGGTTGGTTAGCTCCCTGGAGATTCATGCAGGGTAGTAAATGGCATGATTTGGCACTATGTTCATTGTTGTTTAACTAGCTAACGTTTGCTGGCTGGCTCGTTAGCTAACGTTATGTGATGTGTGTGTGTGATCTTACACGTTGTTTACCTAGCTAGGTTCATTGTTTACCTAGCTAGCTAGCTACATGTCTTAAGCTAAAGGATACAACACGCGTTGAATATGGCCGGTGTCAGTAAACGTCGGCAAAAAAAAGTGTAATGAAATTGTTGCCAGCGGAGCTGGTTAGGCTGTTTTCATGTTATCCAGAGGTAAACAAATCATTGACCAGAGCCTCAAGTGTGCGCTCTGAACGCAAGGAGATGGGTGGGGCTAAAGTTTAAGAGGGTGTGAACGATGCTGAATGGGTTTAGATAAATAAGAGCTCTCAAGTAGGTACCAAAATATTCAAGGTCCATTTTCTCAAAAGTGAGTTTACAAGTTTATCAACTTTCAAAGCAGAATTACTTTCCCATTGTTCCACAAAAATTCAGTGTATGATGTACCATTTTGTCTCTACTATCCAATGTAAAAAACACAATTTAAAATGTTGCTACATAAGACCAAATCCAGATGGTGAGTCACATTTGGTTAGGGTTGCAAAGATTTGGTAACTCTACCAAAATTCCCAGGTTTACCAGAAATCCTGGTTGGAAGATTCCCAGAATCAGGCAGGAATAAGCAGGAAATCTGTAAGCCTCCAACCAGGATGTCCGTGAAACCTGGAATTTAAAGAATCTCTGGTGGTGTCTTTGAAAACCAGTGAACATAGTACCAGAGCTCAACCAATAAGATAGCAGATTTTTTTTAAGGCATATTTTGGCATTTTATGCTTTATTGGATAGAGAAGAGACAGTAGAACGATAATTTTTGGTGCAATAGCAGTGGGCTGGATTGATACCCATGCTACAGCGGTAAATGTGATCCAGAGGCAGTGGTTTAAGACCACTAGGCCACAAGATTGCAGGATTTTAACCAGGAGAAATGAAAAGGGCAACTAGTGTCAAACCATTCTGTAACCCTCTGTAATTTTCTATATATTAATTTCAAAACCTTGGGTACTTTTGTAGGTTAACAATGTAACGGTGCATACACACTTGCTTTTAAATGATGAGCATATTCTCTCTCCCCTGTCTCTCTCCCCCTCCCTCTTTCTCTCTCTGTAGAGTAAGAAGAATGGGAAGTCTGGTCCGTTCCTTCTCTCTGGCTCTAGAGATAAGACCATCAAGATGTGGGACATCAGCACTGGCATGTGCCTTATGACTCTGGTGAGTGTGTGTGTGTGTGTGTGTTACCTCCTCCTCAGGTAACCCGATTGGTTTCCAGTGTTGTTTTTTTTTCACAGGTTGGTCTAGTACAGTGTTTCCCAACGCCGGTCCTCAAGTACCCCCAACCGCACACATTTTCATTGAAGCCCCAGACAAACCCACCTCATTCAAGTCAAGGGTTTGATGATTAAGTTGAATCGGGTGTCTGGGGATACAATAAAACATGTACTGTTGGGGGTACTCGACGACTGGAGTTGGGAAACACTGGTCTAGTGTGTGTAACGTGTTCTCTCCTCCGTCTAGGTGGGTCATGATAACTGGGTGCGTGGTGTGTTGGTGCACCCTGGAGGCAGGTTCATAGTGAGCTGTGCTGATGATAAGACTCTGAGGATCTGGGACTACAAGAACAAGCGCTGCATGAAGACCCTGTGTGCCCACGAACACTTTGTTACCTCTCTGGGTAAGAGTGTGTTTGTATCCACGTGTTTGTGGGCATTCCCTCACATTGTTGTACGTCTCGTCAAAACCACCTGTTTATGTGTGTAATCTCCAACACCCTTCTGCCAGTTCCACAGTTCTGCCTCCACCCAGTCCATCTTCCATTGTCTCTTACATCTGTATCTCTGTCTTCCAGATATGCACCGGACTGCTCCATACGTGGTAACAGGCAGCGTTGATCAGACAGTCAAAGTGTGGGAGTGTCGCTGAGTCTGCCTGCAACCTCCCTATCCTCATCCTCCTCTCTACCCCACAACCACCTCTTTTCCCACAAACTCACCGCAGCCTCCTCCTTTATCCCCCCCCAAACAGCAGCCCTATAACCCCCCCTCCCCCTATCCTACCCTGTCTCTTTGACACTCACCTAAGCCCCACCTCTCGCACTCCAAACCATGGTTACCCAGGCTCTCCGCCCTGCCCTGTTCAAATAAATATTGTCCTTTTATGTAAATTATTCTGGATATAGAGTACGCTTAATAAATGTTACACACTAACACACACATTCTCGCTCACACACACACACTAAAAGAGAAAAGTATTCCTTGCATGGTGAATTCACCCAAAACTTGTATACTGTAAATTTGCATACCGTTGTCATGACGTCCTGATGGGGGTAAATGGTTTGTGTTCTGTCCCAGTGGATGCTGGGTATTTGTGACAGAGTGCACGCAACCCAATCACGTATGTCCTTTAAGGGTTTTATTTAGTATCTTGCCTCCGCTGTTATAGTCTGACGCTACCTGGGAGAGGAGGGAAGGAGAGGAGTGTGAAAGAAGGAAGAGAAGATGAAGTGGGGAGGAGAAGGAGTAGAATAAAATATGTGGGGGGGATAGAAATGAACATTTAGTCCTTTAGTTGAAGTGACAAAGTGTGTGCGCGTTTGTTCATCTGCGTGCGTGCAATGCGTACTGTACGTGTGTACATAGGATAACTTCTTATCATTATCTCTCTCTCTCTGTGGTCGTCTGTTTATACAGATGTAGAGAATTGTGTGGAGGCAAGGCTTCTTTCCCTCTGTTTTTACTCCCTCTCTTTCTGACTGACCGACTGGCTTCTAGTAGCTACTCATAGGAGTATGCTCACTAAGTTCTGTGCGCTCGCTCGCTATTTCTCTCGTTCATATACACATACACTCATACTCACACAGATGCACATACACACGCACAGTAAAATTGTGTATCAATATATCTGGATGTCATTGTTTGCACCATAATTAAAAAATAAAAATCTGTAAATATAACGTTGGCCCTGTTTTTTTACATTTAAAAAAAAAACTATGTTCTACAAGTTTTGCACAGCTTCAGGACGCCAAACTACAGTACCGGTCAAGTTTGGACACCTACTCATTTATGCTTTTTTTCTTTATTTGTACTATTTTCTACATTGTAGAATAATATTGAAGACATCAAAACTATGAAATAACACATATGGAATCATGTAGTAACCAAAAACGTGTTAAACAAATCTAAATATATTTTAGTTTCTTCAAAGTAGCCACCCTTTGCCTTGATGACAGCTTTGCACACTCTTGACATTCTCTCAACCAGCTTCACCTGAAATGCTTTTCCAACAGTCTTGAAGGAGTTCCCACATATGCTGAGCACTTATTGGCTGCTTTTCCTTCGTCCCACTCAGCGCAAACCAGATGGGATGGCGTATCGCTGCAGAATGCTTTGGTAGTGTAATGGGAATTTCAATGTTTGTGCTTTTCGTAAAACTCATTTCTGTGTTCTAATAACCAATGGATGTGTTCATGCAAGTGACTGATTTAACGAATCCTCACTTATCAGTATCTGGAATTTGGCAGTACACCCAGACCTTATTTTGAGAACGAGAACAAAAAATATCTCAGTGTCAAGGTCTCGGCTTGGAGAGAAGAAGTTGTGCGGTATTGGTCTGTCACATGTTATGAAACAAAACGGTAATGATTAAGGAATTATGCTAAATCATGCATATATATAACTTGTCTGTGTATAGCCGTATATAAGACAACTGCTGGGTTTGCCCAAAGTGAGCTCCTGATTGACATGTGCCATGCTGCATTGATTTGATTTGAACCTCTCCAGCGCACTGACCAATAAAGGATGATTAATTTAAGATTGACTTTGAGTGTTCCTGTGAATTCCCATGACCGTAGCCATACTGGTTATGTGTGCCTTGAATTCTAAATAAATCACTGACAAGAGTCAATAGCAAAGCACCATCACACCACCACTTTGTAGCAATTTGACCATGAAGGCCTGATTCATGCAGTCTCCTCTGAACAGTTGATGTTGAGATGTGTCTGTTACTTAAACTCTGTGACGCCTTTACTGTATTTAGGCTCCAGTCTGAGGTGCAGTTAATTGTCGATTTTTGAGGCTGGTAACTAATGAACTTCTCCTCTGCTGCAGAGGTAACTCTGGGTCTTCCTTTCCGGTGGCGGTCCTCATGAGAGCCAGTTTCATCACAGCGCTTGATGGTTTTTGCGACTGCACTTTCACTTTGAAGAAACTGTAATTTCTCTGTTATTTGAGCTGTTCTTGCCGTAATATGGACTTGGTCTTTTACCAAATAGAGCTATCTTCTGTATACCACCCCTACCTTGTCACAACACAACTGATGGGCTCAAACGCATTAAGAAGGCAAGAAATTCCACAAATTCACTTTGAACAAGGCACACGTTAATTCTAATGCTTTCCAGGTGACTATCTCAATATTTGTATTTATTTATTTCACCTTTAACTACGCAAGTCAGTTAAGAACAAATTCTTATTTACAATTATGGCCTAAAATGCCTCATGAAGCTTGCGAAAATGCCAAGATTGTTCAAAGCTGGCATCAAGGCAAAGGGTGGCTACTTTGAAGAATCTGAAATATAAAATATATTTTGATTTGTTGAACACTTTTTTTTGGTTACTACGTGATTCCATATGTGTTATTTCATAGTTTTGATGATTTCACTATTATTCTGCAATGTAGAAAATAGTAAAAATGAAGAAAAACCCTTGAATGAGTGGGTGTGTCCAAATTGTCAGGTCACCTTATTAATAATGCACCGTTCACTGCTCAAACACACCTGCTCACTCCCTCCCTCCCTCCCTCACCCACAGAGCTATTACTGTATCACGGAGGACCGTATCTTGGCAACAGTTGCCACGACGGTGAATGCATGAGCACCTTTTGCAGCCTTTGTAAAGAGAGAGAGAGGTGGATTGTCTATCCCTAAGTGAACAACAGACTATGGGAGGCACACAGTACTATTCTATTCCACATCAGGTAACTGATGCGAGCAGTAGAATCGGATTTTAAAAAAACATTAAAATACACCTTATGGAACAGCGGGGACTGTGAAGAGACACACTCACAGGCACTGACACGCATACATATGATAAGACACACTCTACAAACACGTACACATGGAAGAGTAGCTGCTGCTTTGGCATCTTGGCTAATGGGGATCCTTAATAAATACAAATACACTTATTTTCTTCCTACAATTTTGTATCAAAAAGGGGAAATGGGAGGAGAGAACAGAGTAAAGGAGGTGGAGTTAAAATGAAGGATAGAGAGAAGATAGAAAGGGGATGAGAGGAAGGATGGAGTGTGAAGAGGTTAGATGAGAGACACCTACCTAGAACCAGGTCGCCCTGAGTTGAACTCTGTTTCTCCAGAGAACCACAGGAACAGAAACTCTAGCCTACTTCTTTCTCCACACCCGCAACATTGTGAGACTAATCCCAGAGATAGTCCTGGTTTGTTGTCATACACATGCTAATTTGGTACAGTATTTATCAGTTGATTTGATTGTTATTTTGTCCGAACGGAGAACAACAGATTTGGCGTGTACGTGTCTGTCTGTGTCTATCCCCAGTTCATTCGCTTGTGCTCTTTCCCTGTCTCTTTAATGAATCTGTAGCATTTTCCTTCTGTCTCTATATTCTCTTTCTTGCTTGCTCTCATCTATATTGCTCTCTTCCCTCCCTTTAGTAGTGTCGGTGTTCAGTGTTAATGAGGAGGGTAAATGGCTGAACCATAAATATATCTGCACTCATCGATTGATCAGCACCTTTTCTGTCTGTAATCAACATGGAGGTGTAATATTTCTCCCTGAACTGATCATAGTGAATCATGCATGGCTTTGGTCTGTGTGCATTTTGTGGCTTTTTCTGAGGCCAGTGTGCTCATTGAGTCTCACGCACAAACGCTTACACACAAACACATACTCTTTCACACCTACATTGGTGGTAGGGGATAATGTCTGGGTTCAGTGTTAATGAGGAGGGTAAATGGCGTGTGTGTGAGAGAGAGAGAGAGAGAGAGAGAGAGAGAGAGAGAGAGAGAGAGAGAGAGAGAGAGAGAGAGAGAGAGAGAGAGAGAGAGAGAGAGAGAGAGAGAGAGAGAGAGAGAGAGAGAGAGAGAGAGAGAGAGAGAGAGAGAGAGAGAGAACTAGCGTGCAGTAAAGCATGAGAGCAGCCCTTACGCACTTCTGAGCAGTTGTTATGATTGGTCGAGACAGTCTGACTCTGTGATGAGAGCAGAGGGTATTCCACCGAGCTCTGTCCAATCACAGACTGTTACCATGCAGGGACACACACTGTAGCAGCACACACACACACACACACACAAACACACACACGCACGCACGCACACACACGCGCTGTACATGCATAGTCAACAACTCATATTGACACACACATGCATGTCCAACAACACACACTGGTTCCCTCGCTTGTGTTGAAACTCTGAGCCATCCCCCGAGTCTCAAAAATGACAACATTAGGGGTGAGCGTGTGGGAGGTGAGAGAAGTAGAAGAAGAAGTGAAAGAGAGTAGCTGGGAGCAGCATAATGTAAAAGAGTTAGGGAGAGAGAAATAGAAAGTAAATGGTAGAGAAATAGAAAGTGAATGGTAGAGAAATAGAAAGTAAATGAGAGAGAGAGAGAGAGAGGGAGGGAATGGCTGGCCATTGAGGTAGTATTGCAAGTGGCAACAACTACAAAAATGCCTTAACATCAAGACAATGACCATCTGATTTTTTACAAAGTAAATAAATGGGCAGTGAGATCCATTAGTGCTGCTTTCTGCTGTTGGTCATAGTGGTCTGGTAGGATGTGGAACGGCCAAGATGGCCGGGTCCATAGCAGATACTGAGGAGTTGGAGAAGTAGCTGAATGAACGACTAGACTCCTTAGAAGTTGACCAGGAGGTGTATGGAGCTTATATTTTAAAAGTAGGAGAGTGGTCTTAGCAGAGTTGCTAACAAGCAAATGATTCTGGGTTTTCAGGGATACAGCTAATTCAAACTAGCTTCCTTTTTTTGGCTGAAAACCGTATGTGGGAACTCCACTAAAGCGTTTTCTTGTACGCCTGCTATGTTAAGTTAGGAGGAGAGTCACGAAAAGAAGGACGACACACTGCTTGGAATGCTATCTGCGTTTTTTTTGGAGGGCAAGAAACTTGAAGGTGTCTGCAGAGAGATCATCAGAATGTGGGTGGAGAGCTGTGCTCAGTCTGCAACCAAGAACAAATATGATATTGACACATTGACCATTGCCAGTCTAATAGATTAGCAGGCTCAGATTGTGGTGAACCAGAAGTCCAGAAAGAGGAAATAAACTAAAGAAGCAATCCTGGCTCAATATGCCAATAGCTGCTGCTGCCCCCCCCCCCCAGTGGTTATAAATCCCTGTTAAACAACTCCAACATGGAGGAGGTTCTGAACAGGAGGAAGCAGCAGAGGGACCAGGCTAAGACTTAAATAAGAAGAAAGAAACAGACAAGATACATAATGAAAAGGATAAACTAGTCAAGCAGGACAAGGAAGGGCAACGAAAAGAAACGCACACAAAAAGGGAAACGCAAACGATAAGAAAAACAAATTACACTTTGGGACACTGTCAGATGAAATGTTTTGTTCCCGAACAAAAACACGTCTATTTTTGCCTATCCCATAGTAGCACTATAGACATTAAAAGCAGATTAGCACTATTGCAAATATAAGATGACATCTTTATGTTGTCGAGCAGATGCCCCGCCCCCCTCTGTGTGACTGACAGGTCCGGGCGCGAGGGAGCGCATGTAAATGAGCCGCGCTCGGGCGGAGCGGGTGCCCATGTGGACAGGCACCATGCCTTGTTGTTCTGTGCACTCATTGGCCAATTCACATCGACATGTTTTAATGCGCTGCGGGCCAGGGGAAGGGCTAAACCCTGGAGAGCGGTCCCGAGTGGATCACACGGACGGAATCTCTCAGGGACTTCAGAGTCCCGCCAGGCGTTGATGCCACGCAGTTTAACGTCAAAAAGCGACCCAAACGCTTTCATATTCATATACGCAATAAACGTTGGACTTTTGGAGCGACGGTGTCTGGCCTATAGTGTGTACAGGCAGTAGGCCACAGGCGGTATAACCCCTCTGTTTGGTTCTGATGTTCTCTACATACAGTAGCGCTCTCCCTGCCGTCTTTTACCCCAGGCTGTAGTAACAGGGAGGGGTAGAAACGTGGAGGGCGGGCCCTGACTGCATTCGCCTTGTAATGTATTCCCGTGATCGCATCGCCATCTTGTTGCAATCCCTCTTTTACGTGTGAGTAAAGCATTTATCCAAGGAATATATTTTTACTCATTTTCTTTCCGGTGAGAGGGAGAAAGGAATAAACAAAGTGCGCGTTCGTGTCTGCTGCGTTCCAGACAGTGCTCCCCGGCGGATCTCGGCTGTGCCTTTTTTCTTCTGTCCTGGGCGATCGGGTAGCCTACGGTGAGGGGCGCACGATGAGCATCGATACTCTTCTGGAAGCGGCCAGATATCTGGAATGGCAAGCCCAGCAACAACAGATCACACATGGTAAGAAAGGGGTACTCCGGTGGGAACCGGCGGGGGGGCTGCGGGAGTTCACAGTCTAGGTAAACCTTTGGAATAGCAGGATTAGGCTTGGTCGGTATATTGGGGGGTCCACACCTACTTTAACCCCGAACGGTCATGCATTCCCACCGATCAGCCTAGGTCCTGCTGGGAAACATCGTTTTCACTCAATAGCCTGTTCATGGACCCTTTATCGGTCATTCATGACCATAGTCTGACTGACCCTCTATAGTTTGACTAATGCATTTATTTTCATTTATCAATACGGGAGCAGGAGGTATTTTTCTACCTCGGTTTCCGGGTTAAATCCCAGCTATATATAGCTTTGCTGCTACTAATATGCGCACTCTGTCTATGTGTGGCTAGTTATGCTGTATCTACTGACATATTGCCGCGCGTTCTGCACTCCAGAACGCTTCTGTATTTGTTTCGGGTTGGCTCCAAAGCATGTGTTGTTGCTTGCTACAATGTTGCAACTGTGGATCACACACACGCGTGTTACTATGTTACAACAGTACTTTCTTTACATGTACTATGTCGTCATTAGTCTTCAGTCTTTTATACTCTTGGAAATTCTTAACATGTTTTGGGCGTAAAAGATAGGTCGAGTAGGGTTATATTTGTAGCTTGTTTTGCAGTAGTAGACTAATGATTGCAGAATTTTGGCAAGGCTATTGATGGTCGATGTTGCAATCTGGTCTCAGAGCATTTCGTATTATTCGTTATATAAATCCGAGACACTATTTAACATGATATGTTATGTTTGGTATGGTTACATAAGAGAGATGGTTACTTAAGGCAAAAACGAAAGAAGGGTGGTTGGTTGAGGTGGACACGGGTGGGTGTATAATGCGAAGTCTAGCAACCCAAAAGTTGTCAGTTCAAATTTTCACAGACAACTTTATCATTTTTGATAAATAGCAACTTTCAATTACTTACTACATTTGAGCTACTTTGCAACTACTGAGCATGTTAGTTAACTTAAAAACTTACCCAAACCCCTGGCCTAGCTAACGTTAGCCACCTAACTAGAATTTGTAACATATCATACGTTTAGCAAATTCATAACATATATTATGAATTGTAATTTGTAACATATCGTACGAAATAGGTGCTGGACATCCACAAATTAGTACATACCATACAAAACACAACATATCATACTAAATAGAGTGTCTACGTACAGAATAATACAAAATGATCTGATACCAGGTTGCATAGGGCGGTGGCAGGCAGCAGAACAACCGGAGAGGCTCCTGCAAGCAGGCTCTCTCTTTTACATAATGCTCTGACATTGCTCAGATATCTTATGACACTCCGGGGCGGGACACACACACAACCTTACTCCCTGTCCAGCTGTGTGTGTGAAACGTCAAACACAGCATGGGTGTCCGTTTAACGGGGTTGTGAACTGAATCACGGTTATTCACAGGATGTTTCATCGACGGTTGGTGATTTATCGCCACATATTGGGAAGAAGGCTTTTTGTTTCACTCATCTGGTGACGTGTCAGTTCATCCACACGCCCCTAGTGGCACATGCATACCGTGTGCCTAAGAGGACCTGCCCCCGACCACCACGTGCATGCCAGAATGACTGGCGCACAGGTCACAGTGGGGGGGGAAAGTAGGGCAACCCCCCCCTTTTCTCTCCCTCTATCTCTTCCTTTTTTTCAAATTAAAAGTATATGGACACCTTTCTCCCTCTCTCAATGAAAGAGTTATGTAATTAATGTTAGCATGTTTTTAAATCTGGAGCAGGGCTGAAAAGAAACAGTGTGTGTGTGTGTGTGTGTGTGTGTGTGTGTGTGTGTGTGTGTGTGTGTGTGTGTGTGTGTGTGTGTTGCATGTATGTATGTACACTACATGACCAAAAGTATGTGGGCACCTGTTCATCCAACATCTCGTTCCAAAATCACAGACATTAATATGGATTTGGTCCCCCCTTTGCTGCTATAACAGTCTCCTCTCTTCTGGGAAGGCTTTCCACTAGATGTTGGAACATTGCTGTGGGGACTTGCTTCCATTCAAGCCACAAGAGCATTAGTGAGGTCGGGCGCTGATGTTGGGCGATTAAGCCTGTCTCGCAGTCGGCATTCCAATTCATCCCAAAGGTGTCCGATGGGGTTGAGGTCAGGGCTCTGTGCAGGCAAGTCAAGTTCTTCCACACCAACCTCAACAAATCATTTCTGAATGGACCTGGCTTTGTGCACAGGGGTATTGTGATGCTGAAACAGGAAAGGGCCTTCCCCAAACTGTTGCCAAAAAGTTGGAAGCACAGAATTGTCTAGAATGTCATTGTGTGCTGTAGCGTTAAGATTTCCCTTCACTGGAATTAAAGGGGCCTAGCCCGAACCATGAAAGACAGCCCCAGGGGTTCGATCCCAGGCTGTGTGACCGGGAGCCCTATAGGGCGGCTCACAATTCGCCCAGCGTCGTCCGGGGGGGGTTCCTCCTTGCCCATCGCACTCAAGCGATGACGGGCCGGGTGCCTGCCAGCTGACTTCGGTCGTCAGTTGAACGGTGTTTCCTGCGACACATTGGTTGCGGCTGGCGTCCGGTTAAGCGAGCAGCGTGTTAAGATGCAGCGTGGTTTGGCGGGTCATGTTTCGGAGGACGCATGACTTGACCTTTGCCTCTACCGAGCCTGTTGGGGAGTTGCAGCGATGAGACAAAATCACAACTACAAATTGGGGAGAAAACGGTTGTACAATTCAAAAAGGGGAAAAAAAAGAACAACAAAAAACCAGCCCCAGACCATTATTCCTCCTCCACCAAACTTTACAGTTGGCACTATGCATTGGGGCAGGTAGTGTTCTCATGGCATCTGCCAAACCCAAATTCGTCCATTGGACTGCCAGATGGTGAAGCGCGATTCATCACTCCAGAGAATGCGATTTCACTGCTCTAGTGTCCAATGGCAGCGAGCTTTACACCACTCCAGCCAATGCTTGACATCGCACATGGTGATCTTTAGGCTTGTGTGTGGCTGCCCGGGCATGGAAACCCATATCATGAAGCTCCCGACGAACAGTTCTTGTACTGACGTTGCTTCCAGAGGCAGTTTGGAACTCGGTAGTGAGTGTTGCAGCCGAGGACAGACGATTTGTACACACTACGCGCTTCAGCACTCGGCGGTCCCGTTCTGTGAGCTTGTGTGGCTTACCACTTCGTGGCTGAGACGCTGTTGCTCCTAGACATTTCCACTTCACAATAACAGCACTTACAGATGACCGGGGCAGCTCTAGCAGGGTAGAAATTTGACAGACTGACTTGTTGGAAAGGTGGCATCCTATGACAGTGCTACGTTGAAAGCCACTGAGCTCTTCAATAAGGCCATTCTACTGCCAATGTTTGTGTGGCTGAAATAGGCAAATCCTAGCCTCCCGGGTGGCGCAGTGGTTAAGGGCGCTGTACTGCAGCGCCAGCTGTGTCACAAGAGACTCTGGGTTTGCGCCCAGGCTCTGTCGTAACCTGCCGCGACCGGGAGGTCCGTGGGGCGAGGCACAATTGGCCTAGTGTCGTCCGGGTTAGGGAGGTTTTGGCCGGTAGGGATATACTTGTCTCATTGCGCACCAGTGACTCCTGTGGCGGTCCGGGCGCAGTGCGCGCTAACCAAGTTTTCCAGGTGCACGGTGTTTCCTCCGACACATTGGTGCGGCTGGCTTCGGAGTTGGATGGCGCCGTGTTAAGAAGCAGTGCGGCTTGGTTGGGTTGTGTATCGGAGGACGCATGACTTTCAACCTTCGTCTCTCCCGAGCCCGTACGGGAGTTGTAGCGATGAGACAAGATAGTAGCTACTAAACAATTGGATACCACAAAATTGGGGAGAAAAATGGGTAAAAAAAAGAACAACTAAAAAAAATTAATAGCCAGTCATTTGAAAAGGCGACCACCAACTTTTGTATGTATGTGTGAGAACCTTTTCAGAGCGGAAGAGAAAGGTCAGGGAGTCTGGAAAGTGTGCTTATCCCCCCCCGTTGCAATGCAGAGGTCTATCTCTCCCTCCCAACCTACCTCTTGTTTTCTCATTTACTTATCCGTTACTTTCTAAATGTAATCCATTAGTTACTAGTTACCTGTCCAAAATTGTAATCAGTAACAATTTTGGATTAGCGTAATCTAATTACTTTCAGTTACTTTTAGACTACTTTTTAGACCAAAATGAATATTGCCAATTGAATGACATATACATATATATATGTATATGTCCTTTATCCTAATTATATATATATATATAATTAGGATAAATCAATTTTAGAGTTTACATTGCTGGCCATAAATGGATGCTGCATTTAAATGTATGGGTTATGTAGGATTCTTCTAACTCATTGCTTTCTACTTCAATAGAGATATTCATTTGATTAGGCTATATCTTTAGGCTGTCAGATTTCAAGTCATTCCAATTAATTTAATACCACTTGATCTTCAAGAATTGGATTTAGAAATATATAGATTAGCCAAATAGTTTTACCTGAGCATAACCCCAAAACAAAGGACTTATTAGCCTACTCTGTTGTTTAGGATTTTGTTGTCATGAAGAACTGATTGGGCTCATTGCTTCGAGTTGCAAAATAAATACTGCTCTCATGGAATGGCATGCTTTGTGCACTACCCATTTTTTTTTTGTACCTTTATTTAACTAGGCAAGTCAGTTAAGAACAAATTCTTATTTCCAATGACGGCCTATTTGCATGTGAAAATGAATGAAATATTCTACATTTGTTATAGGCCTATTGTTCACGTTTTCTGTTGGTGACGCTTTGATACCTTGATCATTTGCAGCTGTATAAAGTCTATCAAAAGTGTGTGAGTTTGAGCATGTTAGCATGTTAGGCCTATGGAAAAAAAAATCCCAGGACAAATTAGATTGAGCAATAAAAGCCCCAGTCATGGTCGTGTTATATGAAACTCATTTTTGCCCGTATGTAAAAGCACAATACCACGGAGGAGTTTAGAAGGGAGGAACACCCTCTGACGTTTATTCCACACAGACTGGATACTCACTATGCAGCTGTTGCAAGAGCACATTGTTCACTGGCTGTCCACTGGTTGCAAAAACAATGCTTGAAAGGCAGCTTAAACTTCTACAATTCAACCATTATTGGGTTCAAATACAGACATAGGCCTACATTTGTTTACAGCCTTCCACAACAACGTGCTCCTGAATGGCGCAGCGGTCTAAGGCACTGCATCTCGGTGCAAGAGGCGTCACTACAGTCCCTGGTTCGAATCCAGGCTGAATCACTTCCGGCTGTGATTGGGTGTGCAGGGCATTGCACAATTGGCCCGGGTTTGGCCAGGGTAGGCCTTCATTGTAAATAAGGATTTGTTCTGAACTAACTTGCCTCGTTAAATTAAGGTTGAATAAAAACTATCCGTAAGGTGCAATTAGCTAAATGAGAGAGCAGCAGTGTGATTCACCTCATTGGGCTATGTAGATATATCAATAATAAGTGATATCCATAGCGCCCGTAGGCCACGCCCCTGCTGTCGTCCTTATCTCCAGTTGGATGTACTGGATAATGCTCGGATGCTGACAGCAGTCACACCATTGGACTGTAGCCTACAAAAGCCCTTTCCTGCGATTCATCAAACCCATTTGGTGTGTCATCAATATGGTCTCTTGACTTGTGGTCAGACTCGCTCAGGTGGAACAAACTGAAACTTGTGCCTTTTTTCTGTGTGTGTGTGTGTGTGTGTGTGTCTGTCAAACTTCTAGCAATGTTCACACAGTTGGTTTTGTAACTGTATGTACAGTGTATATTTGATATGTAGTACATTTAAGCATGAGTGAACTCCGTGGTGTGCCACCTTTTTAGTTAGTGTTCTTGCCTGTGGGATCCCTCGTATCGTGTGTATCTAAGTTTGCCTTGGATCTGTGGTTACTGCCGTTTCATTGAGCATGCTCATTTAAGACAAACCCCTTTTGTCTAGTGTGTGTGTGTGATTTTGCTTGCCTGTGTGTCTGCTGTGTGCTGTGTTTACTGATGTGCATATGTGTTGACCTGTGTATGTGCATGTGTATATGCGTGTCAGCTACACCGTGTTTGGTGTGCATTGCGCATGTTGCCGGCTCCAATGACACCACTGAGTAGACCCATTCAACCCACCAGCCTATCACAGGCCTGGACCAAGGGCTGTCAGAGAAAGACCATGTCCTCACGTCCCATCGGTCGGTCTGCCTCTAGGATGACATCATTATGTGTGTGTGTGTGTGTGGGGGGGGGTTGTCTGTGAAATATGAATTCTACTACATTTTTGTACTGCTATACGAGATGAAGCCTTGAAGTGCCTACATTTCTAACCATCATCCCCCTCTCTCTTTCCTCTTATATGTTATTCTTCTCCTCGCCCAAAGAGGAGGAGCGTTGCAGAGAGAAGGCGGAGCTTCACAGCCGGGAGGCAGAGTCCAGACGAGCAGAGGTTGTGACCTGTGCGGACCAGCCAATCAGATTCAACCATGTCACCTGGGGGCCATCACAGCATTGGCCTGAGTCATCACAACATTGTCAGCACCAGCACCTCTCTCCCTCCTCTCACCCTCTTCCCCTCTCCCTCCCTCCTCCCCCCATCTCCATCGCTGTCATCCCCATGGTACCCGTTGTCACAGCTACGCCCTCTGTACCGCCCCTTCCCGTCATCACGACGATCGCTGCTGCGGCAACCTCGCTCCACCTCGGAGGCACCCAGGTGATGAAGGGAGGCTCCTCCCCTACTCAGCAGCAGCCAATCCAGCACCAGCTGGCAGCCCAGGTGAAGGCGGAGCCTAACTCGATGACACCACAGACAGGCGGAAGCCCTAGCCAATCCCAACCTCCAATTCAGATTCCGTACCCGACCTCCATCATCACCAAAGCCGCTTCCCAACATGCACTACTTCCACAGCAAGCCATTCCCACGCAGCCACGCCCAAACGGAACCATCATGGATGACCTGAGAGGGTTGGACGGGAAGAGACGACCTGGAGGGTGAGAGAGTCCTCGCTTTTTGAGGGCATACATTTTGCATGGATTTTCACTGATCACCGACTAAGGATAATAATAACGACTATAATAAATGAGTAGTTATTTAGGATGCAAGGTGATTTGTAGATCAGCCAGTCAACAGTGGAACACCACGGGTGTAGTTGAACAAATGTCATCGAACATGCACAGTGTAGTCAAACATGATGGCATGTCATCGAACACGCACAGTGTAGTCAAACATGATGGCATGTCATCGAACACAAACAGTGTAGTCAAACATGATGGCATGTCATCGAACACGCACAGTGTAGTCAAACATGATGGCATGTCATTGAACACACACAGTGTAGTCAAACATGTCATGTAATCGAACACAAACAGTGTAGTCAAACATGTCATGTAATCGAACAAACATGATGTCATGTCATCGAACACGCACAGTGTAGTCAAACATGATGGCATGTCATTGAACACGCACAGTGTAGTCAAACATGATGTCATGTCATCGAACACAAACAGTGTAGTCAAACATGATGGCATGTCATCGAACACGCACAGTGTAGTCAAACATGATGTCATGTAATCGAACACAAACAGTGTAGTCAAACATGATGTCATGTCATCGAACACAAACAGTGTAGTCAAACATGATGGCATGTCATCGAACACGCACAGTGTAGTCAAACATGATGTCATGTAATCGAACACAAACAGTGTAGTCAAACATGATGTCATGTAATCGAACACAAACAGTGTAGTCAAACATGATGTCATGTCATCGAACACAAACAGTGTAGTCAAACATGATGGCATGTCATCGAACACAAACAGTGTAGTCAAACATGATGGCATGTCATCGAACACGCACAGTGTAGTCAAACATGTCGAACACAAACATGATGTCATGTCATCGAACACGCACAGTGTAGTCAAACATGATGTCATGTCATCGAACACAAACAGTGTAGTCAAACATGATGTCATGTAATCGAACACGCACAGTGTAGTCAAACATGATGTCATGTCATCGAACACAAACAGTGTAGTCAAACATGATGTCATGTAATCGAACACGCACAGTGTAGTCAAACATGTCGAACACAAACATGATGTCATGTAATCGAACACGCACAGTGTAGTCAAACATGATGTCATGTCATCGAACACAAACAGTGTAGTCAAACATGATGTCATGTAATCGAACACGCACAGTGTAGTCAAACATGATGTCATGTAATCGAACACGCACAGTGTAGTCAAACATGTCATGTAATCGAACAAACATGACGGCATGTCATCGAACACAAACAGTGTAGTCAAACATGATGTCATGTAATCGAACACAAACAGTGTAGTCACACATGTCGAACACAAACATGATGTCATGTAATCGAACACGCACAGTGTAGTCAAACATGATGTCATGTAATCGAACACAAACAGTGTAGTCAAACATGATGTCATGTAATCGAACACGCACAGTGTAGTCAAACATGTCGAACACAAACATGATGTCATGTAATCGAACACGCACAGTGTAGTCAAACATGATGTCATGTCATCGAACACAAACAGTGTAGTCAAACATGATGTCATGTAATCGAACACGCACAGTGTAGTCAAACATGATGTCATGTAATCGAACAAACATGACGGCATGTCATCGAACACAAACAGTGTAGTCAAACATGATGTCATGTAATCGAACACAAACAGTGTAGTCACACATGTCGAACACAAACATGATGTCATGTAATCGAACACGCACAGTGTAGTCAAACATGATGTCATGTAATCGAACACAAACAGTGTAGTCAAACATGATGTCATGTAATCGAACACGCACAGTGTAGTCAAACATGTCGAACACAAACATGATGTCATGTAATCGAACACGCACAGTGTAGTCAAACATGATGTCATGTAATCGAACACAAACAGTGTAGTCAAACATGATGTCATGTAATCGAACACGCACAGTGTAGTCAAACATGTCGAACACAAACATGACGGCATGTCATCGAACAAACAGTGTAGTCAAACATGATGTCATGTAATCGAACACGCACAGTGTAGTCAAACATGTCATGTAATCGAACAAACATGACGGCATGTCATCGAACACAAACAGTGTAGTCAAACATGATGTCATGTAATCGAACACAAACAGTGTAGTCAAACATGTCGAACACAAACATGATGTCATGTAATCGAACACGCACAGTGTAGTCAAACATGATGTCATGTCATCGAACACAAACAGTGTAGTCAAACATGATGTCATGTAATCGAACACAAACGTGACAGCATGTCATCCAACACGCACAGTGTAGTCAAACATGTCATGTAATCGAACAAACATGACGGCATGTCATCGAACACAAACAGTGTAGTCAAACATGATGTCATGTAATCAAACACGCACAGTGTAGTCACACATGATGTCATGTAATCGAACAAACATGACGGCATGTCATCGAACACAAACAGTGTAGTCAAACGTGATGTCATGTAATCAAACACGCACAGTGTAGTCACACATGATGTCATGTAATCGAACACGCACAGTGTAGTCACACATGATGTCATGTAATCGAACACGCACAGTGTAGTCAAACATGATGTCATGTAATCGAACACGCACAGTGTAGTCACACATGATGTCATGTAATCGAACACGCACAGTGTAGTCACACATGATGTCATGTAATCGAACACGCACAGTGTAGTCAAACATGATGTCATGTAATCGAACACGCACAGTGTAGTCAAACATGATGTCATGTAATCGAACACGCACAGTGTAGTCAAACATGATGGCATGTCATCGAACACCAACAATTGGTGTGGAAGTCAGTTTTGATACAGATGTTGCGTTTTGCAGAGCTGGAACCAGAGAGGTGCACAACAAACTGGAGAAGAACAGAAGAGCTCACTTGAAGGATTGTTTTGATACACTGAAGAAGAACGTTCCAAACGTAGATGAGAAGAAGACCTCTAACCTCAGTGTTCTACGCAGTGCCCTGCGATACATACAGGTAGGCTACGGCTACGTGTGTGATGTTAGGGTGGTGCATTCTCCTTTTCGCTTTCCCTCTGCCTTTTATCTTGCTTTTCTTGTTCTCATTCTCGCTCCTAATTCAAATAAATGTGTTTTTCTTTATTAGCCAAAATTCACAGAAAACATAGCGATTAGAGCTGTATTCTAATTAAGCTACCATTTCCTTTTTCTCTCATTCCCTCCCTCCCTCTCTTTTCCTGGATCCTTGGCCACGTGAGTTGAGAGCACATGGCTAACGCGAGCTCAGTGACGTCAACCCCCCTCCCTCCCTCTGCCCCGCTTGGCTATGCCCCTCCCTCACCCACATGGCAGAGTGAGAGAGACACACTGAGCACACTCTGTTCTGCTGCTGCTCAGCTCTTTGTCTCTACCTCCCTCTCTCTCTTTCTGTCTACCTGTTTCTTTCTTTTTTTGCACTGTCATCCCTCTTTCCTTCTCATGCTTTCTCTTTCCAGTTATACAACCCTTTCTCTCCCCCTTTTCCTCTCTTTCTCTCCTCCCCCCTCTCTCAGTTTCTGCCCTTTAGAACACTTGGTAACCATAGAGACAGGCGGCAGGTGGTCAGAACACTGCAGGAGGTCCAATTCTTTACTCAGTGTGTGTTTGTGTTCCGGGTGTATTTATACAAGGATGTGTTTGTGGAATTGTGTGTTAAGTCTGCAGGGTTTGTACTCACACCAGCACAAAATGAAAAATATTATGCTGATTGATGATGAGGATCATGATGACGAAGGCTTTTCAAAATTAGGTGCTGTGGTTGTTTTGAGGAAGATATCTCAAGAAACACACTGGTCACTGATACAATGATATCTGGGAGGGTATCGGCAGGAGATCTCCATCCTAGTGATGGAGAGAGAGAGGGGGAGCAAAGAGAGATGAGGGAACCTTAGAGGGTGGTAGGAGATACTTTTGGCAATGAAGTGTATGTGGACACCACTTCATATTAGGATGTCTATTTCAGCCACACTCGTTGCTGACAGGTGTATGAAATCAAGCACACACATGCAATCTCCATAGACAAACATTGGCAGTAGAATGGCCTTACTGAAGAGCTCAGTGACTTTCAACGTGGCACCTTCATAGGATGCCACCTTTCCAACAGGTCAGTTTGCAAAGTTTCTGCCCTGCTAGAGCTGCCCCGGTCATCTGTACGTGCTGTTATTGTGAAGTGGAAACGTTTAGGAGCAACAATGGCTCAGCTGCGAAATGGTAGGCCACACAAGCTCACAGCACAGAACCGCTGAAGTGTGTAGCGCATAAACATTGTCTGTCCTCAGTTGCAACACTCACTACCGAGTTCTAACCTGCCTCAGGAAGCAACGTCAGTACAAAAACTGTTCGTCGGGAGCTTTATGAAATGGGTTTCCATGGCTGAGCAGCCGCAGACAAGCCTAAGATCACCATGCGCAATGCCAAGTGTCGACTGGAGTGGTGTAAAGCTCGCTACCATTGGACTCTGGAGTAATGAATCACGCTTCACCATCTGGCCGTCCCACGGACGAATCTGGGTTTGACGGATGCCAGGAGAACACTACCTGCCCAAATGCATAGTGCCAACTAACGTTTGGTGGAAGAGGAATAATGGCCTGGGGCTGTTTTTCATGGTTCAGGCTAGGCCCCTTAGTTCTAGTGAAGGGAAATCTTAACATTATAGCATACAAAGACATTCTAGATGATTCTGTGCTTCCAACTTTGTGGCAGCAGTTTGGGGAAGGTCCTTTCCTGTTTCAGCATGACAATGCCCCCATGCACAAAGCGAGGTCCATACAGAAAGGGTTTGTTGAGATCGGTGTGGAATAACTTGACTGGCCTGCACAGAGCCCTGACCTCAACCCCATCGTACACCTTTGGGATGACTTGGAAGACCGACTGCAAGTCAGGCCTAAACGCCCAACATCAATGCCTGACCTCAGTAACGCTCATAGCTGAATGCTGCGGGGACTTGATTCCAATGTTCCAACATCTAGTGGAAAGCCTTCCCAGAAGAGTGGAGGCTGTTATAACAGCAATGTTCCTACATCTAGTGGAAAGCCTTCCCAGAAGAGTGGAGGCTGTTATAACAGCAATGTTCCTACATCTAGTGGAAAGCCTTCCCAGAAGAGTGGAGGCTGTTATAACAGCAATGTTTCTACATCTAGTGGAAAGCCTTCCCAGAAGAGTGGAGGCTGTTATAACAGCAATGTTCCTACATCTAGTGGAAAGCCTTCCCAGAAGAGTGGAGGCTGTTATAACAGCAATGTTTCTACATCTAGTGGAAAGCCTTCCCAGAAGAGTGGAGGCTGTTATAACAGCAATGTTCCAACATCTAGTGGAAAGCCTTCCCAGAAGAGTGGAGGCTGTTATAACAGCAATGTTCCAACATCTAGTGGAAAGCCTTCCCAGAAGAGTGGAGGCTGTTATAACAGCAATGTTTCTACATCTAGTGGAAAGCCTTCCCAGAAGAGTGGAGGCTGTTATAACAGCAATGTTCCAACATCTAGTGGAAAGCCTTCCCAGAAGAGTGGAGGCTGTTATAACAGCAATGTTCCTACATCTAGTGGAAAGCCTTCCCAGAAGAGTGGAGGCTGTTATAACAGCAATCTTTCTACATCTAGTGGAAAGCCTTCCCAGAAGAGTGGAGGCTGTTATAACAGCAATGTTCCTGCAACTAGTGGAAAGCCTTCCCAGAAGAGTGGAGGCTGTTATAACAGCAATGTTCCTACATCTAGTGGAAAGCCTTCCCAGAAGAGTGGAGGCTGTTATAACAGCAATGTTTCTACATCTAGTGGAAAGCCTTCCCAGAAGAGTGGAGGCTGTTATAACAGCAATGTTCCTACATCTAGTGGAAAGCCTTCCCAGAAGAGTGGAGGCTGTTATAACAGCAATGTTTCTACATCTAGTGGAAAGCCTTCCCAGAAGAGTGGAGGCTGTTATAACAGCAATGTTTCTTCATCTAGTGGAAAGCCTTCCCAGAAGAGTGGAGGCTGTTATGACAGCAATGTTTCTACATCTAGTGGAAAGCCTTCCCAGAAGAGTGGAGGCTGTTATAACAGCAATCTTTCTACATCTAGTGGAAAGCCTTCCCAGAAGAGTGGAGGCTGTTATAACAGCAATGTTTCTACATCTAGTGGAAAGCCTTCCCAGAAGAGTGGAGGCTGTTATAGCAGCAATGTTCCTACATCTAGTGGAAAGCCTTCCTAGAAGAGTGGAGGCTGTTATAACAGCAAAGGGAGACCAACTCCATATTAATGTCCATGATTTTGGAATGAGATGTTCAACGACCAGTCCACATACTTTTGGCCTTATAGTGTATATGGAACTGGGGGATGGAGGAAAGGAGAGGGGGATTGAAGGGGAGATTAAGGAAGAGAGGGGAGTAGTCAGCTGGATCAGTAAACTGGAAAACAACCAATTACATGACTCTTTAGATGAAATTCCACCTTTATATATCTTCCAATTAGATTCCTCCTTATAAGCTGTCACTCTCCTGCTCAACCGCAGAAACCCTTGTGGATGTTGTTACCAAGGAAACGGCTATGTGTGGCAGCTGTTGCCGTGGTGTTGGAGAAGCAAGTAGACCTAATGAGCGCACACATACACACACACACACACACACACCGACCTGTGTTTTCCTCTCCTGCACCACCATGCGTGTCATCATCGGGAAGGTGTGTGTGTTGAGCTGGTCTGTTCACCAACACGCACAATTACACCAATACACACCGTTAGACAAACACACTCGCAACCAGACACCAAGCCAGTTGGTCAATGAATAGTCAGTGGTGCACTGGGAGAAGGAAAGGCTATCAAAATGACTTGTTTCATTTCTTTGCTGATATTGATGAATGGACATGCAATGTAAAAATGAATGATTTGTCTCACGTGATATAGGATTATCAATATGATTAATGGTACAACAAACCACACAGACTGTAGAAGCGTATAGGCTAATCCTGATCACTGGACTACACACACACACACACACACACACACACACACACACATATCTCTCTTACAAAGCTCCAGTAACACCTCTGCAGAGAGAAATGGGAGCCCTTTGAATGTTGAGCCGGAATGGCGTGTTCCTGGCTAGCAGTGAATGTGGGGAGAGAAACTGACCTCGCGTGTGGACTCCATCACGTGCCTGCTAAGAGTAAACCGCTTTGCTCACTGAACTCAGTGCCCTGTAGTCGGATCATGTGATGACCCTCTCTCTCCCTTTTTCGTTTGTTTGCTATCCGTCTTCTCCTCTATCCCATCTCTATTATCGCCGCCATCTTGTGATCTTCTGTTCTCTAACTCTTTCTGTCCACCCTGTGCTCTCTCTTCCTCTCTCACTCCCCCTTTCTCCCTCTCAGCAGAGAGTTGTGTGTGCCTGTGTTTAGGAGCCCCTCAGACCACTCAGTAACTTGGTCCGAGAACCATTTGTCTGCATGACTACTGCACGCCTCTCTCTCCCTTTTCCTCCATCACGTCAACCCCTCGCTCCCTGTCATAAGTTTACTCTTCTCATCTCCATGTTGTCTGGAGTGCACCACACGCACACGGTTGGGTCAGTTCTGGGCAGATGTTATTGGTTTACGTGAAATGTGTGTTTGCATGTGTGTTATGAGCAAGGAGTGTGTTAATGTCCTTTTCTCAGACTTTGAGAATGAGTTTAATTTACGGTAATGTGTACCAAGTGTGTTGGTATTACATATGCTGATGTATGTGTGTGTGTGTGTGTGTGTGTGTGTGTGTGTGTGTGTGTGTCTCCCTGTCCCCCAGACTCTGAAGCGAAAGGAGAAGGAGTATGAACACGAGATGGAGCGTCTGGCGAGAGAGAAGATCTCCACGCAGCAGAGACTGGCTGAGCTGAAGAACGAGCTGAGTCAGTGTATGGACGTTATGGAGATAGACAAGGTTCTCAGACAGACTGTACAACCAGAGGACGACCAGGCTTCTACTTCTACTGCCTCAGGTACACACACACACACACACACACACACACACACACACACACACACACACACACACTTGCAGAAGAAAGCATGCTGTGTGCATACCAGGGTTTCCGTTAGAAACACATTTGACCATCATGCTTATCAGTCTATAGCAGCATTTCCCAAACCTGGTCCTGGGGACCCCAAAGGGTCACCTAGCACTACACAGCTGATTCAAATCAATCAGCTAATCATCAAGCTTTGATTATTTTAAAACCAGCTGTATAGTGTTAGGGCAAAAACAAAAACAGGGACACTTTGGGGTCCCAGGACCGAGTTTGGGAAACGCTGGTCTACAGGTTAATTTGCATAATATAGTGGAATTAAATTGCTATGTGTGTATTTTCGTTAGTCATCATGTGGCCTATCTTTTTTATCCAACACAACTGTCACACGTACACAGCATACAGAGCCTATTTTGAGCAGGATGTTTCTCCTGCAGCTCCTCGGGCCGGTGCTGCTGAAGTACAACGTGTGCTTTTGTAAAAGCCTGTTCATTGTGCAACAATTTGAAATGCACTCGTGTTAAGTTTTGGTGAACAATTAAAAAGAACTAGGCCTACTATTTTTATTTCTCAACTGGTAGCCTAATTGAAGCACGCCTCCCATTCACCATTAAAGTGCAGGCAACAGGCTATCAGTGCGTCACCACCACTTTACAATGTGAGCTGGAGGCAGTATGCATTCTGAAAACACAGGCCTACTTAATAGTTTGAAACCTGACTGTTTTACTTCATATTATAAAAGGCATGTCTTACCTTGCTTCATAGCAGAGCAGCCTATAGGCAAATCTGACCAGGGACGACTTACCTTGCTTCATAGCAGAGCAGCCTATAGGCAAATCTGACCAGGGACGACTTACCTTGCCTCATAGCAGAGAAGCCTATAGGCAAATCTGACCAGGGACGTCTTACCTTGCTTCATAGCAGAGCAGCCTATAGGCAAATCTGACCAGGGACGTCTTACCTTGCTTCATAGCAGAGCAGCCTATAGGCAAATCTGACCAGGGACGACTTACCTTGCTTCATAGCAGAGCAGCTTATAGGCAAATCTGACCATGGACGTCTTACCTTGCTTCATAGCAGAGCAGCTTATAGGCAAATCTGACCAGGGACGTCTTACCTTGCTTCATAGCAGCCTATAGGCAAATCTGACCAGGGACGTCTTACCTTGCTTCATAGCAGCCTATAGGCAAATCTGACCAGGGACGTCTTACCTTGCTTCATAGCAGCCTATAGGCAAATCTGACCAGGGACGTCTTACCTTGCTTCATAGGAGCCTATAGGCAAATCTGACCAGGGACGACATACCTTGCTTCATAGCAGAGCAGCCTGTAGGCAAATCTGACCAGGGACGACTTACCTTGCTTCAAAGCAGAGCAGCCTATAGGCAAATCTGACCAGGGACGACTTACCTTGCTTCATAGCAGAGCAGCCTATAGGCAAATCTGACCAGGGACGACTTACCTTGCCTCATAGCAGAGAAGCCTATAGGCAAATCTGACCAGGGACGACTTACCTTGCTTCAAAGCAGAGCAGCCTATAGGCAAATCTGACCAGGGACGACTTACCTTGCTTCATAGCAGAGCAGCCTATAGGCAAATCTGACCAGGGACGACTTACCTTGCCTCATAGCAGAGAAGCCTATAGGCAAATCTGACCAGGGACGTCTTACCTTGCTTCATAGCAGAGCAGCCTATAGGCAAATCTGACCAGGGACGTCTTACCTTGCTTCATAGCAGAGCAGCCTATAGGCAAATCTGACCAGGGACGACTTACCTTGCTTCATAGCAGAGCAGCTTATAGGCAAATCTGACCATGGACGTCTTACCTTGCTTCATAGCAGAGCAGCTTATAGGCAAATCTGACCAGGGACGTCTTACCTTGCTTCATAGCAGCCTATAGGCAAATCTGACCAGGGACGTCTTACCTTGCTTCATAGCAGCCTATAGGCAAATCTGACCAGGGACGTCTTACCTTGCTTCATAGCAGCCTATAGGCAAATCTGACCAGGGACGTCTTACCTTGCTTCATAGGAGCCTATAGGCAAATCTGACCAGGGACGACATACCTTGCTTCATAGCAGAGCAGCCTGTAGGCAAATCTGACCAGGGACGACTTACCTTGCTTCATAGGAGCCTATAGGCAAATCTGACCAGGGACGTCTTACCTTGCTTCGTAGGAGCCTATAGGCAAATCTGACCAGGGACGTCTTACCTTGCTTCATAGGAGCCTATAGGCAAATCTGACCAGGGACGTCTTACCTTGCTTCGTAGGAGCCTGTAGGCAAATCTGACCAGGGACGTCTTACCTTGCTTCATAGGAGCCTATAGGCAAATCTGACCAGGGACTTCTTACCTTGCTTCATAGGAGCCTGTAGGCAAATCTGACCAGGGACGTCTTACCTTGCTTCATAGGAGCCTATAGGCAAATCTGACCAGGGACGTCTTACCTTGCTTCGTAGGAGCCTATAGGCAAATCTGACCAGGGACGTCTTACCTTGCTTCGTAGGAGCCTGTAGGCAAATCTGACCAGGGACGTCTTACCTTGCTTCGTAGGAGCCTGTAGGCAAATCTGACCAGGGACGTCTTACCTTGCTTCGTAGGAGCCTGTAGGCAAATCTGACCAGGGACGTCTTACCTTGCTTCGTAGGAGCCTGTAGGCAAATCTGACCAGGGACGTCTTACCTTGCTTCATAGGAGCCTATAGGCAAATCTGACCAGGGACGTCTTACCTTGCTTCGTAGGAGCCTATAGGCAAATCTGACCAGGGACGTCTTACCTTGCTTCGTAGGAGCCTATAGGCAAATCTGACCAGGGACGTCTTACCTTGCTTCGTAGGAGCCTATAGGCAAATCTGACCAGGGACGTCTTACCTTGCTTCGTAGGAGCCTATAGGCAAATCTGACCAGGGACGTCTTACCTTGCTTCGTAGGAGCCTATAGGCAAATCTGACCAGGGACGTCTTACCTTGCTTCGTAGGAGCCTATAGGCAAATCTGACCAGGGACGTCTTACCTTGCTTCGTAGGAGCCTATAGGCAAATCTGACCAGGGACGTCTTACCTTGCTTCATAGGAGCCTATAGGCAAATCTGACCAGGGACGTCTTACCTTGCTTCATAGGAGCCTGTAGGCAAATCTGACCATGGAAACATGGAGGCAAATCTTTTATAGACGTCATAGGCGATGCGTGAGTTTCAAATTTGGGGGTACCTTATAATTTCTCCTCCCATTTCTATCGATCTGTGTGCCAGTCACGATTTTCATGTGCACATTTTCCTGGAACAGTTCTAATAATACCGTTTGGGTTTCTCATAGTCATTGTCACGTGGCTCATCGTAAAAATGCGAAAGTAAAAAATGTAACTTATGCGAGGGCACGTCACATTGATACACGTGATCCTTTGGCAGTTAAAAGAAACGAGCGCGTGGAAACGAGAGCGACTCATAGCCTATAGGCCAATGCAGCAGTAGTCCTAGGACTTCCATTGTCAACTAAGTCGAAATGCATAAAACCGACAAATAAAAAAACATGATCAATTCAGGTTGATTCGCCTCACTGCCCCCCTTCCTCTCTTTTTGGTCAATTCCCCATTAGGCCTACATACGTTTACTGCTGGGGACATATGCAATGGGGGGATTGATCAACAAAAATTAACATTCAAAAAGGGCAAATAATTTACAGTGAATGTGCAAGAATTTGTCAGGAGACAAGCTGAGCCAGCCATTCTGGAGAGAGACTCACCTCTTATCGATGCCACACACCTCTCCCCTTCTTCTTGTCTCAACATTAGAAATGATACTCGAGGCACATATCTTAAGATACTTTTCACGGACAGCCGCAACTCAATCGAGTGAGGCCTATTGCCATGCACTCTGCCCAGATTGCTGTGATCCCAAATAGACATAGGCCTACAAGCTACCTTCCGGCGCCGACAGAGATGGCTGCCTCGCTTCGCGTTCCTAGGAAACTATGCAGTTTGTTTTTTACGTGTTATTCCTTACATTAGTACCCCAGGTCATCTTAGGTTTCACTACATACAGTCGAGAAGAACTACTGAATATCAGATCAGCGTCAACTCACCATCAGTACGGCCAAGAATATGATTTTCGCGACGCGGATCCTGTGTTCTGCCTTTCAAACAGGACAACGGAATGGATCCCATGCAGCGACCCAAAAAAACGACCCCGAAAGAGAGGGAAACGAGGCGGTCTTCTGGTCAGACTCCGGAGACGGGCACATCGTGCACCACTCCCTAGCATTCTTCTCGCCAATGTCCAGTCTCTTGACAACAAGGTTGATGAAATCCGAGCAAGGGTAGCATTCCAGAGGGACATCAGAGACTGTAACGTTCTTTGCTTCACGGAAACATGGCTCACTGGAGAGACGCTATCGGAGGCGGTGCAGCCAGCGGGTTTCTCCACGCATCGCGCCGACAGAAACAAACATCTTTCTGGTAAGAAGAGGGGCGGGGGCGTATGCCTTATGGCTAACGAGACATGGTGTGATGAAAGAAACATACAGGAACTCAAATCCTTCTGTTCATCTGATTTAGAATTCCTCACAATCAAATGTGGACCACATTATCTACCAAGAGAATTCTCTTCGATTATAATCACAGCCGTATATATCCCCCAAGCAGACACATCGATGGCTCTGAACAAACTTTATTTGACTCTTTGCAAACTGGAATCCATTTATCCGGAGGCTGCATTCATTGTAGCTGGGGATTTTAACAAGGCTAATCTGAAAACAAGACTCCCTAAATTTTATCAGCATATCGATTGCACAACCAGGGGTGGAAAAACCTTGGATCATTGTTACTCTAACTTCCGCGACGCATATAAGGCCCTGCCCCGCCCTCCTTTCGGAAAAGCTGACCACGACTCCATTTTGTTGATCCCTGCCTACAGACAGAAACTAAAAAAAGAAGCTCCCACGCTGAGGTCTGTCCAACGCTGGTCCGACCAAACTGACTCCACACTCCAAGACTGCTTCCATCACGTGGACTGGGATATGTTTCGTATTGCATCAGATAACAATATTGACAAATACGCTGATTCGGTGTGCGAGTTCATTAGAACATGCGTTGAAGATGTCGTTCCCATAGCAACGATTAAAACATTCCCTAACCAGAAACCATGGATTGATGGCAGCATTCGCGTGAAACTGAAAGCGCAAACCACTGCTTTTAATCAGGGCAAGGTGACTGGTAACATGACCGAATACAAACAGTGCAGCTATTCCCTCCGCAAGGCTATCAAACAAGCTAAGCGTCAGTACAGAGACGAAGTAGAATCTCAATTCAACGGCTCAGACACAAGATGGCATGTTGTGTTGTTCCTGTTCCCAAGAAAGCTAAGGTAACTGAGCTAAACGACTACCGCCCCGTAGCACTCACTTCCGTCATCATGAAGTGCTTTGAGAGACTAGTCAAGGACCATATCACCTCCACCCTACCTGACACCCTAGACCCACTCCAATTTGCTTACCGCCCAAATAGGTCCACAGACGATGCAATCTCAACCACACTGCCCTAACCCATCTGGACAAGAGGAATACCTATGTGAGAATGCTGTTCATCGACTACAGCTCGGCATTCAACACCATAGTAACCTCCAAGCTCGAGACCCTGGGTCTCGACCCTGCCCTGTGCAACTGGGTACTGGACTTCCTGACGGGCCGCCCCCAGGTGGTGAGGGTAGGCAACAACATCTCCACCCCGCTGATCCTCAACACTGGGGCCCCACAAGGGTGCGTTCTGAGTCCTCTCCTGTACTCCCTGTTCACCCACGACTGCGTGGCCACGCACGCCTCCAACTCAATCATCAAGTTTGCGGACGACACAACAGTGGTAGGCTTGATTACCAACAACGACGAGACGGCCTACAGGGAGGAGGTGAGGGTGTCAGGAAAATAACCTCACACTCAACGTCAACAAAACTAAGGAGATGATTGTGGACTTCAGGAAACAGCAGAGGGAACACCCCCCTATCCACATCGATGGAATAGTAGTGGAGAGGGTAGCAAGTTAAGTTCCTCGGCATACACATCACAGACAAACTGAATTGGTCCACTCACAGACAGCATCGTGAAGAAGGCGCAGCAGCGCCTCTTCAACCTCAGGAGGCTGAAGAAATTTGGCTTGTCACCAAAAGCACTCACAAACTTCTACAGATGCACAATCGAGAGCATCCTGGCGGGCTGTATCACCGCCTGGTATGGCAACTGCTCCGCCCACAACCGTAAGGCTCTCCAGAGGGTGGTGCGGTCTGCCCAACGCATCACCTGGGGCACACTACCCGCCCTCCATGACACCAAGAGCACCCGATGTCACAGGAAGGCCAAGAGGATCATCAAGGACAACAACCACCCGAGCCACTGCCTGTTCACCCCGCTATCATCCAGAAGGCGAGGTCAGTACAGGTGCATCAAAGCTGGGACTGAGAGACTGAAAAACAGCTTCTATCTCAAGGCCATCAGACTGTTAAACAGCCACCACTAACATTGAGTGGTTGCTGCCAACACACTGACACTGACTCAACTCCAGCCACTTTAATAATGGGAATTGATGGGAAATGATGTAAAATATATCACTAGCCACTTTAAACAATGCTACCTTATATAATGTTACTTACCATACATTATTCATCTCATATGCATACGTATATACTGTACTCTATATGATCGACTGCATCCTTATGTAATACATGTATCACTAGCCACTTTAACTATGCCACTTTGTTTACATACTCATCTCATATGTATATACTGTACTCGATACCATCTACTGTATCTTGCCCATGCTGCTCTGTACCATCACTCATTCATATATCTTTATGTACATATTCTTTATCCCCATACACTGTGTATAAGACAGTAGTTTTGGAATTGTTAGTTAGATTACTTGTTGGTTATTACTGCATTGTCGGAACTAGAAGCACAAGCATTTCGCTACACTCGCATTAACATCTTAACCATGTGTATGTGACAAATACAACTTGATTTGAGTTGATTTGTGATTTGAAACAATCCACAGCTATATAAAACACTTATTTATTTTTTTTAAATGATCCTCGATTCCTTTGCGGCTAAGTCATGCTTTCTGGTGATTTATTTTATTTATGTATAGACAGGAGTAATTATTTATAATTTGAATTATTTTATAATTTTGTCTACTTCCTAGCCTATTTGACTCGCCGCCTCTGAAAGACTTTGTGCCATTTCTCTCCTCTTCTATTGGTTTTCATATCAATTTTCTTCCGTTGTCCAGAAGCCAAAAGGCACAATCCTAGTCAACAACAAATCTAAGTTTTAACACGTTTTCATCTCTATCACAAGCTGCTCTTCTCAGTTTCACTGTTTAAAATGGACTTTTCCCTCAAATTACATTTTGGTTTGAAAATTGTGTTTTATTGGCTACTTCAATACAGGAGTTGCATGTGCTTCTCAAATGAATGACCATAATCTATATGTGATTTCTGTCATTCTGAGCACCGTGAGTGGATGCCCTAATGGGTTACGCACCCAATGCATATGGGTCCGGTAAATTTGTCCGATGGACGGTATATTAAAATCTTCCTGTTCACGTTGTCCAGCGCCACAGAAACCCTGGTGTAGACATACATGTCAATATGTGTGATGTGTTCTTATAGTGACATGTGCTGTATGAGTAATCGCTCTCCCTCTCTTTCAGAAGGAGAAGACAACTTTGACCAGGACATTGATGAAGACCTCTCCCCTCCTCCTCCACCCTTCTCCCTCCCCATTATACAGGCCAAATCATTCCTCACTCCTCACCTCTCCATCACACACAAGACCCTTTCCTCTGGGGTTCTGACCAGCCCCTCCCTCTTGGCCCCCCCTCCTCACCCCCAAGCTATCGCCCCCGGCCCCCCACCTCACCCCCATCCGACCGTCCAAGTCTCACCCAAAGTCATCACCCACCCTTCCGTCATCCAGGCTGTCAATCACGTCCTCCCGGCTAATCACAAACACCTTACGCACATCGCTCCCTCTCCCAGTCCTGCCTCCTCCATCTCGCAGCCAATCACAGCAGCCGCCGCCGCTGCCCACCAGACAATCACGGCCCAGCCCATCGGACACATCACCGTCCACCCTGTGGCCCACCTGGGGGGTCCCCTGCCCCCCCACATGTACCCCCAGGGATTGACGGTCTCCCAGCCCACGGTGTTGGGGCATATCACCCACACCTTCACCCACCACACTCTTCCCCACGTCCAGGCTAGCCATGCTACCGCTAACGTGCCCCAGGTCAATGGGGCGGCTGTGCCTGGCCAGTGTGGCTCGTCCCTGGGGAAGCCCACAACCATGCTGGCCCACCACCACCACCATCACCACCCACAGCTGGTGGGACAAACCACCGTCCTCAACCCAGTCACCATGGTGACTGTACCACCCTTCCCTGTTAGCACACTCAAACTAGCCTGAGAGACAGCGGGAGGGAGGGAGAGAGAGTGAGAGGGCGCGAGAGACAGCGGGAGGGAGGGAGAGAGAGGGCGAGACAGAGAGAGAGGGGGAGGGCGCGACAGAGAGGGGGAGGGTGCGACAGAGAGAGGGGGGAGGGCGCGACAGAGAGAGGGGGGGAGGGCGCGACAGAGAGAGAGGGGGAGGGCGTGACAGAGGGAGGGCGCGGCAGAGAGAGAGAGGGCGCGGCAGAGAGAGAGGGCGCGGCAGAGAGAGAGGGCGCGCGGCAGAGAGAGAGAGGGCGCGCGGCAGAGAGAGAGAGGGCGCGCGGCAGAGAGAGAGGGCGCGGCAGAGAGAGAGAGGGCGCGCGGCAGAGAGAGAGAGGGCGCGCGGCAGAGAGAGAGAGGGCGCGGCAGAGAGAGAGGGGGCGCGACAGAGAGAGAGGGGGGGGTACGACAGAAAGAAACGGTGCGAGAGAGAGGGGGAGAGAGAGTGTGAGAGGGAGGGTGCGAGAGAGAGAGGGTGCGACAGAGAGAGAGAGGGTGCGACAGAGAGAGGGGGGGTGCGAGAGAGAGAGGGTGCAACAGAGAGAGAGAGGGTGCACAGAGAGAGAGGGTGCGACAGAGAGAGGGGGTACGACAGAAAGAAACGGTGCGAGAGAGGGAGAGAGAGAGGGTGCGGGAGAGAGAGAGAGGGTGCGGCAGAGAGAGAGAGGGTGCGGCAGAGAGAGCAAGGGAGAGAGGGTGCGGGAGAGAGAAAGAGAGGGTGCAACAGAGAGGGAGGGAGGGTGCGACAGAGAGGGAGGGAGGGTGCGACAGAGAGAGGGAGGGTGCGACAGAGAGAGAGGGAGGGTGCGACAGAGAGAGAGAGAGGGTGCGACAGAGAGAGAGGGAGGGTGCGAGAGAGAGAGAGAGAGGGTGCGGGAGAGAGAGAGGGAGGGTGCGACAGAGAGAGAGAGAGGGTGCGGGAGAGAGAGAGGGGGGGTGCGACAGTTCGCTTCAACATTTGCTACAGTGTGACATTTGTAGCATTCAACATTTGCTCCCGTTTGGTGAGTATAGCGAGGTGTGGCCTGATCAATATGGGTGTGACCATTTGAAATCGCAAAACTCATGCAGCAACACCATATATTTTCAGTTTCCGCTGAATTCAACGTTGCACACCGTTCTGTCGTACTGAATGCAACCCTGGACTCAAATCACAATCTGACGGAGAGGGCAGGAAGAGAAAGAGCGAGTGAAGCCGTTGGTGCTCATTGATCCCAGGTACCAAGGAGTACATGATCAGGTTGATTCAGACTACAGGATTTGTGACCAGAACATTCCTCCCCAGAACATTAACTCTCAAGACTTATGGGTAGCACCCAAATTGTACGCGATTCCATATATAGTGCACTACTATGGGCCCTAGTCAAAATAGGAAGTGAATAGGAAATAGGATGCCATTTGGGACAGACCCATGGATGACCTCATACATTAATTGTTCTCGAGGACACTGACTCCTGTTACAGCCAGAGCCTGCTTTGGGTAGCAGTCACCTGTAGACACAGGTTCAGTCTACCCGCCGCCAGTCTTTCTCGTTCCCTCTCATCTCCTCAGACGCACTAACGTAAGATGAATATTCACTCAGGCATCAGGGGTCCTACTCATTCATTCATAAAACCGTACCACAACATTGCAGCCTCATCCAGGACTGCTCTTCTCCTGCTCAATAGCCCCCCCTGCTGCCCGTCTCCCATCATAGCCACTGAAAACCTTATCCTGGTGTTAGAATAAGGGAACAGCTCTGGGGGCTGGACACATAGCATACCTGCTGTGTATGTGTGAGAGAGATAGTGAATTATATGCCCCGTTGCCAGCCTATGCATGTCTGACTACGTTCGAGTCACCATCATATATGTATGTAAGCAATCTCATATGGTCCTACTGGTTGTTTCAGGTGTGTGTGTGTGTGTGTGTGTGTGTGTGTATGCCTATATTCAGTAGGATTTCTATTCTACACTATGGTGGATAAATCTACTGTTCCTGGTGCATGGTTCTATTTCTGTTGTAGCATTTTGACGTGTGTGTGTGCATGCAGCGCGCTCCTGTCGGTGTGTAATCAGTCATAACATTCTCCTTCAACCATAGCACTGTGACAACCTTGATCTACACCCGGAGATGATCTGAGAGCAAGCAGAAAAGCAGTGGGTGTGATGTCCCTTTTGTGTTCAAGTGTGTGTGTTTGGTAGGAGAGCGACTGAAACGTGGGGGGAGGGGGAACTAAATATTTTCTCTTTAGAACACTCTGATGTTTTGACTTTTCTAATATATGTGTGTAGGTACGTATGGGTGTATTTTTGTACATGTGTGATTGTATGCACGTTGTTTTGCATATACATGTGTGTATTTTACTCTTTAACCTTGCATGTAGATTGCGATTTAGGTTCCGTTTCAATGTAGCTTTTTTTTTTTTTTATGTTTCTTTCTGGGACCATGTACAATATTGTATGATGTGGGCAGGATCTTGGACCTCATGCTACAATGTTATTATATATAAATATAAAAACACAGATGTTTTCCCTATGGAGAAAGTTGACGTTATATATCGCCTGTACACTTTGGGCTGCCTTTTTGGATCCAACTGTCCACCATGTTTAAAGATAACAACAGTACTACAAACTATTCATTAGGACAAAAGTACGATGAAAACAAATAATAAATGAAGATTCTTAATAAATCATATTACATTTACTACACACCGTTTGTGCTGCTTCTTTCTTTCTGACACTTCAAACGGTCTACGTTGACACCTCAGGTATGACGGTAAATCAAGACTAGGCCACAGCATTTACTAACAACGTTTACAGGACCTCCTTATTTCTCAGGGAACAAAAATGACATGGGTTCAGAACATTCAGCTGCAGAGGATTCCTGCCCCCATCTCATCTCCATGGAGACCTCGAAGGCTGATACACCAATGAGGAGAATGGTGCTGGTTTGAGTGAGGTTGTCACGTTTCTTCCTCTGACGCAAATTCCCTCCTTCCCTTTTCTAGGTGTCTACGGGAATGGACCTCAGAGGCCCAGGAGGATTGTTGGTAAATCAGTAGTCTGGTTTCTGTCCTTGTTGCATCTGCTCGTGGATCCTCTCCAACACCTCCTGCATCCTCCTCAACTAGAGGGGAGAGAGAAGGTAAGGAAAGTTAGTGTTTGTGTGTCGGTCGGTCTAGGTTTTTTGAGACGCTGAAGAAGAACGTTCCAAACGTAGACTGGAAAGAAGACCAAATTCTATGCAGTGCAATACATCCAGGTACGGGTGTGTGTGTTGTCGGTGTAGGAGTGCACGTGGGTGTTCTCACCTCCTCGTCCTTCTCCCAGATGAGCCTCTCTGTCTCGCGGTCTACAGGGGCCAGTGGGAGTGGGGTCATGGGGAAGTCAGCGCTGCTCTCACTCTGAATCTTATCACGCAAGCTAACACACAGAACAAAACAAAGGTCAAATAGATTGTCATTCTTTTTGTGCAGAAAAACCTTGTAGCACAACCGTTGTGCCAAATGTGTTGTACATCAGTACAACTTTAGTGTGTATGGGTCTGGGTAGTTCTGTGTACGTCTACTCTGTGTGTGTGTGTAGTACCAACCTGCGTTTCCTCTCCTGCACCACCATGCGTGTCATGTTCTGTATACACTGTGCTCTGTAGTTCTCGTAGTGTGTCTCTCTGGTGACATCCTTCAGGTCCTGCATGTGAGTCTTCACCAACATGTTCCTCAGCAGCAGGAAATCACTGTGGGCCGGGTCCTCCACTGACAACACAACACTGCTATTAGGTCAGTGTGTTTTCACAGAAAGACATTTAGGCTGGAATTCAATCGAAGGTAGTACACTGTCGACAAGTCATTTCCTTGTAGTTCGCGGAGATTGCATTCACGGTAATCTGTGCGAATGTGTATTTTTTTACAGGCAAGCTCAGTGAGGCCCAACTCTGCTGTTCACCGTAGCGAGGAAAGTTCAGTTGTGTGTGTGTGTGTGTGTGTGTGTGAGTTCTGTAGTGTAAACGTGAAGGTGTGCCTGTGCAGCGTACCTTCCACTACACCCCAGGGGTAGAGCCGACCTCTGAACTTGCGTCCTTTACTCTCAACCTGGATGTTACTGCCTATTACAGCAAAAGGAATACTGTCCTAGAGAGAGAAAGATCAAGGTTTTCATGGTTAAGCCATGTGGTCAGTGCTATATGCAATGGACAAAACATACAGATGCCCTAATAGCCCTCTATCCTTCCCAGGTCTGAAGTCACCTTCAGCAGCTGCTCCTGCTGTTTAAACTCCTCATCTTCATCAAATTCACAGTCTGGGAACTGGTAGATGTTGATGCCAAACTTCTCCATCTCCTCTCGGATCTACACAGGCACACGCATACAGTATTCACACCCCATGCATGACCTTTTCCACAATGTTGTGTTACAGACAGAATTTAAAATTTAATTGCATCCATAATGTCAAATAGATTTTTTTGTCTTGCTTTTTACAAATGAATAACATAATAAAATGTGTAATGTTTTGAGTCAATAAGTATTCAACCCCTTTGTTAAGAAAACCAAAATAAGTTCAGGAATAAAAATGTGCTTAACAAGTCACAATAATTTGCATCCTGTTTGCAACAAGGCACTAAAGAAATACTGCAAAAAATGTTCTGTTGTATTGGATTTACCTTAAACACAACAAAGAAATAGCATAATGGTGGCTGCATCAAAAAATGTTCTGTCATTTTTGTAAAAAAGAAGTTTAGCACAGGCAAATTCCTTTACCATTTAACACAAGGCCAAACACATGATTACCAAGAAGACAGTTTTGTAAACTTGACAATGGCAAGATCCATATATTCAATTTGACAGAGCTGAAGAATTTTGAAAAGAATAATGGGTAAATATTGTACATTCCAGGTGTGTTAAGCTCTTAGAGACTTACCCAGAAAGACTCTCAGATGTAATCGCTGCTAAAGGTAATTCTGTACTTAAGGGGGTTGAATACTTATCTAATCAAGATGTTTTATTTTTCATATTCTTTTTTTACAAATGTTAAAAATGTTCTTCCATGTTGAGAGTAATTTGTGTAGATTGATAAATTCAAAATACAAATCCATTTGAATCCCATTTTGCACCCCAACATTATAGCACAGGGCAAGTATATACCCCAACATTATAGCACAGGGCAAGTATATACCCCAACATTATAGCACAGGGCAAGTATATACCCCAACATTATAGCACAGGGCAAGTATATACCCCAACATTATAGCACAGGGCAAGTATATACCCCAACATTATAGCACAGGGCAAGTATATACCCCAACATTATAGCACAGGGCAAGTATATACCCCAACATTATAGCACAGGTCAAGTATATACCCCAACATTATAGCACAGGGCAAGTATATACCCCAACATTATAGCACAGGGCAAGTATATACCCCAACAGTATAGCACAGGGCAAGTACATACCCCAACAGTATAGCACAGGGCAAGTATATACCCCAACAGTATAGCACAGGGCAAGTATATACCCCAACAGTATAGCACAGGGCAAGTATATACCCCAACAGTATAGCACAGGGCAAGTATATACCCCAACAGTATAGCACAGGGCAAGTATATACCCCAACAGTATAGCACAGGGCAAGTATATACCCCAACAGTATAGCACAGGGCAAGTATATACCCCAACAGTATAGCACAGGGCAAGTACATACCCCAACAGTATAGCACAGGGCAAGTACATACCCCAACAGTATAGCACAGGGCAAGTACACTGCTCAAAAAATAAAGGGGACACTTAAACAACACAAGGTAACTCCTTTGGCCTTTGGCCTGTAAAGTCAAAATTTTAGATTTTTGGTACCATCCAGTGTCTTTGTGAGACGCAGAGTAGGTGAACGGTTGATCTCCGCATATGTGGTTTCCCATCGTGAACTATGGAGGAGAATGTGTGATGGTGTGGGGGTGCTTTGCTGGTGACACTATCAGTAATTTTCACTGCTCAAAAAAATAAAGGGAACACTTAAACAACACAATGTAACTCCAAGTCAATCACACTTCTGTGAAATCAAACTGTCCACTTAGGAAGCAACACTGATTGAAAATACATTTCACATGCTGTTGTGCAAATGGAATAGACAACAGGTGGAAATTATTGGCAATTAGCAAGACACCCCCAATAAAGGAGTGGTTCTGCGGGTGATGACCACAGACAGCTTCTCAGTTCCTATGCTTCCTGACTGATGTTTGGTCACTTTTGAATGCTGGCGGTGCTTTCACTCTAGTGGTAGCATGAGACGGAGTCTACAACCCACACAAGTCTACAACTCCATGAGGGTGGTATGAGGGCCCGACGTCCACAGGTGGGGGTTGTGCTTACAGCCCAACACCATGCAGGACGTTTGGCATTTGCCAGAGAACACCAAGATTGGCAAATTCGCCACTGGCGCCCTGTTCTGCTGCCTGCAACATCCTCCAGCATGACCGGTTTGGCGGTGGATCAGTCATGGTGTGGGGTGGCATTTCTTTGGGGGGCCGCACAGCCCTCCATGTGCTCTCCAGAGGTAGCCTGACTGCCATTAGGTACCGAGATGAGATCCTCAGACCCCTTGTGAGACCATATGCTGGTGCGGTTGGCCCTGGGTTCCTCCTAATGCAAGACAATGCTGGACCTCATGTGGCTGGAGTGTGTCAGCAGTTCCTGCAAGAGGAAGGCATTGATGCTATGGACTGGCCCGCCCGTTCCCCAGACCTAAATCCAATTGAGCACATCTGGGACATCATGTCTCGCTCCATCCACTCGCTCCATCCACCAACGCCACGTTGCACCACAGACTGTCCAGGAGTTGGCAGATGCTTTAGTCCAGGTCTGGGAGGAAATCCCTCAGGAGACCATCTGCCACCTCATCAGGAGCATGCCCAGGCGTTTTAGGGAGGTCATACAGGCACGTGGAGGCTACACACACTACTGAGCCTCATTTGGACTTGTTTTAAGGACATTACATCAAAGTTGGATCAGCCTGTAGTGTGGTTTTCCACTTTAGTTTTGAGTGCGACTCCAAATCCAGACCTCCATGGGTTGACACATTTGATTTCCATTGATAAATTTTGTGTGATTTTGTTGTCAGCACATTCAACTATGTAAAGAAAAAAACTATTTAAGAAGAATATTTCATTAATTCAGATCTAGGATGTGTTATTTTAGTGTTCCCTTAATTTTGTTGAGCAGTGTATATACCCCAACATTATAGCACAGGGCAAGTATATACCCCAACATTATAGCACAGGTATAGAATACAGAAATTCTGTAGCACAGATAGGAATATCACAGGTAAAATTAGCACTGGTAAAGATAATTAAAGATTACCATAGCACAGTTACAGTCTCTTACCTTCATCTTCTTCCTGCGGACCTCAGTGGGTGTGAGGCTGTCAGCTTTGGCCAGAACAGGGACTATGTTCACCTTGTCATGCAGAGCCCTCATACATTCCACATCCAATGGCCGCAGACTGGAGAGTCACACACACACAGACAAAATTATTAAAATTATCGTGGAAAAGCAGGTTTACTGTGAAAGAACTGTGTGTATCTACCTCATACTTGTGTTGAGAGAGAGAGAAAGAAAATATGTATTGTGTGTGTAGTCTGGTACCCATGTCCGAAGGGAGAGATGAAGTAGAGGCAGCAGTGGACTCTGTTATCCTGGATGTTCTTTCTGTTCAGGCCGCTCTCGTCTCTGAAGTACTGCTCAAACTGCTGGTCAATGTAGTCCTCTATCTCTTTCCAGCTATAAGAAGCACAAACACCACTCAGAGGAAACTACAAACATGGTGGATCAACATGATGATAGATGTACACTCTCCACTATAGCTCCACTCGGCAAAGTGACGTTTCCTACAAAAATCACAGAAGTGGGGCATAGAAGCAATCTTTCCCCATTGAAAGTAGTCAAGCCAAGCCCGAATTCAAGAAATAACAACACGCATAGTTAAAAGCATTTCTTCAATTATAGCTCCCGTCCAAATGTCGTGAATGATATACAGTAAACACACATACACAAGTATACAGTGGGGGAAAAAAGGATTTAGTCAGCCACCAATTGTGCAAGTTCTCCCACTTAAAAAGATGAGAGAGGCCTGTAATTTTCATCATAGGTACACTTCAAATATGACAGACAAAATGAGAACATAAAATCCAGAAAATCACATTGTAGGATTTTTAATTAATTTATTTGCAAATTATGGTGGAAAATAAGTATTTGGTCACCTACAAACAAGCAAGATTTCTGGCTCTCCCAGACCTGTAACTTCTTCTTTAAGAGTATCCTCTGTCCTCCACTCGTTACCTGTATTAATGGCACCTGTTTGAACTTGTTATCAGTATAAAAGACACCGGTCCACAACCTCAAACAGTCACACTCCAAACTCCACTATGGCCAAGACCAAAGAGCTGTCAAAGGACACCAGAAACAAAATTGTAGACCTGCACCAGGCTGGGAAGACTGAATCTGCAATAGGTAAGCAGCTTGGTTTGAAGAAATCAACTGTGGGAGCAATTATTAGGAAATGGAAGACATACAAGACCACTGGTAATCTCCCTCAATCTGGGGCTCGCTCCATGCAAGATCTCACCCCGTGGGGTCAAAATGATCACAAGAACGGTGAGTAAAAATCCCAGAAAAAACTGGGGGACCTAGTGAATGACCTGCAGAGAGCTGGGACCAAAGTAACAAAGTCTACCATCAGTAACACACTACCCCGCCAGGGACTCAAATCCTGCAGTGCCAGACGTGTCCCCCTGCTTAAGCCAGTACATGTCCAGGCCGGTCTGAAGTTTGCTGGAGAGCATTTGGATGATCCAGAAGAAGATTGGGATAATGTCATATGGTCAGATGAAACCAAAATAGAACTTTTTGGTAAAAACTCAACTCATCGTGTTTGGAGGACAAAGAATGCCAAGTTGCATCCAAAGAACACCATACCTACTGTGAGGCATGGGGGTGGAAACATCATGCTTTGGGGCTGTTTTCTGCAAAGGGACCAGGACGACTGATCCGTGTAAAGGAAAGAATGAATGGGGCCATGTATCGTAAGATTTTGAGTGAAAACCTCCTTCCATCAGCAAGGGCATTGAAGATGAAACGTGGCTGGGTCTTTCAGCATGACAATGATCCCAAACACACCGCCCGGGCAACGAAGGAGAGGCTTCGTAAGAAGCATTTCAAGATCCTGGAGTGGCCTAGCCAGTCTCCAGATCTGAACCCCATAGAAAATCTTTGGAGGGAGTTGAAAGTCCGTGTTGCCCAGCAACAGCCCCAAAACATCACTGCTCTAGAGGAGATCTGCATGGAGGAATGGGCCAAAATACCAGCAACAGTGTGTGAAAACCTTGAAGACTAACAGAAAACGTTTGACCTCTGTCATTGCCAACAAAGGGTATATAACAAAGTATTGAGATAAACTTTTGTTATTGACCAAATATTTATTTTCCACCATAAGTTGCAAATAAAATCATTACGAATCCTACAATGTGATTTTCTGGATTTCTTCTCTTTCATTTGGTCTGTCATAGTTGAAATGTACCTATGATGAAAATTACAGGCCTCTCTCATATTTTTAAGTGGGAGAACTTGCACAATGGTGGCTGACTAAATACTTTTTTGCCCCACTGTATATGTCATAGTTACCAGTCAACTCCATTACACTCAAGTTACTTAACCAGTGAATGCTAGCTATGCTAGCTAATCTACCAGTCTGTATTAATGAGTGTTAGCACAACCTGCACACGTAAATGTATATTTTTAAGGTGTATGCAGCAGGTTGATAACAATGTCACCAAAGTTTTCTGTATTAGATATTTCAAACAGCTAATGAGTATTTAATTTAAAAGTAGGAACAAGATTTAACAAGACAACCTTGGGACTAATGTGACCTGGTGCCAACGGGCAGATGAGGGATTTTAAAATTATTATTTTTTATTATTATTATTTTTTTACATCTGTGCCCCCAGTAGAGGGGCGTGGCCACTGAATCGTCATTCCATGAGGGACTATTGATAGCAGCAAATCATCATGAGATAGTAATGATTTCAGCCTAGATAACCATGTACCTCTCTGTGTTGTTGACAGCGTCACCAAACCCTGGTGTATCTACGATGGAGAGTCTGAGTCTGACCCCCTTCTCCTCGATACCCACGGTGTGTTTGGTGATGAACACTGTTTGCACGATCCGCTCTACACACACACACACACACACGTATAAAATCAATCTTGAAGATCAGGGTTGTAATAGAAGAGGCAAATGATTCCAAAAAGGACACAACTTGCTGTTATAGCAAAACAATAATAGTAGTTAATAGCAACGGACACATTGAGAAATGAGTTTCTGACAATATTTCTGTCTCACCCTCTGCATTCAGCACCTTCCTGTTGTTGTAGAGGTCTGTAAGGTACAGACTGTTGACCAGAGTGGATTTACCCAGACCAGACTCTCCTAGAGAAAGAAGGCAAGTCAGTCATTCTTCTATCTACTTTTTTCTGTACAAATAAATGTTGGGCAATGTTCACCTCAATAAAACAAAGTTATTTGGAATAGATTATTTTCTGTCTATAATTCATTTCAGTAGTAATCTGAGTAATTTAGATGTCTCACCTGCTACCATGAGGGTGAAGGCAAAACCCTTTTTGACTGACTTCCTGTGTACCTGGTTGGGTAGAGTGGCAAAGCCCACATACTCCCTGTCCATGTCCTGTAGGGAAGACAGAAGACGGGACATAAAACATGCTGTTTGCAAATGTATTAAATGAAATACAGAAATATCTCACTTACATATACTACCGTTCAAAAGTTTAGCGTCACTTAGAAATGTCCTTGTTTTTGAAAGAAAAGCACATTTTTTGTCCATTAAAATTACATTAAATTGATCAGAAATACAGTGTAGACATTGTTAATGTTGTAAATGACAAATGTAGCTGGAAACGGCAGTTTTTTTATGGAATATCTACATAGGTGTACAGAGGTCCATTATCAGCAACCATCACTCCTGTATCCAATGGCACGTTGTGTTAGCTAATCCAGGTTATTAATTTTAAAAGGCTAACTGATCAATAGAAAACCCTTTTGCAATTATGTTAGCACAGCTGAAAACGGCAAGTTGAGTATCTGGAGCATGAGCATTTGTGGGTTGGATTACAGGCTCAAAATGGCCAGAAACAAATAACTTTCTTCTGAAACTCATCAGTCTATTCTTGTCCTGAGAAATGAAGGCTATTCCATGTGAGAAATTGCCAAGAAACTCAAGATCTTGTACAACGTTGTGTACTACTCCCTTCACAGAACAGCGCAAACTGGCTCTGACCAGAATAGAAAGAGGAGTGGGAGGCCCCGGTGCACAACTGAGCAAGAGGACAAGTACATTAGTGTCTACTTTGAGAATCAGACGCCTCACAAGTCCTGAACTGGCAGCTTCATTAAATAGTACCCGCAAAACACCCGCCTCAACGTCAACAGTGAAGAGGCAACCCTGGGATGCTGGCCTTCTAGGTAGAGTTCCTGTGTTCTTCTCCCCATTCTTAATATTTTATTTTTATTGGCCAGTCTGAGAAATTGCTTTTTTTGTTTTCAACTCTGCCTAAAAGGCCAGCATCCCGGAGTCGCTCTCTCAGTACTTTGCTCCGTTCGTCTTTCCCCTCGATCCTGACTAGTCTTCCCAGTCCCTGCTGCTGAAAATCGGCCCCACAGCATGATGCTGCCACTACCATGCTTCACCCAGATGTGACATTTGGCATTCAGGCCAAAGAGTTCAATCTTGGTTTCATCAGACCAGAGAATTATGTTTCTCATGGTCTGAGAGTCCTTTAGGTGGATTTTGGCAAACTCTAAGTGGGCTGTCATGTGCCTTTTACTGAGTAGTGGCTTCCTTCTGGCTACTCTTCCATAATGGCCTGATTGGTGGAGTGCGGCAGAGATGGTTGTCCTTCTGGAAGGTTCTCCACAGAGGAACTCTGGAGATCTGTCAGAGTGACCATCTGGTTCTTGGTCACCTCCCTTCTACCCCGATTGCTCAGTTTGGTCGGGCGGCCAGCTCTAGGAAGAGTCTTGGTGGTTCCAAACTTCTTCCATTTAAGAATGATGGAGGCCACTGTGTTCTTGGGGACCTTCAATGCTGCAGATATTTTTTGGTACCCTTCCCCAGATCTGTGCCGACACATTCCTGTCCAGGAGCTCTACGGTCATTTCCTTCGACCTCATGGCCTGGTTTTTGCTCTGACATGCACCGTCAACTGTGGAACCTTTTATAAAGACGGGTGTGTGCCTTTCCAAATCATGTCCAATCAATTGAATTTACCACAGGTGGACTCCAATCAAGTTGTAGAAACAGCTCAAGGATGATCAATGGAAACAGGATGCACCGGAGCTCAATTTAGAGTCTTCATAGCAAAAGGGTCTAAATACTTATGTAAATAAAGGTATGTTTATTTGTAATACATTTGCAAACCTGTTTTCACTTGTGTGTAGATTGTTTTCCTCCTCAATGTAATATATTTTAGAATAAGGCTGTTACATAACAAAATGTGGAAAAAGTCAAGGGTCTGAATACTTTCCGAATGCACTGTAGTTTCACATTATAAAATATGCTTATTGGTCACTACACCATTAGATAAAAATGCTATCACACTTCTGCACACTCTTCCTGAAGTTTTCATAATGATTCTATCACTACATCAGTGCACACATAGGTCTCACTCACACACGTATCCACACCTCACCCACCTCTGCAGAGTCGTAAGGGTCAAAGTGTCCCCAGGGGCTGCGTGGCCGGGACTGAGGGGAGGAGTCCATGGACCGCGACCCCATAGAGGTCAGCTGGTACTTCCTCAACTTCAGCGGCTCAAACTCTCCCTCCAGGGGGGCACGTTTGGTCCTGGGGGGGGTGAAGGGAGGGGGGCCACTAGGGGAGGGCCGAGAAAGCAGGGGTGTCCCTCCTGGGGTGTGAGGGGATCGCCCCATCTCAAGCCCAGTTCCTTCTGGTTCTCGGTCAACGACAGGTGTGTGGCATCCCGGAGTTGTGTTTTGGTCCACAGATGCACCCCGGGGTGGGGGGGTGGGGGGAAGGTCTCTCATGGTGTAGGCCAGCTCTGCATCCTCTGGCTCCTCAATAGACAGACTGGACAACTGGGGGAGGAGGGGGTTATAAAGCCAAATATCAATCATATAGCCTTGTTACATCAGCAGTTGTCTGAAAGTGCTTAACAAATACCGGCCTAGACACTGAAGCGCAAGCAAAGCAGAAACATAGTGGAGGAGGGAAACTAGGATATATACCTGCAGAACAGATTGTCCACCACATTACTAAAATCTGTCTCGTTATTTCATGTTGAAGGACATGAGTAAAGGAAGCCTCTTGTGCTGAATGCAGGGCTTCGTAGGGAAGAATCAGCTCACACGAACCATCTGATCAACAGGCCCGTCTACCTTCTCACACTAGTTAACCATAGAATTGCCCTACTTCACACCCTAAACAGCGCGTTTCACTCTGGGATCGATAGGGGGTAAATTTGCAAAGTCTGAGGTAAACACTGACCCAATTAGGTGAAACACGGGGTCCTGTGCTGACACAACATAAACAAAGTAAACTGCTGTGTACCCTACTGCCGGTTGGATTCCACATGACACAACGTGCAATTTCACCAACTACCGACTGACCCAAAACAACAAGCAATTTGGAACACTTTAATGACAGACGTAAAAGTAGTAAGTGGACATCTATCTGTATGTAAACTGCATTTTGAGGGGGTGCCAGTACACACGACCAGAATATGCCAACAATATTTCCCTGGTTCAATGAATGGCCTGACATAATCAAAACACACAACCTGACCTACCCGAATGCACAAATTCCCCTGAATGAACCCCAACTTGCCCCATTGACTGTAAGAGGTCTTCGGAAGAAACCAGACGAAGAGGACCATCATCTGCTTGCTAGCTAAGTTAGCTTGACGTATGCAGTTGTTAATTATCTTGCTAGTTAACAGATCTTCTGTAGCTAACCAGGTTGCGTACGGTGCTCTTTTGGCAGCCAACAATAATATTAAAACAAGCATAATGAAGAGGATGTTTCTGCTTTATTCAGCCCATACCTGAATGTGGATTGTGCCTGGCTTTATCTATGTAGCGGTCTTACAAGGCACAACTTCATAGCTAGCTAAAGCCACAATCTGGTATTGGGCTATCCTACAAACAAAAAAATTAAGAGTAGAGACACTGTTCAAAACCACATTTTAAAATGTTTATCAAGTGTTGAGTAATGGCCAAGAACTGCAAGAGAATGATTAGGTAACTAGCTAGGTACACCTAAAATAACAGGCTTATAAATAACTAGGCTATTCTAGTCCACACGTTCCAATATGGTGACTTACCTTTAGAGTAGTTTGTGAGCAAAGAGAGGCTGTTATCTAATTGTGACATAAAGAAAACTGTCTAGGGCAGGGATGCGTGGTCCCGTCGGATCAATCCCCATCCACTTTTTTTTATTTTTAAGGAACTCGGTCTAGGTCTCAACTACTTTTGCGAGTTAGGATAGTGCATTAGCGGTTCTCTTGTCAGGTCAGTCACTGATAGTCTTTTAGAATAGATAGTTTAGCGGCCAGCTAATTTGGCAAACTTGTTATCATGGTTAAATTACCAGCCGGGCCCAGTCTGAGGTCCTGAGCGCTCTGGAGCAGGTTGTCATCAAGGAGCTCTCTGTACTTTGCTCTGTTTATCTTTCCCTTGATCAAAAACTGAAAGGCCGCTCAGCAAGGAAGAAGCCACTGCTCCAAAACCGCCATAAAAAAGCCAGACTACGGTTTGCAACTGCACATGGGAACAAAGATTGTACTTTTTGGAGAAATGTCCTCTGGTCTGATGTAACACGAATAGAACTGTTTGGCCATAATGACTATCGTTATGTTTGGAGGAAAAAGAGGGATCCTTGCAAGCTGAAGAACACTATCCCAACTGTGAAACACGGGGGTGGCAGCATCATGTTGTGGGGGTGCTTGCTGCAGGAGGGACTGGTACGCTTCATAAAATAGATGGCATCATGAGGCAGGGAAAATATCTATATATATTAAAGCAAAATCTCAAGACATCAGTCAAGAAGTTAAAGCTTGGTCGCAAATGGGTCTTCCAAATGGACAATGACCCCAAGCACACTTCCAAAGTTGTGGCAAATGGCTTAAGGACAAGAATGTCAGGGTATTGGAGTGGCCATCACAAAGCCCTGACCTCAATCCTATAGAACATTTGTGGGCAGAACTGAACAAGTGTGTGCGAGCAAGGAGGCCTACAAGCCTGACTCAGTTACACGAGCTCTGTCAGGAGGAATGGGCCAAAATTCACCCAACTTATTGTGGGAAGCTTGTGGAAGGTTACCCAAAATGTTTGACCCAAGTTAAACAATTTAAAGGCAATGCTACCAAATACTAATTGAGTATATGTAAACTTCTGACCCACCTGGAATGTGATGAAATAAATAAAAGCTGAAATAAATCACTCTACTATTATTCTGACATTTCACATTCTTAAAATAAAGTGGTGATCCTAACTGACCTAAAACAGGGAATTTTTTACTTGGATTAAATGTCAGGAATCGAGAAACTGAGTTTAAATGTATTTGGTTAAGGTGTATGTAAACTTCCGACTTCAACTGTATTTGTGTGTGTGTATATATATATATATATAACACTCAGCAACAAAAGAAAGGTTCCTTTTTCAGGACACGGTCTTTCAAAGATCATTTGTAAAAATCCAAATAACTTCACAGTTCTTCATTGTAAAAGGGTTTAAACACCGTTTCCCATTATTGTTCAATGAACCATAAACAATTAATGAACATGCACCTGTGCAATGGTCGTTAAGACACTAACAGCTTACAGACGGTAGGCAATTAAGGTCACAGTTCTGAAAACTTAGGACACTAAAGAGGCCTTTCTACTGCTCATCTGTGTGAATGTGCCTTAGGCATGCTGCAAGGAGGCATGAGGACTGCAGAAGTGGCCAGGGCAATAAATTGCAATGTTCGTACTGTGAGATGCCTAAGACAGCGCTACAGGGAGACAGGACAGACAGCTGATCGTCCTCGCAGTGGCATAGCACGTGTAACAACACCTGCACAGGATCGGTACATCTGAACATCAAACCTGCGGGACAGGTACAGGATGGCAACAACAACTGCCCGAGTTACACCGGGAACACACAATTCAACCAACAGTGCTCAGACTGTCCGCAATAGGCTGAGAGAGGCTGGACTGAGGGCTTGTAGGCCTGTTGTAAGGTAGGTCCTCACCAGACATCACCGGCAACAATGTCGCCTATGGGCACAAACCCACCGTCGCTGGACCAGACAGCACTGGCATAAAGTGCTCTTCACTGACAAGTCACGGTTTTGTCTCACCAGGGGTGATGGTTGGATTCGTGTTTATCGTCGAAGGAATGAGCATTACACCGATGCCTGTACTCTGGAGCGGGGTCGAATTGGAGGTGGAGGATCCGTCATGATCTGGGGCGGTGTGTCACAGCATCATCAGACTGTCTGCAATGGCAACGAGCTCAGTCTAAACGCTGTGCTTTACAGGGAAGACATCCTCCTCCCTCAAGTGGTACTCTTCCTGCAGGCTCATCCTGACATGATCCTCCAGCATGACAATGCCACCAGCCATAGTGCTCGTTCTATTCATGATTTCCTGCAAAACAGGAAAGTCAGTGTTCTGCCATGGCCAGCGAAGAGCCCGGATCTCAATCCCATTGAGCACGTCTGGGACCTGTTGGATCGGAGGGTGAGGGCTAGGGCCATTCCCCCCCAGAAATGTCTGGGAACTTGCAGGTGCCTTGGTGGATGAGTGGGGTAACATCTCACAGCAAGAACTTGCAAATCTGGTGCAGTCTATGAGGAGGAGATGCACTGCAGTACTTAATGCAGCTGGTGGCCAGACCAGATACTGACTGTTACTTTTGATTTTGACCCCCCTTTGTTCAGTGACACATTGTTAACTTTATGTTAGTCACATGTCTGTGGAACTTGTTCAGTTTATGTCTCAGTTGAATCTTGTTTTGTTCATACAAATATTTACACATGTTAATTTTGCTCAAAATAAACACAGTTGACAATGAGAGGACGTTTCTTTTTTTGCTGATATATTTATTACCAGTCAAAAGTTTGGACTCACCTACTCATTCAAGGGTGTTTCTTTATTTTCTACATTGTACAATAATAGAGAACACATTAAAACTATGAACATATGGAATCATGTATTACCCCAAAAAGTGTTAAACAAATCAAAACATATTTTAGATTCTTCAAAGTATCCACCCTTTGCCTTGATGACAGCTTTGCACACTCTTGCTATTCTCTCAACCAGCTTCACGAGGTAGTCACCTGGAATGCTTTTCCAACAGCCTTGAAGGAGTTACCACATATGCTGAGCACTTGTTGGCTACTTTTCCTTCCCTCATCCGAAACCATCTCAATTGGGTTGAGGTCGGGTGATCTGATGCAGCTCTCCATCACTCTCCTCATTGGTCAAATAGCTCTTACAGCCTGGAGGTGTGTTTTGGGTCATTGTCCTGTTGAAAATCAAATAATTGTCCCACTAAGCCCAAACCAGATGGGATGGTGTATCACTGCAGAATGCTGTGGTAGCCATGCTGGTTAAGTGTGCCATGAATTCTAAATAAATTACAGACAATATCACCAGCAAAGCACCATCACACCTCCTCCTCCATGCTGCACGGTGGGAACCACACGTGGAGATCATCCATTCACCTACTCTGCATCTCACAAAGACATGGCGGTTGGAACCAAAAATTTGGACTCATCAGACCAAAGGATAGATTTTCACCAGTATAATGCTATTGCTCGTGTTTCTTGGCCCAAGCAAGTATTCTTATTAGTGTCTTTAAGTAGTGGTTTCTCTAGGTCTTCCTTTCCTGTGGTGGTCCTCATGAGAGCCAGTTTCATCATAGTGCTTGATGGTTTTTGCGACTGCACTTGAAGTAACTTTCAAAGTTCTTTACATTTTCCGGATTGACTATCCTTCACTGTCCTTTCTCCTTGTTTATTTGAGCTGTTCTTGCCATAATATGGATTGGTCTTTTACCAAATAGGGCCATCTTCTGTATACCACCCCTACCATGTAACAACACAACTATTTGGCTCAAACGCATGAAGAAGGAAAGAAATTCCACAAATTAACTTTTAACAAGGCACACCTGTTAATTGAAATGGATTCCAGGTGACTACCTCATGAAGCTGGTTGAGATAATGCCAAGAGTGTGCAAAGCTGTCAAGGCAAAGGGTGGCTACTTTGAAGTATCTCAAATATAGTTTAATTTGTTTAACAGTTTTTTGGTTACTAACTGATACCATGTGTTATTTCATAGTTTTGATGTCTTCACTATTATTCTACAATGTAGAAAATAGTAAAAACAAAGAAAAATGCTGGAATGAGTAGGTGCATCCAAACATTTGAGTAGTATATTGTGTGTAATATATATACATACACACACATGCATTTATTGTTGGACATAAGACTGTAAAAACACCAGGAAATAAGCTCCATATGATTTTATTTCAGAAATCTGTTCCCAAGTATTCCCATACATAATAAAGAGACACGTGATTGTGTAAAAATGTAAGCAAGGTTGGAAATGTATGTTTTAGTCAAACATATGTTTGGGCTTCTTGCTGTCAATTTGCAGTCAACAAATTATTTGCAATTATGTTCCGGTTCCCCGACCATCTGCTCAAGAAAAAAATTGGCCGTAGCTGAATCTAGTTGATGATCTCTGCTGTACAGACACAGTGATCGGAGATGATTTGCTCCCTGGACACCATTTGCATTTCCAGCGCGAGGGCTGCTAATTGACAGCGCAAAAAAAATAAAAATAAATTGTAATGCAAGGATTTCGTTTTTTTTTACAAAAAATGTTAGGTAATCGACGAAGAATGCCTTGAAGATCGACCGGTTGATTGTGACCGGTTGGTTACCACTGTTCTAATCATTCTAATTCTATGGGCCCAATCCTACCCGTCACATCACATTACCCACAACCCACTACAACGGGCTTAACGCTAGGCTCTCTAATACGCTGATCTCCGGTAAGAGGATGGGGGGTTGGAGACTTAGTCTAGCACACACACTTGTTTACCTATTACATTGTAACCTACAACAATTCTACAAATATAGATGGAACTAAAGGAATATATCTTAAACTCTTCTCCGTATGTAGGGTTTTCAGCAATTACATTTGCCCACATTTGGCTGTGTAAACTACAATTTCGACACTATTTTAACGTTTAGAAATGTCAAATCAGCGCTTTCAATAAGGTTTTCCTAAACATATACTGATATGCCTCTTATCTTTCATTTAAGCGATAAATAATATTTCAAATTAAAAAGAGACACTTACTGTAGCAGTTTTGCACAGATCCATACACCGTGTGTGCCTCCAGTTGAGAAACTACACTTCCCCCCAGTTCTACACACAGGTGTTCAAAGCGGTTAGCTAATTAGCATAGGTGGGGGCCAGTCTTTCCCGAAAACAAGCCCTGTAAACATGGAGATCTGGCAATGTGGGAACACTAATCTTAACCCTATAAAAAAAGGTGTAGTAATTTACCTTTAGTTGTTTTATAATTTCTTGCTGATATGAAAGATATATTCCTTATGTTTCCAAAACAGTACCGCAAGCAGTGCGAGTTATTAGAGGATGTGTTGGGCTCTTAATAAAGATACTATCGTTTATAGGCACTAAAGTCTATGAATGGGGTACTGAAGGTCCTACCTGGATGTCTGAACAGAGTGCAGAAGAGACCATAGGAGAGAGTATGGAGGACACAAGAAGTTATGTGAAGATAACATGCTGTTCAATCAATAAAGAGATTAATTGATCAATGTAAAACTGTCTGACCTGGCCAAACGGATATCAGAAAAAAAGACAGAATAAACTAAATGATAGACCATCTATTGCACAAAAAACATCAACATTACACCATAACTGCAAGTAAAAGTAGAAAATGTTAAATCAGGCTATTTAAAAAAAATATTGCAGTTGCTATTTCAAAGGGCTATCCCATGACTGCACCCAGAATTTACCAGGTTTGAAGCTGCTACGTAACCTGACAGGCGACGACATGTGGTCTATGTTGCGGTGCAGTGCGCTGTCAGCTAGTCATCGGACGGCTAAGATCGCGTACCTTCGGTGTCTGTCAAAACAATCTCGCTCCGTCAATGACTGGATTTTGTTCCAATTTGGCCCTAAACCAGGGGTACGTTCAGTTTGCTTGAACGTTTGCTACACTGCAGAACAGTTTGTACTTTGTACGTTTTCCCAAAACGTTCTTGAACAGACTTTGAGATGTGTGCGGGGGTGTGGCTTGCAGCAAAGAGTGACCTATTTAAAAGGGCAGCGGTGAATTGTGAACCCACAACCCAGCCCTTCCCCGTTTTTATTCATCAGTTTACTTCAACACGCCTGGTCTTCCGAGTCGGTTAAATAACTAATATGAAGTGCCTGCACCACTCCAAGACCAGAGTTGCCGACATATCTGATTTCAGTGGGTTCAAGACAACTCTGAAAGAAATCATCATCCAACTTGGAATTCCAAATCAGAAACTGAGGCATCTTTACGAACTAAATTATTGGGATCATCTGGTTACCACCAATGTTTGGAATACATTGAGCTCGTTGACAAAAACCATGGGATGCCTTTTCACACAGATACTTTGTCAAAGGTCCGGTCACTCCGGTGGGTCTGTGTTAGCTATGCAATTTTTATATTGAATATCATCTATTAATTTACTCTTATAGTATTTTTATGTAGCAGCTAAATGTAAGCCAGGGAAACTAATTGTTCTCACATACAGAATTTTCTGCATGACTGTGACGCTCTTTACCTCAATTGTTAGGATGTTCTTGTGATCACAATATTCACGACAGTACTACTTATTATGTTCAAATAGAAAGATAATTAAATCATGTTTACTTTAAAAAGATGGGCCTGGCTTAGAATAGAACATTCAGTTTTGTTTGTGTGGCACTGTTTACCGCAATTTTCTGGAACATCTTGTGACCAGAACTTGAGATTGAAATAAAGGTGTTTCTTTAAAAATATATTAATACAATACATTAAGGGAAAGGATCCACAGACGGAGGCTGATTATCTTTCTGCACATCTCTTTACTTGCAATGCTGGCTGCCATGGTTAACCGAAACACAGGACATTCAGGGCCGGCATTATGGGCTGTCCATGTAAAATATTGATCATTTATTTGACGAGGCGCGCCAACAGAAAGATGCATCAATCTCACATAAAGCATCCGAGCGAGCGAAACAGCGCCCCTCTGTCTCCGTATGTGTAGACCATGAATCTGATGCTGTCTGGACAAAAGGAGTATGGCATGTCACCTTTTCTGTCCAGACAGTATCAGATACATTGAATACATAAGACAGGGGTGTTGTTTCAGCAGAGAGGAAGAGGCGAAGCGAGACGGATCACTCTCTCAGAAATCTGTCCCGAATAAGCTCAATGCATTTCGATAAAAACAATATGCAGACCTAAATTTGTCAACTGCATTACCGCCTTGTATCCATTATATATGGATCTCTGGTTTCAGCCATTTGCAAATTAGAAAGAAAAGTTGGCAGGTGCACTGCATTGTTCCCCTAAACCAAATGTATGTTTTTCCAAAACTATATAATTACTGTCTAAATGAAATCATTTAAAATACTTAGCTACACATGATCATTACCTTCTTTTTTTTTTAAATGCTGTGGATTGTTTCAAATCACAAGTGCATAGGCCTATGCAGTGGCGACCCGTCATTCAGGGCAGGTGGGGCTCTGCATACAAACATGGTCTCTTTTTTTGCTTTCTTGAATAAGGGAGCTCTAAAATGCAGGTGTTTAAGCCTAGATCAGTGCTTTCTGTTGTGGGGCAACCAGCGGAAAATACGGAGTGTAGTGGTTGGTAATGTTCTCTAGTTGCACCGTGATTGGCTCAGTGTTCTGTCACTCATGGGGACTGCGTCACAGCAAAATCTACAGTTATAACAAAAAAATTCAAGCCCCTTGGGTGCTGCCATAGTTACATTAAAAGTGCCCCTCCAAGAATGCTCAAGGTCATTGGCACCAGATATTATGTAAAATCAGGTTATATCTACTGTAGCTTTCATTGGACTGATCATGTCAACATCAAACTTTCAAAATCTTAGCAAGCAGTCATCATCATGAATCAAGTCAACAATCTTGGCAAATCATTTTCAATCCTTGTCATATGAAGAGAAAGTACGAAAATAAAATGTATTGGTGCTCATCGGCCATTGGACATAACCATTACACAACAAGTTGGAAATCGCATATTCAACAGTGAGTGGTTTGGAAGGAATCAGTGGCTCACTGCAAGCATTGCAAAGTAATCACTCATTGGAGTGGGTGCGTGGCCCAAGTCTGGGTTTAAGGGTCTCTCTTCCAAGCTTAAAAGGATAAACATTCAACATTGAACATGCTGTCAATCCAGCATGACTTTTGCTGCACTCAAAACAACTGGAAACTCAGAACTGGGAAATCTCAGACTTCAGTGAGTTCAAGACAACTGGGAAATCGTTTTTAAAAAACGAGCTCCGACTGGAAACGGTCATCCAACTGGGAATTCCAAGTCGGGAACTCAGGCCTTTTTCTAGTGCTCTGACCTGAAGATCACTGACGTCATGATTCAACCTTTTTAAATATATTTTTTTAAAGAGGTCCCAGTTGTCTTGAAAGCACCATAAATCCAGAGAATGTCAGACATTGATGACAAAATTGGCCCATGAAGGACCGCCGCGACACCTTCATGTTTAAGTGAGCACAGCACATTTACATTTACATTTGAGTCCAAAATAAACCCATCCGTTTAAAACATATTCAGTAAATGTCAACCTATGACAAACCAGTGGAACAGCAATTTTTAAACAATAGTTTTGCATTAATTCTTTTAGCTGGTTGGCCAATTCAAATAATGACCAGGTATAGCTGACAAAGAGGTGTGGGTAGTTGGACAAAACAAGTATCATAACGGATATGGGAAATTGTGTGTAATGATCTTAACCTAACCCAGCTGCTGACTAAGCCTACATGGCCCAACCCTAGGGGGCTTCAAAGTCAAATCTGATTGATCTTAATTTAATGAATACAGCAGAGAAAACAGTGGGGCTTACAAAGCAGTGGGGCTTACCAGGCTAATAGGTTCATTAAAAACCTAGTGTGATTTTTGATTTTTTTTTGTCATTTTGTCTGTCATAGTTGAAGTGTACCTGTGATGAAAATTACAGGCCTCTCTCATCTTTTTAAGGGGAGAACTTGCACAATTGGTGGCTGACTAAATGCTTTTTGCCCCACTGTATGTTTCTACTGGTGTCTTCAACCAAGACATTAGTGACCAAAAATCTTAGCCTCATGTCATCACAAAGAACAACATTAAAAACTTCAGTGATCTTTATTTTAGTGACCTTTATTGTATTTCAGGGATCCCAGAACCAGATTTAGATTACTGCCTCTTTGCAGATGTCTTCAGATACTATTGTGGAAAGTCATGCACCCTTCAAAGAATGTGAGGCAGGGTAGATTGAATGCCTGGTACAGAATTATCAGAGTCATTCATAAAAGAGATGTTTTGATGTAAAGGCCAGGAACACAGGTTTAGGCCCAGACTGAAAAGCTTTTTAAGCAACTCTGGAATCATTTTGTAAAACAAATCAGAATTGATAAACTGATTATGTAACCACTCTATCAGAACGGGCAATGGTAACCCGGCTAAAGGAAAACTGTCAAATCACTGAAGGATGCGATCCACACTTCTACTCCTCTCTGCCACAAGACATTAATTAAGACACTGACCTCATTATGGAAGAAAATGCCATCATTGATGCATTTAATAATAAGGGGGAAAGGAGAAGATTAATGGCACGTCGTCTAATGCACTGCATCTCAGAGACCATTGAGGTGTCACTACAGACACTCTGGTTGTATCCAGGCTGTATCACAAGGGCCTGAACAGAGTCCCATGGGGGACACCATTGAGCCCAGCGTTGTCGGAGGCTGGTGTAGGCCACCTGGTAAATACACCTTCACTTTGTAAACTTGCTGAATGATCAGCGAAAGATGCCAAAGCTTTTCTTTTAGGCTATTTAGAAAAATAAGTCTGATGGTTCAGCAATCGAGACAACAATAAATCAGAAGATGAGAGCAATTGGATCCTGGTCTGCTTAAGTGTGCAGCGCCTATTATTGTTGGCTGAATAACAGTCTTTTTTTTTTTTTTACTTAACATTGAAATCAGGACATATTCCAAAAGTATGAGAAAGGTATTTTTGAATGTAAATCAATCACGGTTTATGCATGCCAAGGCATAGCACTATTATCAAGACAAAATCAAAGAAAAGCAAAGAAGTTGTTAATGATCTTGTCCATGCTTTAGACACATGAAATATGCTGCTTTGTTTATGAACCTGTCAAAAGCTTTTGGGTGTTGATCATGCTATTTTAATGAAAGACGGAAGGGACCTGAGCTCGGCCACCTGTTCATGGTTTCTTAGTGAGTATTCAGGCTATTGTGACTAAGGGAGTTAAGGTCTGAAATTTCTTGAAGAAGAAAGGTGTACCCATAGGGTCAATTTTGGGCAGGTTGTTCACTTCACTACTTATATAAACACCATTGGTCAATCTGTAAAATAATTGTAAACTTCATCTACACACAGGGTAGTGGCAAAGTGTGTGGACACCTGATGGTCGAACATAAGTCGCTCTGCAAAGAGGTCTGCTAAATGACTTAAATGTAAATGTAAAATCATTGGCATTAATATGGAGTTGGTCCTCCCCCTCCAATTCATTCCAAGTGTGTTCGATGGCAGCTCTGTCAGGACTGTAGCAGGCCAGAAAGTTCTTAACAGCAGAGACAGAGGATTTCTGTAGGACCTCGGAGGGACTGGGGCATTGTCATGTCCGAAACAGGAAAGGGTCTTCCCCAAACACACCTACTAATTCAAGTTTGTATTTATTACATTTTTTACTATTTCTACATTGTAGAATAATAGTGAAGACCTCAACTAGGGGAAATAAGTCAAATGGAATCAGAAAGCAACTGAAAGTGGTTAAACAAATCAAAGTATATTTTATATTTGAGATTCTTCAAAGTAGCCACCCTTTGAGGGAAGCTTTGACTAGGCATTCTCTCAACCAGCTTCATGAGGTAGCGGGGGGAATGCATTTCAATTAACAGGTGTGCCTTGTTAAGTTAATTTGTGGAATTTCTTTCCTTCTTAAGCCAATCAGTTGTGTTGTGACAAGGTAGGGGTGGTATACAGAAGATAGCCCTATCTACTAAAAGACCAAGTGCCATACTATGGAAGAACAGCATCTAGTAAAATGACAGTACATCATTGCCTTTGGACATGAAGGACAGTCAATATGGACCATTTCAAAACTTCTTCAGAGTGCAGTGGAAAAACCCTAAAGAGCATGATGAAACTGAGTCAAAGGACCAGACAGGGGAGGAAAAAGTTACCTTTGCTGCAGAACTGTTCAGAGGTTACCATCCTCAGAAAGGAGCAGCCCAAATAAAGCTTCACAGAGTTGAAGTAACAGACATCTCAACATCAACTGATCCAGAGGATGTTAAGCTTGAAAGGTCTTCATAGTAATTTCTGACAGAAACCATGGACTAAAGGACAGCAATAAGAAGAAGGGACTTGCTTGGACCAAGAAAACGAGCAATGGACAATAGACCGGTGGAAAACTGTCCTTTGGCCTGAGTCAAGATTTTAGATTTTGGTACCATCCAGTGTCTTTGTGAGACCAGAGTAGGTGAACGGTTGATCGAGAACACGTGGTCGAACTATGGAGAGAATGTGTGATGGAGTAGCAGTGTTTTGTGGTGATCCATCAGTAATTTTCAGTGCTCAAAAAATAAAGGGACTAAACAACACAATGCAAATCCAAGTCAATCACACTTCTGGAAATCAAACTGTCCACTTAGGAACAAGGTGATTGAAAATAAATTTCCATCTGTTTGCAAAAATATTCAGTAAATGGAAATTATAGGCAATTGTAAGACAAACAATGAGTGGTTCTTGGTGGTGACCACAGACCACTTCTCATTTCCTAATGACCAGAGTATGATGTTTTGGCTCACTTTTGAATGCTGGCGGTGCTTTCACTCCAGTGGTAGCATGATACGGAGTCTACAACCCACACAAGTGGCTCAGGTAGTGCAGCTCATCCAGGATGGACCATCAAAGCGAGCTAAATGGCATATATTATATTATTATTATATTATTATTATATTATATTATTATTATTATATATTAGTATAGCTGACAATTGGAGGAGGCCGAGGAGTTGGCAAAACCCAGCATCAGGACGGCTATGGGAAATTGTGTGGAGGATCAGCCAACCCAGCTGCTGAAAATGACCTCCACATGGCCACAACCCTAGAGATGTGTCTTCTCAAATCTGATTCAGAAACAGACTCTTAATGAATACAGGTCAGAGAAAATCTTGCTTGTTTGGGTGACCAAATACTTATTTTCCACCATAATTTTTAAATAAATTCATTAAAAATCCTACAATGTGATTTTCTGGATTTTTTTCCTCATTTTGTCTGTCATAGCTGAAGTGTACCTGTGATGAAAATTACAGGCCTCTCTCATCTTTTTAAGTGGGAGAACTTGCACAATTGGTGGCTGACTAAATACTTTTTTGCCCCACTGCACTTTCCATCTCTGCAGTACAGTTGATAACCATTACTATAAATGCCAAAAATCCAATCTTACTGAAACATATCACTTGTACTGGAACAGATCTAATACTCACACCCCTCTCAGAAACCCTCCCCCTTGACCAATCTTCTTCTTTCTTCACTGCCTCAGCATATGACAACTTCTGCACTACTGTAATACTTGAAACCTCAACCTGCCTCTCTCGCACTGGACATCTGATCCCCAGCTACATAGGCACCCCTACAAGTACCACATATTTCCCCAATGCTACACAATTCTTTGTCTCATGCCCTTTTGCACACTTCTCACACGTTGGAACCTCCTTCCTACACATTGCTGCCACATACCATAAGCTTGACACCTGTAACAACAAAATGTAGTCGGCACAAAGCTCGTACAGGATATTTTATATTTCCTAACATCACTTTGTCAGACAAAGACTCAACATCAAAACTCAAAAGAACAGACAATGACTGTTTCTCCACTCACGCCATCCTGTCTGCGTCGCACCAAACTGCGAGCATCACAAACACCGGGAATCTTCCCCTTCAGTTGGTCTGCCTTCACATTTACTGCTACCCCCAGTAATCACTTTCAATGGCACCCTTTTCTTGAGAGCAAAATGATTCACATCTCTTGCCCCCATTCGTTTAACACGGAGCACCTGCTCCCTCTAGCCAGCAGAAACCCATACAATTATCACAAGACCACTTCTTGTTACCCTCACCGATTCAAAAGCACCCAACTCTGATGTCACCCACCCTGAAACCTAAAATGGATCAGCCAAAAGGCAAGGGTCCACTTTACCAAAAACTTCACTCCTATTGTCAGACTCATCTTTATCCTGACCCTTGGTGCAAGCCACGGGCTCAGAGAACTTCACACCTACCACCTCCAATACTTCGCCCTCATTCAATTCCATTTCTCCTCCTGTCTTCAGCTCCCTCTGCTTACACTTTCTACCATTTCTTCTTTAACAAACCATCTTCTTATTCCCACACTTTTTAACCAGCTCAAGCTCACCCTCTTCTTCCCTCTCTCTTAGACCGCCTCATTTTTCTTCTTATGATAATGCTGCACTTCTCTTGACATACATCTTGTTCTTGCCTTATGACCATTTAACCGGCAGTCACAATCTCCGTACAACCAGCACAAACCCCTCAGGATGTGGCACTCAACAGTGCATCCCACTTGCAAAGCAGCCACTTTCGTCTTGATGTTCTTCTTTACCAATATCTACCTCAACGCTTTTCCATTTCAAACACGCTCTCTTTCTCCCGTATTCCTCGATTTCCTGGAACGTGAAGTCCGCCTCCAAAACCTCTCCATTTCACTTCCCATTTGGGCGTTTAGGCGCGCCTCTGTCATTATGTGCAAGCTTCCCAAAACTGAGGGTGTAGATGCCAATTAGACCCTCCAATCCCAGTATGGGGCCGCCGGTAGAGGGCGGCTTGAGAACGTTCTTAACAATGGTGGAGTTAATTTTGCATGGCCCGATGCCCCGGGTGGGCAGAGGTTGTCAATTGTATTCCATTGCATTGTTTCTTAAGTGAAATATCCCCTCACCCGGGGAACCGGGACATGCAAAACAAACTCCACCAATGGCATGACTGACTGAGGTGCAACCTATGAATAGCAACATTTGTTTAGCATTTGCCTATTTTGCCCAGGTCTCAGATCGTGTGTATGTGTGTCTTTGCCAGCCTGTCCGTCTGTCTTGGGAGTATTCTGAGGAAGAGTTCTCTCTCCCCCATCCTTTCTATAACTTCAGATTGACCCCCCCTGGTCTATGATTAGTAGATGTGGGTGAGTGGACATACAGATCTGTAACTAGCCTGGCAACAGCAGCTCTTCTCAATTATTGGCAAGGATTCATTTGACATCCAATCACCAGGAGAGATTCTTTATTTTGCATTCAATACTTCTATTGCAGGAGAGGAGAGCGCCTATCAGATCCCCCTGCTGTCCTTCAGCCTCTTGGTGCAGTCTGCTGACCATCGCGGAGGCCAGGAATAACTCCACCAGCCAAAGTAGGAGCCATGTTAATCGCCATGCAACACTCTACTGACCGAGGTAGACTATTCTTTGAGTAGCAACTAACTAACTGACAGGCAGGCACACACACACATTTGACATTACTCGTCAGTATAGGTCCCTTTCACCACCTTAGGTGCCAAGTGGTCTCCCATCTCCTTCATAGTAGCCTCAGCTGGACCCCGCTGCATAACCTTTTGGTCTAGAAAGGTGAATCAAGAGCTTCACCAGAGACGGAAGTAGAAGTAAGACATCCCACTCCCAAATGTTTTCCGTTTCAATTCAAGTCAATGAACTAAGTAGACCAGATCCAGCTGCTATCGGATTGGGTGTCTATGGGAGAGCCACCCCCTTAAGTAGACAAATGGTACACGGCCTGAGTGAACAATCTTAATTTATCCACCATCTTTGGCTTCCTCTGAACCCCCTCCCCTAAGTGTATCCCCAAAGATGGAGGAAGCACACCTGCTTGCTCTGTCCCTCCAGTACTGTTTACACCATATTTGCTTGAGTCAATACTTTAAGAAACATCTTATTTCACAAGATAGAAAATCCTACAATAAATGCATATCAAGTTGTCACTGTCAACATGAAAAGGTTGTGTGAGGTATAATGTAAATAATGTTGATATCATTAGTTCATTGATTTGTCATGGCCAATCTGAACATTTAACAATATACCCTTACTGTAGCCTTGGGAACCTATGATGGAAACATTGTCCTAAAAAATACACGCAACATGCAACAATTCCAACTATTTTACTGAGTTACAGATCATATAAGGACTAGGCCCTAATCTATGGATTTCACATGACTGGGGCGCAGCCATAGGCCCACCCACTGGGGAACCAGTCCCAACCAATCAGAATGGGTTTTATTATAGACAGAAATACTCCTCAGTTTCCTCAGCTGTACTGGTGGCTGGTTTCAGACGATCCTGCAGGTGAAGAAGACGGATGTGGAGGTCCTGGGCTGGTGTGGTTACACATGGTATGCAGTTGTGAGGCCGGTTGGACGTAGTGCCAAATTCTCAAACTACGTTGGAGGCAGCTTATGGTAATTCTCTGGCAACAGCTCTGGTGGACATTCCTGCAGTCAGCATGCCAATTGCACGCTCCCTCAAAGCTTGAGACATCTGTGGCATTGTGTTGGGTGACAAAACTGCACATTTTAGAGTGGCCTTTTATTGTTCCCAGCAGAAGGTGCATCTGTGTAATGATCATGCTGTTTAATCAGCTTCTTGATATGCCACAGCTGTCAGGTGGCTGGATTATCTTGGTAAAGGAGAAATGCTTAGTAACAGGGATGTAAACACATTTGAGCACAACATTTGAGAGAAATAATATTTTTGTGCGTATCGTTCTGAGATCTTATTTCAGCTAATGAAACATGGGACCAACACTTTACATGTTGCTTTTATATTTTTGTTCTGTATAGGTTTCCGTGAATATGGTTTCCAACAAAGTGGACAGAACTTCACTAAAGAGGAAGTACATGTCCGTAATGTAATTATATTTACAGAATACATTGGCCATATGACTATGTAACACCTACCGCCTATAGAGTTACCTAACATGGCACAACTACCAGACTACGGCAGTTCCTTTTTACTGAGGGGGAACCATAAGAAGACTGGTTCGTGTCAGGCCACCCATTGAATTGGCTCATGAGTTCTGAGCATTACAATGGACCAGACAACACTTTATAAAAAGTGTATTTTTAAATTACAAGATTAAAACTGGCACTTCCTGTTTGTTAGCCAGTTCCAACATTCATCAATCAATAATACATAGCCGGCTGGTAGTCTCAGACGGGTTGCCTCCCACAGTGTACCGGCTTATACGTCTGTACGTAAAAAAACATCAGTTTGGCATTGAGGAACGGACGGAGTTGGGACATCCGGCATTTCTACGTCACTGCCATATCTGCATTATTGCCCTAGCGCAGTGTTTCACAACTCCAGACCTCAAGTACCCCCAATAGTACACATTTTTAATGTAGCCCCAGACAAGCACACCTGACTCAACTTGTCAACTAATCATCAAGCCCTTGAGTTGAATGAGGTGTGTTTTTCCAGGGCTACAACAAAATGTGTACTGTTGAGGAACGGAGTTGGGAAACACTGCCCTTGCACAATGAGGGAGTTCTATTAATCTGAGCTGCGGTGCAACGGTATGGCCTGTGAGGTGAATGAGCAAAAGTGGTGAGGGAGGAGCGCCCTTCTCAAATCTAATCGTAATTTGCCTCGCTCTGTCATTTTGTCAATAAGGCAGCATGGTGCATCGTCCAGTATCCCTTCTCCATAAAATATGTTAACATTTTGAAACTAGATCTCATTGGGAAGGCCCATTTAAACCATTTTTTTCTACAAAAGGAATCACTTTTGCATGTAAGAACAACAACCCTACTCATTACACCATGTGCTTAATCTTGCCTTCGTCACCTTTGTTTTGAGCTGACTTTGCATTGGGCTTTTAAATGGGGCACCTGGCTCACGCCCAAGAGGCGGTTCCAAAATGAATGCAATCACTTTTCACCAGGTGCAAACTCCTCTCAATGGGTTAATCTGGGCAGGATAATCTTATCCCCTCAATTCCCACTAGCATTTTAAACCCTGTCCACCCAAACGTGTGATTTGTTGGGAGAGTTATTTCTTATTTCATTTTACGAAGTTACCAATAGAGTCCGTCATTAATCCAAAACCCAGTCACTGCTGTTGCCTTGGTCTGGATTTCCGAAACTCCCCGGATGGTGGTTTGCGCTCTATTCAATCAATACTTTAAATAGCTTGGAGTACAAAGCAATAAATGAGTTACATCTCAATCATAAGAAATACCTTAGCGAACCCACCATCACACCAAGCATGGGGAAGCACGTGGAGTGGCGCAAGATATAAAAAATAAAATAACGATAGCCGACAACCCGGGAAAGCAGGGCCAACTACACGGTGTACAAAACATACTATGATCCCTTGTTAAATCCACTTCAATCAGTGTAGCTGAAGGGGAGGAGACAGGTTAAAGAAGGATTTTTAAAGGTGCACTATGGAGAAATCGCTCCGCCAGTTCCTGGTTGCAAAAATTTGAATAGTTTGCCTTATGTCAATTTATGTGAAAAACCAAGCAAGAATAGCGTAGAGCGGGGGTATTCAACTCTTGCCCTACGAGGTCCGGAGCCTGCTAGTTTTCTGTTCTACCTAATAATTAATTGCACCCACCTGGTGTCCAAGGTCTAAATCAGTCCCTGATTGGAGAGGAATAATGACAAAAAAGCAGTGGAACTGGCTTCGAGGTCCAGAGTTGAGTTTGAGGGGTGTAGAGAATCATTCTACCATCTAAACCGCTGTTTGAAGCAGGTGTACAAAATTGATACCTAAGCATAGAAAGTGGACATAGAACATATCTACTTCTTCTTAGACTTGCTTCCAATGAGAATGACAGATTTATAACACACATTTCTATGTGAATTTGGTCGGGATGCCCCAAAAAGGTACATATTGCAGCTTTAAGCCTTGAGACATGGATTGTGTATGTGTGCCATTCAGAGGGTGAATGGGCAAGACAAACTATTTAAGCAGTATGGTAGTAGGTGCCAGGCACACCGGTTGTGTGAAGAACTGCAACGCTGCTGCTCAGAAGTTTCCTGTGTGTATCAAGAATGGTCCACCATCCAAAGGACATCCAGCCAACTTGACAACTGTCGGAAGCATAGGAGTCAACATGGGCCAGCATCCTTGCGGACTGCTTTCGACACCTTGTGGAGTCGATGCCCCGACAAATTAAGGTTGTTCTGAGGGCAAAATGGGGGGACGGAGTGCAACTCAATATTAGGATGGTGTTCTTAATGTTTTGTACACTCAGTAAGTTAGGTCGGACGCCACTATGAGCTAGCTCAACTAGAGCTCCGCAGCGCAGACATTTGCAGTTTGGACCGACAGCGTGTTCATTGGACACAAGCTCCATGGAAATGTTCCTGCTCCCCTAAGAGGTGATCGAACACAAACACAGGTGGACTACAGGTTATAAAGAGGCAGAGGGCATGAAATGCAAGGAGAGGAGTTGAGTAGTATGCTCGAATCACAACAGGAGGGTATTTCAAAATGTTCAGATAATGAAACACAGTCGGTTGGAGTGGAGGCTCAGTAGTTGTTGAGTACTGTAGGATGGTTGTGGTAGGAAGGAATGTTTGTTGTTTCTGGAATGGAGATACCAGCACGTCAATTAGGATAGACATAATATAAAAAAGTGCATGCATGATGAAGTAGTGGCAAATATGTAGGGAGAGTGCCAGAGCTGAACAAAACTTTAATAGCGTACCCAAAGTGGAGATAAGCAAGATCCTAACTTGTTACCTGAATATATTGCAGATTCTGAATGACAAGAAAACATGGCTTGCCTTAAAACAGTCTTGTCCATAGTTGCCAGTTAAATGCGCCAAGATTTTCAGGGGTACATTTGACTTTTCAGAGAAAGGAAGCGGTAAACCAGGCAACTTTAGGCCAATTTGTTGCCACAGCATCCCTTACTTTCCATGGGAGAACATCCTCACCTGGCTGATAGTGGACAGATCTAAAAGACAGGTGGTCTGCTGGAGCACCTAGAGGAGCTGCTGAAGTTAACTACACACATCAATGGCATTGGTCAGGTGTCCCACTCCCTTCTCATAATCTCCTGAGGGTTGGAAAACAAAATAGATTAGTTGAAAGGCACACTGTCAGGTCGGGATTAGATGAGGTCTAAATTATTATATTGAACAAAAATATAAAGGCAACAAGTTAAGTGTTGGTCCCATGTTTCATGAGCTGAAATAAAATATCCCAGAAATGTTCCATATGCACAAAAAGCTTATTAATCTCAAATTTTAGGCACACATTTGTTTCATCCCTGTAGGTGAGCATTTCTCCTTTGCCAAGATAAATCATCCACCTGACAGGTGTGGCATATCAAGAAGCTGATTAAACAGCATGATCATTACACAGATGCACCTTGTGTTGGACATTAAAAGGCCACTAAAATGTGCAGTTTTGTCACACAACACAATGCCACAGATGTGTCAAATTTTGAGGGAGTGTGCAATTGGCATGCTGACTGCATGAATGTCCACCGGAGCTGTTGTCAGAGAATAGAATGTTAATTTCTCTACCATAAGACGCCTCTAATGTTATTTTAGAGAATTTGTCAGTATGTCCAACCGGCCTCACAACCGCAGACCACGTGTAACTACACCAGCACCTCCACATCTGGCTTCTTCACCTGTGGGATCGTCTGAGACCAGCCACCCGGACAGCTGATGAAACGGAGGAGTATGTTTGTCTGTAATAAAGCCCTTTTGTGGCAAAAAAACAAATTCTGTCTCCCCAGTGGGTGGGCTTCGCTCCCAGGCCTACCCATGGCTGCGCACCTGCTCAGTCATGTGAAATCCATAAATTAGGGCCTAATTCAATTATTTCAATTGATTGATTTCCATATATGAACTGTGAATCAGTCAAATCCTTGTAATTGTTGCATGTTGCGTTTTATATTTTTGTTCAGTATAATATAGAAAATAATTTATTCCCCAAAAAACTTCTGTAAACAGTCCCCGGTACTGTCCCCTGAGGGAATATAATCATTCACTATTGTAAGTCATCAGACCATGATAACATTTAATTTATAAAGTAAAATCAGCACCTCTAGAAGAATGTGAAGCCCCTAGTTGATAAATGAGGCTGGTGGAAGCAAACAGCATTGTAACTAATCCACCTGGAAGCCAAAGCCAGCTGAGGCCACTATGAAGTAGATGGGAGACCACTTTGGCACCTAAAGTGGAGAAAGGGAGGTGAATGGGATGGGAAGGAAGATGGGGCTACCTGTGAGTAGAGTGCTGCCACTAATAAGGTCAAGTCAAATGTGAGTGTGTTTCAGTTGCTACTCAAAGCATAGTCTACCTCGGTCAGTAGAGCGTTGCATGGAGATGAACATGGCTCCTACTTCGGAGTTCTTCCTGGCCTCCTGCAAAAGAAGTGTTGAAAAGGATAAGGCATCTCTCATGGTGATTGGATATCTAATAAATCCTTGCCAATAGTTAAGAGCTACTGTTGCTAGGCTAGTCCCAGATCTGTATGTCCACTCACATCTACTAATCATAGACCAGGGGGGTCAATCTGAAGTTACAGAAAGGATGAAGGAGAGACAGAATTAGCCATTAGAGTAGGAGTGCTGATCTAGGATCAGGTCCACTCTGTCCATATAATACTAGTATTCATTATGATCTTTTACAAATTATTAGTCTGGATTGATGGCACCGACAGAGATGGTCGCCACGCTTTTATTCCTTAGGAAACTAAGCAGAATTTTAAAAAATGTATTTCTTACATTGCTAGCCCAGAAAATCTTAAGTGTTATTAAATACAGTCGGGAAGAACTATTGGATATCTGAGCGACGTCATCTTATCAACATCACGACCCAAGGATATTGGATCTGATTCCAGAGGCTGAGCCAAATTCAACGTCGCCGCAGAAGAGGTAGACGGAGCGGCCTCCTGGTCAGACTTCAAAAGGCATGCAACACGACCCACCGCTTCGGAGTATATTACTCGCCAATGTCCAGTATCTAGATAAGACGAAATTAGTCGGTACAGCCATTCTTTATGCATCGCGCCGACAGAAATAAACATCTCTCTGGGAAGGAGGGCGGGGGTGTATGCTTCATGATTAACGACTCATGGTGTAATCGTAACATACAGGAACTCAAATCCTTTTGTTCACCGGACCTAGAATTTCTTACATATCAAATGCTGAGCACATAATCCCCTAAAATAATTCTCGTCAGTCATTATCACAGCCGTGCATATCCCTCCTCAAGCCGATACCACAGCGGCCCTCAAGGAACTTCACTGGAGCCTACGCAAACTGGAAACCATATATCCCTAGGCTGCATTTATTGTAGCTGGGGATTTTAACAAAGCAAATTTGAGAACAAGGAAACCTAAATTGTATCAGCATATTGATTGTTGCACTCGTGCGGGCAATACACTGGATCACTGCTACTCTAACTTACGCGATGCATACAAGGCCCTCACCTCACAAGGCCCGCACTCCCTTCGGCAAATCCAACCACGACTCCATTTTACTCCTACCGTTCTATATAGGCCGAAACACAGGAAGTACCCGTGACTAGATCTATCCAACGCTGGTCTGACCAATCGGAATCTATGCTTCATGATTGTTTTGAACACGCAGACTGGGAAATGTTCCTGGCAGCCTCAGAGAATAACATTGATTTATACACTGATTTGGTGAGTGAGTTTATAAGGAAGTGCATTGGAGATGTTGTATTATTAAAACTATTAAAACCTACTCCAACCAGATAGATGGCAGCATTCGCGCAAAACAGAAAGAACAAAACACTGCATTTAACCACGGAAAGATGACTGGGAATATAGCTGAATATAAACCATGTAGTTTATTCCCTCCGCAAGGCAATCAAACAGGCGAAATGTCGGTATAGGGACAAAGTGGAGTCGCAATTCAACAGCTCAGAGACGAGACGTATGTGGCAGGGTCTACAGGCAATTACGGACTATAAAAAGAAAACCAACCACGTCACGAACACCGACGTCTTGCTTCCAATCAAACTAAACCTTCTTTGCTCGCTTTGAGCATAATACAGTGCCACCAACGCGGCCTACAACCATAATATATAATAATAATAATAATAAATGCCATTTAGCAGACGCTTTTATCCAAAGCGACTTACAAGTCATGTGTGCATACATTCTACGTATGGGTGGTCCCGGGAATCGAACCCACTACCCTGGCGTTACAAGCGCCATGCTCTACCAACTGAGCTACAGAAGGACAACCAAGGACTGCGGGCCACCCCTCTCCTTCTCCGTGGCAGATGTGAGTAAGTCATTTAAACGTGTTATCCCTCGCAAGGCTACCGGCCCAGACGGCATCCCTAGCAGCATTCTCAGAGCATGCGCAGACCAGCTGGCTGGTGTGTTTACGGACATATTCAATCGCTCCCTATCTCAGTCTGCTGTCCATACATGCTTCAAGATGGCCACCATTGTTCCTGTACCCAAAAAGGCAAAGATAACTGAAGTAAATTACTCACTTGTCATCATGAAGTGCTTTGAGAGACTAGTCAAGGATCATATCACCTCCACTTCACCTGCCACCCTAGACCCACTTCAATTTGCATACCGCCCCAATAGGTCCACAGACAATGCAATTGCCATCACACTGACCTATCCCATCTGGACAAAAGGGATACCAATGTAAGAATGTTGTTCATTGACTGTAGCTCAGCATTCAACACCATAGTACCCTCCAAGCTCATCATTAAGCTTGAGGCCCTGGGTCTCAACCACGCCCTGTGCACTTGGGTCCTGGACTTTGACGGTCACCCCTAGGTGGTGAAGGTAGGAAACATCTCAACTTCGCTGATCCTCAACACTGGGGCCCCACACGTTTGCATGCTCAGCCACTGCGCGGCCATACACGCCTCCAACTCAATCATCAAGTTTGCAGACGACACAGCAGTAGTGGGCTTGATTACCAACAACAACGAGAAAACCTACAGGGAAGAGGTGAGGGCACTCAGAGTGTGGTGTCAGGAAAACAACCTCTCACTCAATGTCAACAAAAGAAGATGATCGTGGACTTCAAGAAACAGCAGAGGGAGCACCCCCCTATCCATCGACGAGACCGCAGTGGAGGTGGAAAGCTTCAAGTTCCCAGACCAGACTCTCAACCTCCATCTCTTCAATGTCCTTAAGGTGGCTTGCCAGGCTGGGAGATTCTTTCACATTTTTCAATTTTAACTTTGACATTTTTATCATTTTATTTAAGATTTTTATGATTAACCACGTGACAATGATTGAGAAAATAAAATATTGAAATGAAAATGTTGCACGTACACATCACAGACAAACTGAAATGGTCCACCCATACAGAGTGTGGTGAAGAAGGCTGAAGAAATTTGGCTTGTCACCCAAAACCCTCAGACTTTTACAGATGCACAATTGAGAACATCCTATCGGGCTGTATCACCGCCTGGTACAGCAACTGCACCACCCACAACTGCAAGGCTCTCCAGAGGGTGGTGCAGTCTGCCCAACGCATCACCCGGGGCAAACTACCTGCCCTCCAGGACACCTACACCACCCTAGCCACTGCCTGTTCATCCTGCTACCATCCAGAAGGCGAGGTCAGTACAGGTGCATATCAAAGCTGGGACTGAGAGACTGAAAAACAGCTTCTATCTCAAGGCCATCAGACTGGTAAACAGCCATCACTGACACAAAGGTTGCTGCCTACATAGACTCAAAATCATTGGCCACTTCAATAAATTGATCACTAGTCACTTTAATAATGTTTACATATCTTGCATTACTCATCTCATATGTGTATACTGTATTCTATACCATCTATTGCATCTTGCTTACGCCGCTCATCCATATATTTATATGTACATATTCTTATTCCAAATCCCTTTACTTAGATTTGTGTGTATTAGGCACGTGACCAATAAAAATCGATTTGATTTATTCATAGGTTGCACCGCTGTCAAGCTAACTCTGCTCACCTGGGGCACCGGGCCACGCAAAATTAATGTTCTTAAACTGCCCTCTGCCAGCAGCGCCATGGTGGTGCCCAAAAGTCGTGATAGAGGCAAACAACTTTTGTCTAAATGGTCAGGAAATATGACATTGCTATCTTTAGTAGGAAACAACTTTGCCATCAGCTAGTCAAAAACATAGCTAGCAATGCTAACGGTCGCTAGCTAAAATCCGTGTTGGTCTCCCCCCAATCTTAACATTAAAGTAAATCAGGGAACATCAAAATTATGATTAAAGGTTAATTGAATATGCTCCATCAGTCAGTCGGACACGCTTCTCAGATAGGGTTTGCTTGTTCTTGAGAATAGCCATAGCTAGCTACAATAGTGATCCCCTCGAGAGTAGTTAGTTTCAGTGCATCATTCAGATAAAGCTTGCTAACTAATTGGTTGTGCTAGAGAATATATAATCATGCTAGCTAATTGTTTCTCTATGTCCTCTTAGTGGTGAAGGTAAGGTAGCTAGCTAGCTGATCTCCTTCCCAGACTTCTGCCCAAATGCAGTCCATTGGGGTCTAGAAGTAAATGTCTGACTTTGTTTTGGGTCACCACAAAACCCGTTCTGATACATTTAAGATGCATTAGTTAGTATCCATGAAATGTCCCATGTCCGTCCAGTTGATCAAGACGAAATAACGTTATGTCAAGGAGGTCCGATTGTTTTTTCTGTCTGCCTTAGAGAACTCAGATTTCTCTGCAATATAGGTAAACTACTGAGAACACCATCTACAGTATATTGCACAATGACACGAATATCTCCTAATGCCTCAAATTGTGGGGAAAATAAAACTGGCCATAATGTCAAGCTGTGCATGAGATGAAGTCAAGCCGGCCAAGTACCCTATGCTAACATTTCAGCATAATAAAGGCTCTCTCTCATAATAACATGCATTCGGCTTATTTCGTATTAACTTGATCTTTAATGTCTTAAAGTAATGTTCTGCCATAATATGGACTTGGGTCTTTTACCAAATAGGGCTATCTTCTGTATACCACCCTTACCTTGCTACATACAACACAACCAATTGGCTCAAACGCATTAAGGAAAGAAATACCCCAAATTAACATAACAAGGCACACCTGCTAATTGAAATGCATTCCAGGTGACTACCTCATGAAGCTGGTTGAGAGAATACCAAGAGTGCAAAGATGCCAACAAGGCAAAGGGTGGCTACTTTGAAGAATCTTAAATATAAAATATTTTTGATTTGTTTAACACTATTGGTTACGACATGATTACATGTATTATTTCATAGTTTTGATGTCTTCACTATTATTCTACAATGTAGAATGTAAAAATAAAGAAAAACTCTTGAATGAGTAGGTGTTCTAAAACTTTTGACTGGTAATGCATGTAAAGTTAGTATAAAAAAAAAAAGTGAACTAGGCCTTTATTACTCCTGTATGAGCAGAGAAAAATACTTGTCAGCACCCACTGTGTTTGATATGCTCCTTGTTCTCTTAAGTAAAGCATTCCTCACTGAAGTCAAAAGCATTTTGTCTTGTCATCTAGCACAATAGAACGAGAAAGATTGAAAATGAACTAAACTGACACAGTATACTGTACACACTGTATCAAAAAGGGAAACCGATACTACATTTAGCTTGTGACTTTATTCCAGCAATAGTGAAAGCAGTGTATCATCTTTTGTTTAACACCAAAGGCCTCCTGGATTAGATTGTGTGGCAGAAGTCATAATCCTAAAAGAGAATGAAGTTATTGGAGATTTTACATATTAATTGGCAATAAAGTATTATTCTATTCAATTAATAATACGATCAATATTATTTCATCAATCAACAAAAAAATGGACCAAAATCATAAGCACAAGGATAAATCTCTTTCGTGTGTCTCCCTACCACATCAGTGTGTTGGCTCTTGCACAGCCACTGTGCTCTGTAACTCTCGTAGTGTGTGTCATGGGTCATGTCCTTCAGGTCCTGCATATGAGTCCTCACCAACATGTTCCTCAGGTGGACAAAGTCACTGTGATATGGGTTCTCCACTGACAGCACAACAAGACAACAGTGAACTGCAATAAACTTAAATGGAGTGGACAGTACATTTATCTCAAGTTCACTTACAAAGTGTGTGAGTGTGCATGTTCGTGTGTGTGTCTGTATTTAATCTGCACCTTCCACCACTCCCCAGGGGTAGAGACGGGCGCGGATCCGCCGGCCATTAACATCCACCACCATGTTACTGCCGATCACTGCAAACGGAACACTCCTCTGACAGAGAATGAGACACAGAAACTTATAGAAGACACTTCCTCATTTAGCAGCAGGGTAAATCCATTTGAACGGATTTGATTTTTTTGTTGTTATTGACAGCATCGGTTTTGATATAAGCAAAACTTTCCTTACATGTTTGCCCATGGAAGAGGTGGTCAGAAAGGGACTTTTTTGACCTGAATGCAAAAACATTTAGGAGATAAAGGTCCTCAAAGTTCACCCATTTTGCATACTTTACGAGACAATGTCTTATTCCTGGAAAAGAGTTTGACATCATTTAAAAGCTTACAGTGTTGTCAAACTATTTTATTATATCATTATAAAAAAGAAAATTTATATTAAAGGTTTAAAAATGTTATCTAAAAATGTGTCAAATCAGATTGTCATTCGCATATGTGGTAGCTTAGACCCTATTTCACATCTGAAGCTGTTGTGTTGTGCCCGCCATCGGTTGGGACAACATGCTCTTGAATAAAGCGTGGATGTCATTTCAAGCATAGAAATAAGTCACAGAATGGACCCGTCCCTTCAGACCACTGCAATTTAGCTGGTACACCCCTCACCTACCAACCGGCGAGGACGCTGTAATCAACTGATCTGATAAGGTACTTACTACACATCAGGCGTCTGCTTTAAGCAAAGGCCTCCCTTTTGTCCCCACACTTTTTTTGAAAAATTTAACTTAGGCATATGTTTGGCAAGTCTAATGACTCCAATGATGCACAAAGGGCCAATATCTCTGTGTACAAACCCAATATTTTATTTATGCTGCAAGTATCAAATCCTTCCATTCACACCTGTAGAATTGTGGAACAGAATGTTTTACATTTTTCATTCCATACTGACTTATTCCCCAAAGAATGTGAGCCGAGAGGAAAGACTAGCTATTCAGGAACTTGGATTGTCATTAAACCTGCCAATTAGGGAGGGGCTAGTCATTCACACTATAAGGCAGAAGATTATCACCATCCTGATGAACATTTCTATAGGAAATTCAGAACTGACCCTGCATCGGACAAAGATAACCAACTATCTGACATTTGCTGTCGATCAGAACTGGATCTCTAAACATGAATTTGACTACCTTCATTGCAAAATCCTTGTCATACCTGTTTTCTATATGCTACCTAAGATCCATAAGAGCTTATTCAAACCTAAGGGCAGACCCAAAATTGCCAGTACTGACTCACTTCTGGAGCCACTCTCCAACTTTGTTGATTCCTTCATTAAGCCTATTGTGCAAAAACTCCCAGCATTCGTCAAAGATTTTACAGATGTGATTAACAAAATATCTGAACTGTCTAATCTCTCTGGCAACTTATTGGCTATATTTGATCTAGATATCCTCACCATGAATCTCTCATGAAAAAGGCCTAGATGCACTGGGATATTACCAACAGGACCGTCACGGAGAAATGTCACCACCTAGTGAATTCTTCTGTGAACTGGCTTCTCTAGTTCACAAGCTCAACTACTCTAACCTTTGTTTTCACCACTCTATATCAGAAAGAGACTGACAAACACATTTCTCCTAGCAAGTAGCACTCATCGTAGTGCCCAAGAGACAGTTCTATAGGCTCAAACGTGTGTCATTCAACAGAGGACTATATTGATGAAGCTGTCAACATGAAACAATGTTTTCTGGACAGGGGTTACTCCACTCCACTCTGTTTGGAAGAGGCATACCAAATTGTGCTTTCTAAACCTCGCCAAGATAAACAAAAAAAAGTTTAAACTTCTGAGTTGTTTGTTACTTGCATTTTTACATTCACTGACATATGCTCACCTCAGACCCAGCACTGGAATTCAGGAATTCAAGGATCCCCCTTATTCATCTACAAACGGGAACCCAATTTTAACAGTTGACTAGTCCTTGCCAGCCTCAACACGGGTTCTAAACAAACCCTCCTTACTCGCCTGAGACGGAAACTACCCCTGTGGCAATTGAGCTCAGTGCAACACCAATACAACACCTCAGCGTTCCGACACCCTAGGTCTGGAAAAAGCTGGCGATAAAGGCCATAAATTTTGTGATTTACATCCTACGCTGTTTGTGATAGAATGTACATGGGCAAGACATCCAGAAGCTTGAAATAGAGAATAAGTGAACATAAGAATTCTATAAAACGTGTGCTTTATAGAAATCCAAGATGGCGTAGCAGTGAAGACGTGTTTGTTTTGTCCTCTCGTGTACTTATATATATATATATATATTTTTTTTTCAATCTTTTCGATTTTTTTAATTCGATTATACCTTCCGGTAACCTGCCTCACCCAATGTGATACGGAATCACTATTATTTTCCATTTTAGAACACATTCAAGAATTTCCAGAAGCTAACCAGCTAATTAGTTACAAGCTATTTAGTCATTGTTAGCCAATGCTAGCGGCTTTTACCTTCTGCACAGATACCAGCCCTGTTTTTAGCCTGGATAATACTCGCCTGTCTACCAATATCGGACTGTCTCTCCACAACAACGCCGGATTCCTGCAGTAATCCCTCGACCACTACTTCTGATCTTCACAGCTAGCTAGCTAGCTCACAGCTGGCTAGCTCACAGCTAGCTAGCTCTACTCAGCTGTTCACCCGAACCCCACTCATACACGGCTAGAGCCCAAAACTTCACCGGATCCTTGCAGTAAACTATGGACCTTGGCACCGGATCCCCGCTGCTACCGATTGGATATAGTGGCTAACACCACTGCCACGAAGCTAGCACCAGTTAGCCGTGAGCCAGGCACATCTCCCGGCTAGCAAACAAAATTCCACAATACCTCTTTCGACATCTGGCTTAGATTCTGTCGACACGGCGCCCCGCCGCACCACCACGACTGGTCTGCCGACAAATACTCCATCCGCTGTGCCTTCATCCGGGCTCCGTCGGAGCAGACGCTACTAACCCCCCATCTAGCTTCAGAGTTTGTTCTGTTAGGTGACCTAAACTGGGATATGCTTAACACCCCGGCAGTCCTACAATCTAAGCTAGATGCCCTCAATCTCATACAAATCATCAAGGAACCCACCAGGTACAACCCTAAATCTGTAAGCAAGGGCACCCTCATAGACGTTATCCTGACCAACTGGCCCTCCAAATACACCTCCATGGTCTTCAATCAGGATCTCAGCGATCACTGCCTCATTGCCTGTATCCGCAACGGGTCCGCAGTCAAACGAACACCCCTAATCACTGTCAAACGCTCCCTAAAACACTTCTGCGAGCAGGCCTTTCTAATCAACCTGGCCCGGGTATCCTAGAAGGATATTGACCTCATCCCGTCAGTTGAGGATGCCTGGTCATTCTTTAAAAGTAACGTCCTCACCATTTTAGATAAGCATGCTCCGTTCAAAAACTTCAGAACTAAGAACAGATATAGCCCCTGGTTCACTCCAGACCTGACTGCCCTCGACCAGTACAAAAACATTCTGTGGTGGACTGCAATAGCATCGAATAGTCCCCGCGATATGCAACTGTTCAGGGAAGTCAGGAACCAATACACGCAGTCAGTCAGGAAAGCAAAGCTTTTTCAAGCAGAAATTCTCCTCCCAGCTGCCCACTGCACTGAGGCTAGGTAACACGGTCACCACCGATAAATCCATGATAATCGAAAACTTCAACAAGCATTTCTCAACGGCTGGCCATGCCCCCCGCAGCTACTCGCTCAAGCCTCCCCAGCTTCTCCTTAACCCAAATCCAGATAGCAGATGTTCTGAAAGAGCTGCAAAACCTGGATCCGTACAAATCAGCTGGTCTTGACAATCTGGACCCTCTATTTCTGAAACTATCCGCCGCCATTGTCGCAACCCCTATTACCAGCCTGTTCAGCCTCTCTTTCATATCGTCTGAGATCCCCAAGGACTGGAAAGCTGCCGCGGTCATCCCCCTCTTCAAAGGGGGAGACACCCTGGACCCAAACTGTTACAGACCTATATCCATCCTGCCCTGCCTATCTAAGGTCTTCGAAAGCCAAGTCAACAAACAGATCACTGACCATTTCGAATCCCACCGTACCTTCTCCGCGGTGCAATCTAGTTTCCGAGCCGGTCACAGGTACACCTCAGCCACGCTAAAGGTACTAAACGATATCATAACCGCCATTGATAAAAGACAGTACTGTGCAGCAGTCTTCATCGACCTGGCAAAGGCTTTCGACTCTGTCAATCAACATATTGTTTTCGGCAGACTCAGTAGCCTCGGTTTTTCTAATGACTGCATTGCCTGGTTCTCCAACTACTTTGCAGAGTTCAGTGTGTCAAATCGGAGGGCATGTTGTCCGGTCCTCTGGCAGTCTATGGGGGTGCCACAGGGTTCAATTCTCGGGCCGACTATTTTCTCTGTAAATATCAATGATGTTGCTCGTGCTGCTGATCCACCTCTACGCAGACGACACCATTCTGTATACTTCTGGCCCTTCCTTGGACACTGCTATCTAACCTCCAAACAAGCTTCAATGCCATACAACACTCCGTCCGTGGCCTCCAACTGCTCTTAAACGCTAGTAAAACCAAATGCATGCTTTTCAACCGTTCGCTGCCTGCACCCGCACGCCCGACTAGCATCACCACCCTGGATGGTTCCGACCTAGAATATGTGGACATCTATAAGTACCTAGGTGTCTGGCTAGACTGTAAACTCTCCTTCCAGACTCATATCAAACATCTCCAATCCAAAATCAAATCTAGAATTGCCTTTCTATTTCGCAAACAAAGCCTCCTTCACTCACGCCGCCAAACTTAGTAAAACTTAGTAAAACTGACTACAGATTCTCGACTTCGGCGATGTCATCTACAAAATGGCTTCCAACGCTCTACTCAGCAAACTGGATGCAGTTTATCACAGTGCCATCCGCTTTGTTACTAAAGCACCTTACACCACCCACCACTGCGACCTGTATGCTCTAGTCGGCTGGCCCTCGCAACATATTCGTCGCCAGACCCACCCATCTACAAGTCCATGCTAGGTAAAGCTCCGCCTTATCCCAGTTCACTGGTCACGATGGCAACACCCACCCGTAGCACGCACTCCAGCAGGTGTATCTCACTGATCATCCCTAAAGCCAACACCTCATTTAGCCGCCTTTCCTTCCAGTTCTCTGCTGCCTGTGACTGGAACGAATTGCAAAAATTGTTGAAGTTGGAGACTTATCTCCCTCACCAACTTTAAACATCTGCTATCTGAGCAGCTAACCGATCGCTGCAGCTGTACATAGTCCATCGGTAAATAGCACACCCAATTTACCTACCTCATCCCCATACTGTTTTTATTTATTTACTTTTTTGCTCTTTTGCACACCAGTATCTCTACCTGCACATGACCATCTGATCATTTATCACTCCATTGTTAATCTGCTAAATTGTAATTATTCGCCTACCTCCTCATGCCTTTTGCACACAATGTATATAGACTATTTTTTTCTACTGTGTTATTGACTTGTTATTGTTTACTCCATGTGTAACTCTTTTGTGTTGTCTATTCACACTGCTATGCTTTATCTTGGCCAGGTCGCAGTTGTAAATGAGAACTTGTTCTCAACTAGCCTACCTGGTTAAATAAAATTAAAAATAAAGACACCAGGATGAAAACGACCGTTGCTTGTCACTTTGTAGTGTCTTCTCTACACTTAAAGGGCATTGAGAAGGTGGAAGTGTCACCAATATGAGACGACGACAATAAACTCTGCCAGAGAGAAGTCTTTTGAAGATATTTATACGAGGGTCAAGTTATAATTCCTATTGTCATCATCTTACACACACCTTCCCTGTTATTAGGGTGTCCTGTATTCATGACGGCCCTAGTGGCCCAATTTTTCCTTGACAGGTTACCTTTATCTAGTTATTTTCTAGATTTCTCCTGGTTCTATATTTGAAGGTGTCCACATACTTTTGTATATAGTGTTGAATGTTCTTTCTTTTCTTTTGCCTTTTTTTGCTCTCTTTGAGAGTATGTGTTCCTTATACTAACACCACATTGCCAGTGTCGATGTGTTTTTGTTCTACTATAAATCCATGTCATGTTCTGTTCTATCCTGTAATGACACCTTGTGGATACTTTAGATTACTACAGGTGTCTGCAATTACCTCTGGCTCACTGTGTGGCCATACCTGTCCCACTTTTGTTTGTGGAGTTATGCTCTGATGAAGGTCGATTGACCGAAAGCTTGGATGTAATTGAAATACATTCGCATCTGACTCGAAGTGAGCAAGACCCCATTCTCATCGACGGGGCTGTAGTAGAGCAGTTGAGAGCTTCAAGTTCCTTGGTGTCCACATTGCCAACGAACTAGAATGGTCCAAACACACAGACAGTTGTGAAGAGGGCACGACAAAACCTATTCCTGAACTGAAAACTTGAGCGTGCATAACTATTCACCCCCCCAAAGTCATTACTTTGTGGAGAGCCACCTTTTGTAGTAATTACAGCTGCAAGTCTCTTTCTTGGGGTATGTCTCTATAAGCTTGGCACATCTAGCCACTGGGATTTTTGCCCATTCTTCAAGGCAAAACTGCCCCAGCTCATTTAAGTTAGATGGGTTCCGCTGGTGTACAGAAATCTTTAAGTCATACCACAGATTCTCAATTGGATTGAGGTCTGGGCTTTGACTAGGCCATTCCAAGACATTTAAATGTTTCCCCTTAAACCACTCAAGTGTTGCTTTAGCAGTATGCTAAGGGTCATTGTCCTGCTGGAAGGTGAACCTCCGTCCCAGTCTCAAACCTCTGGAAGACAAACAGATGTCCCTCAAGAATTTCCCTGTATTTAGCGCCATCCATCATTCCTTCAATTGACCAGTTTCCAGTCCCTGCCGGTGAAAAACATCCCCGCAGCATGATACTGCCACCCCCATGCTTCACTGTGGGGATGTTGTTCTAGGGGTGATGAGAGGTGTTGGGTTTGTGCCAGACATAGCGTTTTCCTTGATGGCCAAAAAGCTCAATTTTAGTCTCATCTGACTGGAGTACTTTCTTCCATGTTTGGGGAGTCTCCCACATGCCTGTTGGCAAACACCCAACGTGTTTGCTTATTTTTGTCTTTAAGCAATGGCTTTTTTATGGCCACTCTTCCGTAAAGCCCAGTTCTGTGGAGAGTACAGCTTAAAGTGGTCCTATGGACAGATACTCCAATCTCCGCTGTAGAGCTTTGCAGCTAATTCAGGGTTATCTTTGTTGCCTCTCTGATTAATGCCCTCCTTGCCTGGTCCGTGAGTTTTGGTGGGCGGCCCTCTCTTGGCCGGTTTGTTGTGGTGCCATATGCTTTCCATTTTTTTTATAGTGGATTTAATGGTGCTATGTGGGATGTTCAAAGTTTGATATTTTTTTATAACACAACCCTGATCTGTACTTCTCCACAACTTTGTCCCTGACCTGTTTGGAGAGCTCGTTGGTCTTCATGGTGCTGCTTGCTTGGTGGTGCCCCTTGCTTGGTGGTGTCACAGACTCTGAGGCCTTCAGAACAGGTGTATATATACACTGAGATCATGTGACACAGATTGCACACAGGTGGCCTTTAACTTATTATGTGACTTCTGATGGTAATTGGTTAAATAGGGCTTAATAGCAAAGGGGGTGAATACATATGCACGCACCACTTTTCAGTTTATTTTTTTCATTTCACTTCACCAATTTTGAATATTTTGTGTATGTCTATTACATGAAATCCAAATAAATATCAATTTAAATTACAGGTTGTAATGCAACAAAATAGGAAAAACACCAAGGGGGATGAATACTTTTGCAAGGCACTATGTGTATTGAACACTATTCCCAAGGAAAAACAATACTGCGTGGATGTTTGAGTCTGATAACTCTGAGGATGTTGGGAGAAAAAATAAATAATAATTGCTTGGGTATTGATAAACTGATACCCCATTTCACTGATCCCCAATCCTTAGGTAAAGCTGTACAGTGCAATATGAATGTCAACACACACACACAATAGCCTGACAAAGGAGGTGATTTCACAGTCACGAGATAAGAGCTACAACGGCAATATTTGCGTAAACTCTTCACAGTTGTGTTCTGCGGGTGTCAGCGAGTAGACTGATACCCCATTTCATTGCTTCACATTTCAACCTTGTTTAACATTATCTAGTCTAAATACGGCATGATTCCACCAATTGTAACCTTCTGCATCACTGTCTAAGAGATACTTTTATTTTGAAGGCAAACCGCAAATTACACTATTGTGCCCTAATCCTTCACAACACATAACCCAGTTCGGTCGAGCCTCACTAGCCAGATGAAGCTAGCTGGCTGCTTATAACATTAGCTTTTGGGCAAAAGGGTTTAGTAGCTGGCTAGCTATTTATTTTCATTAACTGAAGTTCAATTTCAATAGGCGAACAACAACTGGCTACCTAGCTAATACTTACCTCACAAGGATTCCTAAATCATTGCCAAGAATAATGAAAATGACTGCAGTTCCTACTGGTCATGGTTTTCAGGCTGGTTGAGTTGGTGCTTGCTAGGTACCAAGCTAAAGCTAGCTAGCTCGCTAGAAGCTGCGATCGAACAAATAAGGCTTTATTGTAAACACATTGTTTGTGGCCGGTGTTTGCAGACCTTTTTGTACAGCTTTGACAGTGCTACTGATAGTAGTGGTGGCGCTTGGCTTGCATGTGCAAATTCTGAACACACATTCTATAATAGAACTGTGTTATTTGACGTGTATCTTTTTTGACACGAAAAGACCCAAACGGCATTCCATAGTATGTCGTGAAGCTAATAGCAGTGACACTATTACTGTGCAACTCCGGTAGGGCAACATCTGAAAAATAGCTCACTTGGTAGTGTGTACTGGTGCTCGACCAGTCGCTAAAGCCAACATCACCCACGACAGAGAACGGTTGATTGTCAAGGGCAAAAAATTCCATTATCTTGGCGTTAATGTATTTCGCCTTTGCTGAAATGTTCTTACTCTTTCAAATGACTGTTCGACTTGTTGACTGCTCGTTCCACACAGCAGATATTGTGGGCTAGGTTAGGAATGCAGTGTTGCTTGTGTAGCGCAAAACTTTAAGTGACTTCATTACGTCATGTAATTATATAGGTATGCATGTCAGCTTCGACATTGGTTTTGCATATCGCCGTTAAACTAGACGTCGGGACGATACCGATGTTGTCATTTTTAGCTAATATCGATATGTTCACCGATTTATCGTGCATCCCTAGTAGTAACCAAAAAACATGTTAAATCAAAATATATTCTTCTTTGCCTTGACAGTTTTGCACAGTTTTGGCCTTCTCTCAACTAGCTTAACCTGGAATGCTTTTCCAAAAGTCTTGAAGGAGTTCCCACATATGCTGAGCACTTGTTGGCTGCTTTTCCTTCACTCTGCGGTCCAACTCATCCCTAACCATCTCAATTGGGTTGAGGTCGGGGGATTGTGGAGGCCAGGTCATCTGATGCAGCACTCCATCACTCTCCTTCTTGGTCAAATAGTCCTTACAAAGCCTGGAGGTGTGTTAGGTCATTGTCATGTTGAAAAACAAATGATAGTCACATTAAGCCCAAACCAGATGGGATGGTGTATCACTGCAGAATGCTGTGGTAACCATGCTGGTTAATTAAGTGTGCCTTCAATTCTAAATAAGTCACTGACAGTGTCACCAGGAAAGCACCCCCACACCATCACAATTCCTCCTCCATGCTTTACGGTGGGAACCACACATGTAGAGATCATCCGTTCACCTACTCTGCGTCTCACAAAGACACCGCGGTTGGAACCATCAAACCAAAGGACAGATTTCCACCGGTCTAATGTCCATTGCTCGTGTTTCTTGGCCCAAGCAAGTCTCTTCTTCTTATTGGTGTCCTTTAGTAGTGGTTTCTTTGCAGCAATTCGACCATGAAGGCCTGATTCACGTAGTCTCCTCTGAACAGTTGATGTTGATGTTTCCAAGCATTTATTTGGGCTGCAATTTCCAAGGCTGGTATTTCTAATGAACTTATCCTCTGCAGCAGGGTCATTTCCTGTGGCTGTCCTCATGAGCGGCAGTTTCGTCATAGCTCATTATGGTTTTTGCGACTGCACTTGAAGAAACGTTCAAAGTTCTGACTGACCTTCATGTCTTAAAGTAATCTTTGCTAATTTGAGCTGTTCAGGCAATAAAATTGACTTGGTCTTTTACCAAATAGGGCTGGCTATCTTCTGTATACCACCCCTACCTTGTCACAACACAACTGATTGGCTCAAACACATTGAGGAAAGAGATTCCACAAATTAACATGGCACACGTGCTAATTGAAATGCATTCCAGGTGACAACCTCATGAAGCTGTTTGAGAGAATGCCAAGAGTGTGCGAAGCTATCATCAAGGCAAAGGGTGGCAACTTTGAAGAATCTCAAATATATTTTGGTTTTGTTAAACACTTTTTACTACATGATTCCATATGTGTTATTTCATAGTTGATGGTATTCACTATTATTCTACAAATGTAGAAAATAATAAAAATAAAAACCCTTGAATGAGTAGGTGTGTCAAAACTTTTGACTGGTACTGTATATGTTGGAGGTCAATGAAGGGTGAATAAGAACTTTGTGTATAGAAAGTTACTGAGTGAGACAAGGGGAAGTGCAGAAAGTTCATATTCTGTTCAAACATGTTATTGCTGAATATTAATATTTCTAAAGGAAGGACCAAAAGGTAGCAGTCTGGTTTCAGTTCCTGACAAGGCAGGCAAGCTGCTGTGGAACTAGGACAATGAGGGATGTGGAACTCAACTCAAGATAAGTCAACAGTTAAAGAGAGAAGACACTGCTGGGAGGGGGGCCATGGGGGTCCACCCTGAAGACCATCTGACTACAGTCCTATCCCATATGCACACACTTCCACGCCTAGATTTAGACAGGCCATGACAATACCAGTTAGAGGAACAGACTGAGAATTGTAAAGGAGGTGACTGCCTAGTCAGACGGTATAAATATGTTATTTTGTGACTTGTATGTTGTGTTCGCAGCAGAAGCACCCAGTGGGTTGAATTAACACAATTTTAGCTTTTTCTAGACGTCTGAGATTTTACTCTATTTGTTCAGAACCTAACAATATATATACACACACACAACTCTGACATTGCTTGTCCTAATATTTCTTAATTACATTATTTTACTTTTTAGATGGGTGTATTGTTAGATATTACTGCAGTGTTGGAGCTAGGGACACAAGCATTTCACAACACCCGCAATACCATTGCTAAATATGTGTATGCAACCAATAAAATTTGATATTTTAATTTGAAAGAAATCAGAGATTAGATTTTTTTTGATAATTGATGTTAAAAGTAAAAAAATATATATATATTTAAGAAAATAAACAGTTTGACAACCCTGTTTATAGGCTTTTAAATTATATAAATCTCAACCATTTATATTTTCCAGTAATGAAGACATGGATGTCTCATTGTACGGTGGGGGATACTAAATAGGTCAACTTTGAGCACCTTTATCTCTTGAATGTTTTGGCATACAGGTCCAAAAAGTCCCTTTCTGAGCACTTCTACAATGGGCAAATATGTATGAAAGGTTTTGTTCAAATCAAAGGGTGTGCTGTCAAAAAGTGATTGAATTCAAATGGTTTTAACCAACAGTTTGCTGACAAAGCTGTTATTATTGTCATCATCATCCGTCTGTCCGTTTTCACCTTGAGCTCCATGTCCTGCCTCCTGAACTCCTCATCCTCATCAGAGTCGCAGTCTGGGAACTGGTAGATCTTTAACCTGTACTTATCTATCTCACTTAGGATCTGTATAGGGGAGGGAGATGGGGGAGGGAGGGGGAGAGTGAAGTAGAGAAAAAGGGAGGGAGAATACAAGGGATAGGGGAGCGGGATAGGGGGAAGGGGAGATATAGAAGGCAAGAAAGGGGGAGCGAGAGAGAGGGGGAGTGAGGGGGAGTTATAAAATATCTGCACGGTGAAATAAACAACTGGTGGGAAAGGTGATAGCTTGAGACATGTCACTCTAACTAGAGTCTGGAAAACTATCTTATTTACCCTGCTCTTCTTCTTCTTAACCTCATCATAAGTGAGACCATCAGATTTGGCCACAACAGGGATGATGTTGACCTTGTCCTGCAGAGCCCTCATACACTCTACATCCAATGGCCGCAGACTGACGACACACAGACACACAGTGTGTAACGTTTGCATAGGGTGAGTGTGTAGTATGAGTGTGTGTGTAGTCTGGTACCCATGTCCGAAGGGAGAGATGAAGTAGAGGCAGCAGTGGACTCTGTTATCCTGGATGTTCTTTCTGTTCAGGCCGATTTCATCCCTGCGGTACTGCTCAAACTGATGGTCAATGTAGTCTGAAACACACTTATAGCTACAGCAGCACACGCACACAGGACAGAAGTGTGTGTAAGCACAGCTCCCATGACACACACACTCACAATGGCTCTGGGGAGGACTTTTTCATGAGCACACCATGTCATTTTGAGACTAGGCTGAGCTTATTACTATTTAGCGTCTTTATGAACCTACATGTACCGGTGAATAACTATATACCTGTCTGTATTATTGATGGTATCTCCATAGCCTTGTGTGTCCACTATGTTGAGTTTGAGCTTCACTCCCTTCTCCTCGATGCACACTGTGTTCTTAGTGATGCCCACAGTCTGAGCCAGCCTCTCTGGACAACACACAGATGCACACACACACAAACAAAAACACACACATGCGTACACAGAAGATCAGAGGTTGTATAAAATAAATCTTGTAGATCAGGGTTGGGTAGGTACAGTAGAGAAAAACCACTCCACAGGATACAACTTGATGTTGCAGAAGTACAATATCAACAGTAATAGACTCATTGAGAAATCACTCTCACCCTCTGCATTCAGCACCTTCCTGTCCTTGTAGAGGTCTGTAAGGAACAGACTGTTGACTAGTGTAGATTTACCCAGACCAGACTCCCCTAGAGAAAGAGAGGGAGGGGGAGAGAGAATGATGAAGAGAATGAGGGAGATAGAGCGCAAAGAGATCCTGCTTAGCCTCAGACCCTGGTCATATCCCTGCTAAATACTTCTAATTTAGCAGTGGAAACTTTGTCATGAAAGTGAACAAACTACAACTCCCTGACAGCTCTTCCCCTGTCCTCACCTACCACCATCAGAGTGAACTCAAATCCCTTCTTTACTGACTTCCTGTGTACCTGGTTGGGCAGAGTAGCAAAGCCTACATACTCCCTGTCCTGGTCCTGCAGGGGTTGACCACATGACAAACCAACATAAAGCAAAGACAAACAGATTATACTGTAACTCACTACTTGCATAAAAGAGAATATACTGTACTCACTGCTTACATAAAATAAACTCAGCAAACAAAGAAAACGTCCCTTTTTCAGGACCCCGTCTTTCAAAGATAATTCGTAGAAATCAAAATAACTTCACAGATCTTCATTGTAAAGGGTTTTAACACTGTTAATGAACAAGCACCTATGGAACGGTCGTTAAGACACTAACAGCTTACAGACTGTAGGCAATTAACTTCTTTGGGGTAAGGGGCAGTATTTTCACGTCCGGATGAAAAGCGTGCCCAGAGTAAACTGCCCGCTACTCAGGCCCATAGGCTAGGATATGCATATTATCAGTATATTTGTATATAAAATACTCTGAAGTTTCTAAAACTGTTTGAATGATGTCTTTGAGGCGAAAGCCTGCCATATGAGTTCTGTTATACTCAAAGACAAATCAGAGACAAATCCAACCAGGAAGTGGGAAATCTGAGGTTTGTAGTTTTTCAACTGATTGACTATCCAATATACAGTGTAAATGGGGTCAGATTGCACTTCCTAAGGCTTCCACTAGATGTCAACTAGATGTCAATGGTCTTTAGAACGTTGTTTCAGGCTTCTATTGTGAAAGGGGAGCGAATAAGAGCTGCTTCAACCAGGGGTCTGGCTGAAAGCCTTTAGTTTAGTCACGCGCAGAGTCGTGAGCACGAGCTCCGTTCCCTTTCATTTCTAATGACAAAGGAATTGTCCGGTTGGAATATTATTTGATAAAAACATCCTAAAGATTGATTCTATACATCGTTTGACATGTTTCTACAAACTGTAATGGAACTTTTTTGACTTTTCGTCTGGACTTAGTGCCCGCGCCTCATGAATTTGGATTACTGGGCTGAACGCGCGAACAGAAAGGAGGTATTTGGACATAAAGATGAACTTTATCGAACAAAACTAACATTTATTGTCTAATATGGAGACCTGGGAGTGCCATCAGATGAGGATCATCAAAAGGTAAGTGATTCATTTTAACGCTATTTCTGACTTTTGTGACACCTCTCCTTGGTTGGAAAATGGCTGTATGGTTCTCTGTGGCTAGGCGCTGACCTAACATAATCGCATGGTGTGCTTTTGCCGTAACGCCTTTTTGAAATACGACACAGCGGTTGCAAACCAAACGCCCTAACAAAAGAAGCTATTTGGACATAAATGATGGACATTATCGAACAAAACAAACATTTATTGTGGAACTGCGATTCCTGGGTGTGCATTCTGATGAAGATCATCAAAGATAAGTGAATATTTATAATGCTATTTATGACTAATGTTGACTGCCCAATATGGCGGATATCTTTTTGGCTGCTTTGTTGTCTGAAAGCTGTTCTCAGATTATTGCATGGTTTGCTTTTTCCATAAAGTTTTTTTGAAATCTAACACAGCGGTTGCATTAAGGAGAAGTATATAACAGTATAACAGTATTTTCATCAACATTTATAATGAGTATTTCTGTCATTTGATGTGGCTCTCTGCCCTTTCACCAGATGTTTGTTGGAGACAATGCATTTCTGAACATAACGCACCAATTTCAAATGATGTTTTTGGACATAAAGATGAACTTTATCAAACAAAACACACATTTGTCTAATATGGAGTCCTGAGAGTGCCATCTGATGAAGATCAAAGGTAAGTGATTAATTTAATCGCTATTTCTGACATTGTGAGCCATCTCCTTGGCTGGAAAATGGCTGTATGGTTTTCTGTGACTAGGCGCTGACCTAACATAATCGCATGGTGTGCTTTCGCAGTAAAGCCTTTTTGAAATTGGACACTGTGGTTGAATTTACAAGAAACATATCTTTAAAATGGTGTATAATACTTGTATGTTTGAGGAATTTTAATTATGGGATTTCTGTTTTGAATTTGGCGCCCTGCAATTTCACTGGCTGTTGTCGAGGTGGGACGCTACCGTCCCACTGGTACTAAAGAGGTTAAGGTCACAGTTATGAAAACTTAGGACACTAAAGAGGCCTTTCTACTGACTCTGGAAAACAAAAGAAAGATGCCCAGGGTCCCTGCTCATCTGGGTGAATGTGCAATAGGCATGCTGCAAGGAGGCATGAGGACTGCAGATGTGGCCAGGGCAGTAAATTGCAATGTCCATACTGCGAGACGCCTAAAACAGTGTTACAGGGAGATAGGACAGACAGCTGATCGTCCTTGCAAGGACAGACCACGTGTAACACCTGCACAGGATCGGTACATCTGAACATCACACCTGCGGGACAGGAACAGGACGGCAATAACAACTACCCGAGTTACACCAGGAATGCACAATCCCTCAATCAGTACTCAGACTGTCCGCAATAGGCTGAGAGAGGCTGGACTGAGGGCTTGTAGGCCTGTTGTAAGGCAGGTCCTCACCAGACATCACAGGCAACAACCAACGTCGCCTATGGGCACAAACCCACAGTCGCTGGACCAAACAGGACTGGCAAAAAGTGCTCTTCACTGACGAGTCGCAGCTTTGTCTCACCATGGGTGATGGTCGATTTCGCATTTATCGTCGAAGGAATGAGCATTACACCGAGGTCTGGACTCTGAAGCGGGATCGATTTGGAGGTAGAGGGTCCGTCATGGTCTGGGGGAGTGTGTCACAGCATCATTAGACTGAGCTTGTTGTCATTGCAGGCAATCTCAAAACTGTGCATTCCAGGGAAGACATCCTCCTCCCTCATGTGGTACCCTTTCTGCAGGCTCATCCTGACATGACCCTCCAGCATGACAATGCCACCAGCCATACTGCTCGTTTGTGCGTGATTTCCTGTAAGACAGGAATGCCAGTGTTCTGCCATGGCCAGCAAAGAGCCCGGATCTCAATCCCATTGAGCAAGTCTGGGACCTGTTGGATCGGAGGGTGGGGGCTAGGGCCATTTCCCACAGAAATGTCCGGGAACTTGCAGGTGCCTTGGTATAAGAGTGGTGTAACATCTCACAGCAAGAACTGGCAAATCTGGTGCAGTCCATGAGGAGGAGATGGACTGCAGTACTTAATGCAGCTGGTGGCCACAACAGATACTCTCTGTTACTTTTGATTTTGACCCCCCTTTGTTCAGGGACACATTATTCAATTTCTGTTAGTCACATGTCTGTGGAACTTGTTCAGTTTATGTCTCAGTTGTTGAATCGTATGTTCATACAAATATTTACACATGTTTGTAAGTTTGCTGAAACTAAACGCAGTTGACAGTGAGAGGACGTTTCTTTTTTTGCTGAGTTTATAATATGTAGCTCAATCAAAAGAGGCGTTGTAAATAGTTCTGATGGCATCATGAGGAAGCCCTGAAAGCTGCCTATTTTCAGACCATATATCACGTTTCACCTTTGACACTTGAAATCTATGTTTTGGATTTTCAACAGCAAAATCTAACTCCATTAACAACTCAGCACAGGAGCCAATGTGGGCTCTTAATACCACTGTTCTCTCCCTGTGTATAGGGTTGCAAAGGGTTGGGAAATTTCATGGAAATTTTCCATGGAAGTTAAGCCTGGGAATTTGGGGAATTTTGCTTAACCTTTCTTGGGTAGGGGGCAGTATTTTGGAGTTTTGATGACAAACGTGCCCAGAGTAAACTGCCTGCCCAGAAGCTAGGATATGCATATGCATGGTAGTATTGGATAAAATAATGTCTGTGGGTCTTTCTGTGTTTACTTCCTTAAGGAATAAATTTGGCTTTAGGCCGTAGCTAAATTACCTCAGAGGTGTAGGGGTCTAGGCAGCCCCAGGGGCTCTTGGGTCGTGGGGGGCGGTCAGAGGTCCAGCTGGTGGGTGTGGCCAGGTAGTGGTGTTCTGGGAGAGGGGAGGAGTAACAGAAGTTTCCTGAGATCAATCCTGTGCCCTGATGAGAGGAACAGTTGTATCTGTTCTGGGGAAACTCCCTGATGAAACTCTCCAGATTTAAGTTCCCCATTTCATCTTTAGCCAGGCTGGAGAACTAGACAGAACAGAGGACAGAGAGGAGGGAGATGAGAACGAATGTGAGAGGAGAGGGAGGGAGGGTTGTAGAGGAAGGAGAAGTAGAGAGGGGGAGAGGAGAGGGAGGGGGATAGATTCCTTATTAAAAAGGTGTGCTTTGTGCTACTGTATGTCTGAGTGTAGGGTTTACAGTAGCTTACATATGGAGAAAACAATCTGATGACACTTCATCGTCATTGGCATGGCACAGTGATAGCAACACTATTTTTGGAGATACTGTTTTAACTGCTTTCTGTGCATCCTACATACCTCTCCATCTGAAGGCAGTGCAGGTATGGTGGCAGAGGAGAGAGAGAGAGAGAGACACACACACACATTCAGGATCATAAAGAGAGAGGGGACCAGGATGATGTCAGCACAATTTCAACACCAAAGGGCAGAATCGTACTGTTATATTATAGGCTAGTCTACACCTGCTGAACATAACATCAAAATACCTAAATTGCAGCCAATAAATGTGAGTATCTGACAGACAGCAATAAGTTAAATTTCTATTGATTATGCAGGGCTCTACAGTGACATTTTTTACAAGGAGCAAATGTGCTCTAAGTAAAAAGATGTAGGAGCACAATGAAAAATATTTGAGGTATTAATGTGGCAATCCGCAGTTGAAACAATAAAGCATTTATCCGCACCACTGTTTCTGTAAAAGGTTGAGGGATGCGGCTAGAGAAACGTAACCACACTCAAATTCATAGACGGATGCATCCATGATATCAAAATGACAGTTTGAACCATGTTTTGAGGCTATATAGTGTTTGTTTACATTTAGCTTGTTTACAAACCGTATGTTATATTTTGGCTTCTGATGTGGTACGACAGTTAAGCTCATGGGGCATCATGGGGCATTTAAAAGTGATATTCTTCAATAATCAATGGGTTTACATCATTAATTTAAGTCCAAAAAGTGATGTAGTTACTACTGCAGCAAGCCCCTTTAAATTATAAGAATTGCCAGCAATAACAACATACAGGGTTTAGGAGCACCAGAACATTTTATTTTTAAGATTGGGCCTATGAATCCTAGCTACTTTATAAGCAGTCCATTTTCCTTTCTTTGTGCTACCACATATTTGCACTACTGTGGCTGCGGGACATTCCAACAATTATTCCATGAGTGATTTTTTTCTTCCTAGGGGCACTGGTTCCAGGTAGCACAGCAAATTCCATATAGCATAGCTGGCCACTCAATTATAGACAGAATACCAGCTGACAGCTTCTTCCCTAAATAGTTCTTGCATAGTTTGGAGCTGTACTTTCGGTCATTGTGCTGTTGTAGGAGGAAATTGGCTCCAATTAAGCGCCGTCCACAGGGCGTTGCAAAATGGAGTGATAGCCTTCCTTCTTCAAGATCCCTTTTACCCTGTACAAATAACCCACTTCACCATCACCAAAGCATCCCCAGACCATCACATTGCCTCCACCATGCTTGACAGGTGGCGTCAAGCACTCCTCCAGCATCTTTTCATTTTTTCTGCATCTCACGAATGTTTTTTCGAGATCCGAACACCTCCAACTTAGAATGGTCTGTCCCTAACACTCTTTTCTAGTCTTCCTCTGTCCAGTGTCTGTGTTCTTTTATTTTTATTGGCCAGTCTGAAATATGGCTTTTTCTTTGCAACTCTGCCTAGAAGGCCAGCAGCCCGGAGTCTCCTCTTCACTGTTGACATTGAGACTAGTGTTTTGCAGGTAATCTTTAATGAAGCTGCCAGTTGAGGACTTTCTATTCTGGGTTGGGGGAAGTTTGCGCTGTTCTGTGAAGGGAGTAGTTTTTTTTTCACCTTTATTTAACCAGGTAGGCTAGTTGAGAACAAGTTCTCATTTGCAACTGCGACCTGGCCAAGATAAAGCAAAGTAGTGTGACACAAACAGAGTTACACATGGAGTAAACAATAAACAAGCCAATAACACAATAAACAAATCAATGACACAGTAGAAAAAAAGAAAGTCTATATACAGTGTGTGCAAAAGGCATGAGGAGGTAGGCAATAATAGGCCATAGGAGCGAATACTTACAATTTAGCAGATGATGATGTGCAAGAAGAGATACTGGTGTGCAAAAGAGCAGAAAAGTAAATAGAATAAAAACAGTATCGGGATGAGGTAGATAGATTGGATGGGCTATTTACAGCTGCAGCGATCGGTTAGCTGTAGTACACAGCGCTGTATGAGCTCTTCAGTTTCTTTGCAATTTCTCACATGGAATAGCCTTCATTTCTCAGAACGAGAATAGACTGACGAGATTCAGAAGAAAGTTCTTTGTTCCTGGACATTTCGAGCCTGTAATCGAACTCACAAATGCTGATGATCCAGATACTCAACTGGTCTAAAGGCGGCCAGTTTTATTGCTCCGTTAATTAGTACGAGTTTTCATCTGTGCTAACATAATTGCAAAAGGGTTTTCTAATGATCAATTAGCCTTGTAAAATTATAAACTTGGATTAGCTAACACAACATGCCATTGGAACACAGGACTGATGGTTTCTGATAACGGGCCTCTGTACGCCTATGTTGATATTCCATAAAAAACTGCCGTTTCCAGCTACAATAGTCATTTACAACATTAAAAATGTGTCTACACTGCATTTCTGATCAATTTTATGTTATTTTAAATGGACAAAAAAATATATTTTCTTTCAAAAACAAGGACCCCAAACTTTTGAACAGTAGTGTCATAAACCCCTCAAAGTTCCAGGATGGTTTGAAAATGACAGCCATATTAGCAAGAAAAATTAAAGGCATGTGATATACACTATATAGACAAAAGTATTTGGAGACTCCTTCAAATTAGTGGATTCTGCCATTTCAGCCACACCCGTTGCTGACAGGTGTTCAAATCGAGCACACAGTCATGCAATCTCCAGAGACAAAAAGCTCAGAGACTTTCAATGTGGCACCGTCATAGGATTCCACCTATTCAACAAGTCAGTTCTTCAAGCTTTTGCACTGCTAGAGCTGCACCGGTCAACTGAAAGTGCTGTTATTGTGAAGTGGAAATGTCTAGGAGCAACAACGGCTCAGCCGCAAAGTGGTAGGCCACACAAGCTCACAGAACGGGACTGCCAAGTGCTGAAGCGTGGAAAAATGAATCACAGTTCACCATCTGGCAGTCCGGCGGACAAATTTGGGTTCACCATGCGCAATGCCAAGTCTCGGTTGGAGTGGTGTAAAGCCGCCATTGGACTCTGGGGCAGTGGAAAAGCATTCTCTGGAGTGAAGACTCACGCTTCACAATCCGACAGTCGAATCTGGGTTTTGCGGATGCCAGGAGAAGGCTACCTGCCCCAATGCAAAGTGCCAACTGTAAAGTTTGGTGGAGGAGGAATAATGGTCTGTGGCTGTTTTTGATAGTTCAGGCTAGGCCCCTTAGTTCCAGTGAAGGGAATATTACCTCTACAGCATACAATGACATTCTATAAGATTCTGTGCTTCCAACTTTGTGTCAACAGTTTGGGGAGGGCCCTTTCCTGTTTCAGCATGACAATGCCCCCGTGCACAAAGCGAGGTCCATACAGAAATGGTTTGTCGAGATCAGTGTGGAAAAACTTCACTGATCTGCAGAGCTCTGACCTCAATTCCATCAAATACCTTTGGGATGAAAAGGAACACCAACTGCGAGCCAGGCCTAATCTCTCAACATCAGTGCCTGACCTCACTAATGCTCTGGTGGCTGAATGGAAGCAAATCCCCACAGCAATGTTCCAACATCTAGTGGAAAGCCTTCCCAGAAGAGTGGAGGCTGTTATAGCAGCAAAGGGGGGACAACCTCCATATTAATGCCCATGATTTTGGAATGAGATTTGAAGAGCAGGTGTCCACATACACTATATGACCAAAAGTATCAGAAATGTTGTAATAGCAGTATTGTCAACCTAAAATTATGTAATAATGGCTGTTCCACTGGATGTCATAAGGTGAATGCACCAATTTGTAAGTCGCTCTGGATAAGAGCGTCTGCTAAATGACTTAAATGTAAATGTAATATGTTTTATACAAATTTTCTGCATAAATACCCTCTAAAATATATGTAAGCAGACCATAAATGTCTAAATTTCAGTGGTGTAAAGTACTTCAGTAAAAATACTTTAAAGTACTACTCAAGTAGTTTTTGGGGTATCTGTACTTTACTATTTATATTTTTGGAACTTCTACTTTTCCTTCACTACATTCCTAAAGAAAATAATGTACTTTTTACTCCACACATTTTCCGATACCCAAAAGTACTCATTACATTGTAACAGGAAAATGGTCCAATTCACACACTTAACAAAAGAACATCCCTGGTCATCCCTACTGCCTCTGACCTGACGGACTCACTAAACACATGCTGTTTGGAAATGATGTCTCAGTGTTGGCGTGTGCCCCTGGCTATCTGTCAATAAAAATGTTTTTTATTTTATTGTTCCTTCTGGTTTGCTTAATATAAGGAACTTGATATGATTTATACTTTTACTTCTGATGCTAAAATGTACTTAAGTAATTCCATTTACTTTTAATACTTAAGTACATTTAAAACCCAAATACTTTTACTCAAGTAGTATTTTACTGGGTGACTTGAGTCATTTTCTATTAAGGTATCTTTACTTTTACTCAAATATGACAATTGAGTACTTTTTACACCACTGCTAAATTTGAGTTGAGTTGAGTTCTTGGAAAGCTATATGTGCTATTATATGATAAAATGTCAGTACTTCAAATTAAGCATTAAGGCCCAAGTAGGTGTGGTATATTGGCCATATTTCACAAACTCTTGAGGTGCCTTATTGCCATTATATACTGGTTACCAACATAATTAGAGCATTAAAAATAAATGTTTTGTCATACCCATAGTATATGGTCTGATATTCCATGGCTGTCAGCATTCACAGCTCAAACCACCCAGTTTCTCATTCTTAATTATATGCCCAGAGATGTTAAAGTATGTCATGTTGTAAGGTAGCCAATGTGCCTGTGCAGCGAGCTTTACTAATGTTGCTAGCTAGATAGAATTTGTAGAAAGTAATTTGGCTACAACTAGCTAGTCCAAGATGTACTCTTAAAGAGCCAACCGTTACTCCCTAAGGTCCAGGGCCCTTATATGTTATTTACTGAGGTAGACTGGCTTTGGGAGCCAAAACAGCCATATACTCCATCTAAACAGGAATCGATTCTCAATCTGAGATCTAGAAACATAAAGCCCTTTGCTTTCATATGACATCAAAATAACTTCACAAATGCAACATATACACGGTTTTAACCAGATTTCACTTTTGCCGCCGACGGTGTTTTTCAATGACACGTTTTGGGAGCCTTCTTCCATTACACAGGTGTTTGGAGCATGCTAGATAGCTAATTAGCACCCAGTCTTCCGTAAACACGCGCTGTAACATGGATATATGGCTGTCTGGGAACACTAACCCTAAGGTGTGTATCAAACGTTTTTTATTATTACAATATTTCTTGATTATATAAAACGGTCCTTATGCTTCCCAAAACGTACCGCAAGCGATGCGTATTAACGTTCAGACCGAGAATTTGGGCTCTTAATGAAACTCCCCCGTAGAGAAAATGACTTCATCCAACGACTCTTACGTGTAATGTAATGAAACGGAGTCATGATCACAGGCTAGATAACTAGTTAGCAATACGTTTAAGAATGGAATTCACCCTCACCACCCTGTAGCTAGTAGCTATGTACACAGACACCTGCAAATAAGACTTCTTAAGACTAGCCTACCTGGAAGGCCTTCGTCTGTCTGTGTGCCTGGAGTGGAAAGATGTTTAAGGTTTTAGCAAATAAAAGTTAGCTTTGTAACCAACTCAAATGGCATAATGCCATGTTATGACTAAATAACCCATGTTCAACTGTTATCTCTGAACAACAAAGTCACACATGGACAAGTGAGAAGCAGGGAAGTTATGATTTGTTTGCTAACTACCTCAACCTGGTCTCAGAGGACTTCACATTATTGTAAATAACCCGAGAAAATCAAATATAGTTTGACATGTTACGTTTCGTATGGTATGTATTAATTTGTGGATATCCATCATCCATTTCGTGTAAATGTATAATGTTACGAATTACAATTTGTATGACTTGTTAAGAACTTGAAAGATGTACAATATGTTACGAATTGTAGTCAGTGCAACTCCGACATTTGCTCGTCCTAATAATTATAAATGTCTGAATTACCTTTTTACTTGTATATTGTTAGATATTACTGCACTGTTGGAGCTAGGACACAAGCATTTCGCTACACCCGCCATAAAATCGGCTAAATATGTGTATGTGACCAATACAACTTGATTAGAATTTTCTAAAAGTGTATGTTACAAATTATAATTTCATGTGGCTAACGTCAGCTAGGTGGCTTGTTTATGAGCAAAAACGTACTAATAAGTACAGTAGTTGAAGTTGCTAATTAGCTAGCTAAAGTTCTCCGTGATGAGATTTGAACATTTGGGCGGCTAGATGTTCGCGTCCTGTCTTATGTAGCTTACGTTAACCACATCAAACCTAAGAAATCATACTAATTTGTACATACAGAATTTACATTTCCTACGTCACGTCTACTACATATATATATATATAAGCTGTTTTCAACCCACAATCAAAAGACAAGGCAAGCTAGCTGGAGACAGCCAATAGCTTATTTAATGTATACTGTAAAAGCAAACGGGACGGGTGAAAATAAATGTCATTTTAGTATATATTGACGTGGCTGGCTTATTATGGTCTCGTTTTGTCTACAACTTGTGTTTACCTTGTTCATCGTTGTACATTGTATTTATGTCGTTAGATAGCGAGGCTCAACGGTTAGAATCGTTACATTTAAAAGTAGGCTATATACCCAATGCGTTCGGGCACCAACATATAGGTAAAACCCGCGCGCTCGACGACGTGCTTAGTGGCGCCAAGATGCACTTACAGCATGTGTTTACGCCTCATGTCCACCAGATGCATCAAACGCTTTGCGTTTCGCAGGAAGCAATTTATTTTATCAATCTAGCAGACCGCAACGCTACCTTGGGGGTGCAGCGCTAGACTTCTTCGGTGGGGTTTATCGGTGGTTGGCATCCAACGTTATGGTACATTACCGCCACCTATTGTACAGGAGAGTGGGACCAGAAACTAAATCCTACCTGCCAGCCCTGTTGCTCTTAAAAATATAAAATATTTGACACTATATCTAATGACGTTCTACTCCATATACTCTTTAAACAAATTTCCTGTATCCCCTTCTCCCTCATACTAGATCTCATCCTCTCTCTTTCCCTCCAACAATGTCCACACTATCAATACATGGACCACTGTTTGTTTCCTGGCAATAATCACACTTTCCGGTTGGATGCTTTCCTGTCACATTTAAGGTCTTGTTCAACTGGCTGTGTCCCACCCTTAATCTTGTAAATATAGCCTCCTCTCTTCTGTCCCTTCCTGCCATTCTCTCCTCCCCAACTTTCCTCTGTATCATTGAAACTACCACATCAACATCCCCACTACGTAGTGCTTGTTTAGTCTTTATATCAACTGCCCCGTTCCCTTCCACTCCCACATGAGCTGGGACCCATGTAAATATTATCTGTATACCCACTTGTTTACTCCTGCCAAATGCGAAATACCCCACTACATATTCTGAGTCCTTGTCATCGTCGTCCTTATGACATCTAGCCTTTCCAATGATGTCCGGGCTGCAGAACCATACACTATACTTCCATAGTGTATAACAGATCAGATCAATGCAACATATATGGTCTTCAATGAGGCACACCCAGCCCCCTACTAAATGCACATCACATTTAGTACCTTCTTACACCCCACTACTCACTTGATGTGTTCTGCCCAGGTCATTCTAATATCAAAGTAAACCCCAAAGAACCTGAAGGCTCCCACCCTCTCCAAGTTGCTCCAAGCATACCTCATCTCACACCTTCCTCCTGGTAAAGAACACAGTTCTCTACAGAGAACCTGAATCCCCACATTAATGCCCACCGCTCCCGCACATTTCTTCCCCTCGTCCATAAGGCCCCATCATCTGCAAATAATGACCTCCCAATATCTGGCTGTACCTAAGAGTAAACATTAATCCCGATTGAGAACAACATAGGACTAATCAAACTCACCTGTAGTATACCATTATCCACCAGGCAGCTGCCTGATAAAGGATTTCCTGTTTGGAAGGTTTATCTAGTTGTACGTTCTTCCTCCTAACCCCACAATATCAAGCATGAATAACAATTAACAATATCAAGCTTGAGCCAAGATGGTGTAGCAGTCAGATGTCTTTGTTTTTCGTCTTGTCCCATGTATATCTTTTTCTTCACATAACTTATTTATATTTTTTTTCTAAAACTCAACTTCAAAACACTCTCCTGCACCCGCCTCATCCAATGTGGTGCGGATCTGTCTTTTTTCTAAAGTATTTTTATTCACCTTTGAATCCCCCAACAGAAGCTAGCCAGCTCACTAGCTACTAGCTAGTAGTCAGCTAACCACTGCTCGCGGTCATCAGCTAACCTTTAGCTCGGAAAGCTCCCGCCAGTTTGTACAACGCGACTCAAACCAGAGCATACCGGACCTATTTTATCTCCATATCCCCGCATTCCTACTGCAAGCTCTGGACATTTTCACCTGGATCATCGCAGCTTGCTAGCTGCTATCCGAGTGACTACTGGCTAACGTCGGTCCCGGAGCAAGCACCAATTATCCTGGAACTAGCCTATGCTAGGCCCTTTCTCCTAGCTAGCTAAAGAGGCCCATCAGCCACTCCTGGGCTACAATACCCGGACCCCTTCTACTGCCGGTACAGGGCACGGAACCCCGCCGATCATTCATGACTGGACTACGACGTAATCTGCTCGAGGGGGTACTCAGCGGCCTCTACATGGCGACGTCCCCTGAATGCCCATCTGCTAGCCGCGGCCCGCTAGCTGCCTAGAGCATATTAGACTGTTAGCTGTATAGATCCATCAACCAATTTCTTGGGCCACTATACCCATTTTGCCAATTGGACTTGGACCCTTCTGATACTCGGAACCCTACTAATCCATGACGACTGGTCTATCGACGTCAACGCACGAGGTGGCTAAAACAAACTTTCGTCCGTCAAGACGTCCCTCTAAGGCCCTTCTGCTAGCTTGCTAGCCCCAGCCTCCTAGCTGTCTGAATCATCATGTCTCCAGCCAGCCCAACCACTCACTGGACCCCTATTGATCACCCGGCTACGCATGCCTCTCCCTAATATCAATATGCCTTGTCCATGACTGTCCTGTTTAGTGATTGTCTTATTTCACTGTAGAGCCGCTAGATCTGCTCAATATGCCTTAACCTACCATTTAGTTCCATCTCCCACATTTGTGGTGACATCACCTGGTTTAAATGTCTCTAGAGAATATCTCTCATTACTCAATGCCTAGGTTTACCTCCAATGTACTCACATCCTACCATACCTTTGTCTGTACATTATGCCTTGAATCTATTCTATCGCACCCAGAAACCTGCTCCTTTTACTCTCTGCTCTGAACACACTAGACGACCAGTCCTGATAGCCTTCAGCTGTACCCTTATCCTAATCCTCCTTTGTTCCTCTGATGATATAGAGGATAATCCAGGCCCTGCAGTGCCTAGCTCCACTCCTACTCCCCAGGTGCTCTCATTTGTTGACTTCTGTAACCATAAAAGCCTTGGTTTCCTGCATGTTAACATTAGAATTCTCCTCCCTAAGTTTTATTCACTTCTTTAGCACACTGCCAACCCGGACGTCCCAGCAGTGTCTGAATCCTGGCTTAGGAAGAGCACTAAAAACCCTGAAATGTCCATCCCCAACTAACATTTTCTGACAAGATAGAACTGCCAAAGGGGGCAGTGTTGCAATCTACTGCAGAGATAGACAGAGTTCTGTCTTCCTATCCAGGTCTGTATCCAAACAATTTGAGCTTTTACTTTTAAAAATCCACCTTTCCAGAAACAAGTCTTTCACCATTGCCGCTTGCTATAGACCTCCCTCTGCCCCCAGATGTGCCTTGGACACCAAATGTGAATTGATTGCCCCGCCCATCTATCTTCAGAGCTCGTGCTGCTAGGTGACCTAAACTGGGACATGCTTAACACGCTGGCCATCCGTACACTCTAAGCATGATGCCCTCAATCTTGCACATTATCAATGAACCCACCAGGTACAACCCCAAATCTGTAAACACAGGCACCCTCATAGATATCATCCTAACCAACTTGCCCTCCAAATACACCGCTGCTGTTTTCAACCAAGATCTGCAATCACTGCCTGCATACGTAATGAGTCTGCTGTCAAACGCTCCCTAAAACACTTCTGCGAGCAGACCTTTCTAATCGACCTGGCCGGGGTATCCTGGAATGACATTGACCTCATCCCGTCAATAGAGGAAAAACTTTGTAAATAACAAGGTTGCCAACAAACAACGCATACAGAGTCGTATAACAGTAGAATGAGAGACCGGGTAGGGAGTGAGCTATGTAATTACGTTTATCACTCACCACGTTTATTCTGAAAAAATGTCTTTGTTCTGGTAGCCTCCACCATTTCTCATTCGTTGGTTTAGTTATTATTTCCCGGTGAACTCTGTTGCGTATTAATTGGGGAATCGCTGTGTTGAAATGTAACTAATGACCGCAAGCCCCAGTATTTTATTAGCTAGGTGGCTTGTACACAATTGTTACCGATGATACTGTACTACTCGTACTACAGAAGCATGCATTGTATTTTGTCAAGTTCTCTCTGTGTTAATCCTGTTTCCCAAATATAGCAGGTAACTTGTGTCTATGTCGATGTTGTTGAGTTCATCTTGCCTAGTTAAATAAATTAGAACATATAAAAATACACTGCTCAAAAAATAAAGGGAACACTAAAATAACACATCCTAGATGTGAATGAATGAAATATTCTTATTAAATACTTTTTTCTTTACATAGTTGAATGTGCTGACAATAAAATCACACAAAAATCATAATTGGAAATCAAATGTATCAACCCATAGAGGTTTGGATTTGGAGTCACACTCAAAATTAAAGTGGAAAACCACACTACAGGCTGATCCAACTTTGATGTAATGTCCTTAAAACAAGTCAAAATGAGGCTCCGTAGTGTGTCTGGCCTGTGTGTCTGGCCAAGTGCCTGTATGACCTCCCTACAACATCTGGGCATGTTCCTGATGAGGTTGCAGATGGACTCCTGAGGGATCTCCTCCCAGACCTGGACTAAAGCATCCGCCAATTCCTGGACAGTCTGTGGTGCAACGTGGCGTTGGTGGATGGAGCGAGACCTGATGTCCCAGGTGTGCTCAATTGGATTCAGGTCTGGGGAATGGGCGGGCCAGTCCATAGCATCAATGCCTTCCTCTTGCAGGAACTGCTGACACACTCCAGCGTCATGAGGTCTAGCATTGTCTTGCATTAGGAGGAACCCAGGGCCAACCGCACAGCAATATGGTCTCACAAGGGGTCTGAGGATCTCATCTCAGTACCTAATGGCAGTCAAGCTACCTCTGGCGAGCACATGGAGGGCTGTGCGACCCCCCAAAGAAATGCCACCCCACACCATGACTGATCCACCACCAAACCGGTCATGCTGGAGGATGTTGCAGGCAGCAGAATGTTCTCCACGGCGTCTCCAGACTCTGTCACATCTGCCACATGTGCTCAGTGTGAACCTGCTTTCATCTGTGAAGAGCACAGGGCGCCAGTGGCGAATTTGCCAATCTTGGTGTTCTCTGGCAAATGCCAAATGTCCTGCACGGTGTTGGGCTGTAAGCACAACTCCCACCTGTGGACATCGGGCCCTCATACCACCCTCATGGAGTCTGTTTCTGACCGTTTGAGCAGACAGACACATGCACATTTGTGGCCTGCTGGAGGTCATTTTGCAGGGCTCTGGCAGTGCTCCTCCTGCCTCTCCAGTGCTCCTCCTGCCTCTCCTTGCACAAAGGTGGAGGTAGCGGTCCTGCTGCTGGGTTGTTGCCCTCCTACGACCTCCTCCACGTCTCCTGATGAACTGGCCTGTCTCCTGGTAGCGCCTCCATGCTCTGGACACTACGCTGACAGACACAGCAAACCTTCTTGCCACAGCTGCATTACCTGAGCCACTTGTGTGGGTTGTAGACTCTGTCTCATGCTACCACTAGAGTGAAAGCACCGCCAGCATTCAAAAGTTATATAATATATATATACATGGGGTACCGGTACCGAGTCAATGTGCGGGGGTACAGGTTAGTTGAGGTCATTTGTAAAGTGACTTTGCATTTATAATTAACAGTGAGTAGCAGCAGTGTAAAAACACTGGGGAGTTGGGGGCTCTTTGACTATTTTTTGTCCCTTCCTGTGACAACACTTAGTATATAGGTCCTTGATGTCAGGAAGCTTTGCCCCAATAATGTACTGGGCCGTACGCACTACCCTCTGTTGCGCCTTATGGCCAGATGCCCAGCAGTTGCCGTACCAGGCTTTGTTTGTTATAGGTTGTTATACAACCTCTCAGGATGCTCTCGATGGTGCAGCTGTAGAACTATTTGAGGATCTGGGGATCCATGTTAAATATTGTCAGTCTCCTGAGGGGGAAAGGTTTTGTCGTGCCCTCTTCACAACTGTGTTGTTGTGTTTCCACCATGATAGTTTGTTGGTGATGTCATTTTACAAATGACCTCAACTAACCTGTACCCCCGCACATTGACTCGGAACCGGTACCCCATGTATATAGCCTCCTTATTGTCTTGTGTTACTTATGGATTTAATTACATTTTTTGACTTTAGTTTACATTTTCTTAACCTGCATTGTTGGTTAAAGGGCTTGTAAGTAAGACCTTCACGGTAAGGTCCACAGCTGTTGTTTTCGGCGCATGTGACAAATACATTTTAATTTGATTTGGCTTGGTTTTTGCTCTGGCATGCACCGTCAACTGTGGGACCTTATATAGACAGGTGTATGCCTTTCCAAATCATGTCAAATCAATTGAATTTACCATAGCTGTACTCCAATGAAGTTGTAGAAACAGCTCTAGGATGATCAATGGAAACAGGATGCACCTGAGCTCAATTTGAGACTCATTGCAAAGGGGATGAATCATGTAAATAAGGTATTTCTGTTTTTTAATTTGTAAATCATTTGCTAAAATGTATAAACGTATGTATAAATGTATTGTGTGTAGATTGAGGGAAAATATGAATGTAATCGATTTTAGAATAAGGTTGTTAGGTTATAGCATGTGAAAAAGTAAAAGGAGTCCGTCTCTGCTAGAGTAGTGGTTATGGTGTTTCCTCCCAAAACTGGACTTTCAGAGTTCAAATCTGAGGAGAGCATTTTTTAGAGAGCCATTTTTTATGTTGCCTTTTGTTGGCATGAAAGAGCTAACTTGAGGTTTGTAAGGGGGTAGAGGCTAGTTCCCATCAAATAGGACTGAATTGACACCCTGTATAGAATGTCCTTTTAGTAGAGTTGTGATAACATACTATGTCGTGGAGTAACAATATATTCCTTGTCTGCAAACGCCAAATTTGACCTAGGGGCATGCTTTGGAGACCATTCAAAAGCGTTCCGATACCTTGTCCCCAAGAAAAAAAAACACATGTTATGATAGCTTATAGACACCAATATTAAGATGCTGGAATAACATTTCTAGGGTCTATTTGCTGGTAATTGGAAACAGGTCCCTTTCAAATTTCGTCCCCCGTTCCTAAACACATCCATCCTATAGTGTAGGTTTTGAAAATTCATGTTTGTAGTCATCAGAAGAAGATTGAGGAATGGTTGGTGGACCCAAGAAGTACAAGCCCCCACACCATTCTCCAATCTTTTAAGTGTTGTCTTTGATGTGTGCATTTTCAAGTACCCTTTACTATTTAGTCTCTTGTCTGTCTGGTAGAGTAGTAGTTATGGTGGTTGCTCCCCAAACTAGTTTGAGAGTTCAAATCCCAGAGAAACAGTTAATGGAACAACTTCTTTCTTGTTGCCTTGTGTGCCTGAAAGAGCAAACAAGAGGGGAAAAGAGGCAAGTTCCCATCAAATAGCAAGAATGAAGTGACACCTTGTTTCAAATGTCATTTCAAGAGAGTTGTGATAACATACTATGCTGTGGAGTAACAATACAGCCACACTCTGCAAAAGCCAGATAAAGATAAACAGAATGTATTGGAGTACTTTAAATACAGTTTTATGAAGTAATTTATAGCCTCACTGTTTTTATTTTACTGCTGATCTTTAATTATTTGTTACATTTATTTCTAATTTTTTAATTAACACAACTAAATTGTTGGTTAGGGGCTTCATTTCAGCATTTCACTGTAAGGCCTACATGTAGTATTCGGCGCATGTGACAAATACAATTTGATTTGTTACACGTGAAAACATGTGAACCTGGTTTTACATTATTGAACCAGTGCTGACACCTAGTGACATCAAGACCTACACTACACACATTAACCTTAAAACAGATGGGATGCTTTCCATTAGTTGCTTTTTTATTTGACACTAATATATACTGTATGTCCAATAAACAGACATTCAAAAGTCGGAATGTAAAGCAAAAACGACTGGAACGTTATTTAAAAGCAGCTATAGTGAATCAAGCATCTTGCGGTTACCTGAAATAGGTCAAAGTATATATTTTAAATGTTCTAATTTATTTAATATTTATTTAACTAGGCAAGATGAACTCAACATCGACAGACACAAGTTACCTGCTATATTTGGTAAACAGGATTAACAGAGAGAACTTGAGAACTTGGCAAAATACAATGCATGCTTCTGTAGTACGAGTGGTACAGTATCATCGGTAACAATTGCTTATAAGCCACCTAGCTAATAAAATACTGGGGCTTGCGGTCATTAGTTACATTTCAACCACAGCGATTCCCCAATTAAGGCGCAACAGAGTTCACCGGTAAATGCAGGAACAACGGAAATAACTAAACCAACGAATGAGAAATGGTGGAGGCTACCAGAACGAAGAGACATTTTTTTTCCAGAATAAACGTGGTGAGTGAAAAACGTAATTACATAGCTCACTCCCTACCCGGTCTCTCATTCTACTGTTATACGACTGTGTGCGTTGTTTGTTGGCAACCTTGTTATTTACGAAGTTTTTGGAACGTTCGACAAATTATATCCACCCGCGGAGAATAGTCCGTGATATGCAACTTTTCAGGAAAGTTAAGAACAAATATACACAGGCAGTTAAGAAAGCTAAGGCTAGCTTTTTCCAAGTAGAAATTTGCATCCTGTAGCACTTACAACTCTAGGAAGAGTGAACGCAACACCCTGATACAACGCAATTCCCTGTGGCGTAAAAGCGGTATGGGATTGTAGGTGCGAGTAAGGATGACAAAAGGTAGAATTTACCGTTTACTGGGAATTTATTCCTTCGCAGTAAATTTTGGAAAACGGGGCTGAACGGAACCAAAGCAAAGAAAGTAAATGACAAAGCCCCCTCTCCTACCTTACGACCCACTATTTAGCTACCTTAGCACCACCTGGTGTGCTAACCAAAATACAGATGGTGGTCCGCCCAGGTCTTACCTAGTGTGTGTAGACAGTAAATACTATGGGTTATGTATGCCCGCAGACCTCTTGCCTAAGCGCCGCGCCGCCCCTCTCGGAACAAATGAAACAGAATAACACAATGTCATTAATAAATAATAAAAACTGCATCCTATTGACAAACACAGGACATGCCAATTAGCTCTCTCGCAGCAACAACCAACACAGGACATTGACTTATATAGCTGGAGAATGAGTCTGTAATGGGATACAGCTGTATCCTGACGAGGGGGCGGGGTCAGCTCTCCAATCATCAATGGGGCCGACCAATCAGCTGCTTGGGGGAATCCAGGAAGCCATTTTTCTGAAACACACACATACAAAACCACAACACAGCAACTAGGGAATGTAACAAGCACAAACTCAAAAGTTCTGGGACACTGTAAAGTCCATGGAGAATAAGAGCACATCCTCCCAGCTGCCCACTGCACTGAGGATAGGAAACACTGTCACCACCGATAAATCCACGAAAATTGCATTTTCTACAATGTCCCTTCGCCCTCTCCGCCGCACTAGACTGCGGTGCGCTCAATAATTTTAACTTGTGCATTGCTTTACTGTGCGGTGGTAAAAGCGAAAGTACAGTCACAGACTCCAACTAGCTTGCTTTTAGCTAATTGAAAAGCGAAACACATGCGTAGTATAGCTCTCCCCCTCACATATCGATCACCTCCAGCTCGTGGCTTCAGCAAACCAGACTGTCCCCATGCACTGATCATGCGTCGTGTGAGTTGTCAGATGCTCCTAGCTAGCCCAGCACTGGCCTGTTGTGTCCTCTCTCAGGTGCACAAGTATTAGCGGGCTTAAACTCATTTTATTTGCCATTTAAGAGCATGGGTAGTACATAGACTGTAAAAAATACAGTGAGCGAAGTGTACAATCCAAGCAGGTAATATATTATAACGAACCATTACATTACAGGGTAGAAGACCATATTATATCATATAATGAGTGCCTCTGTATGGGCTGGATTTTACAAGCATTGCAATGATAAAGGCCTACGTGTGTCTTTCAATTTCAAATACAATCAATAAATAAGAACTCACAGACCAACAGGAGGCAGAAGTATTCCTCAATGACCCTTTTATTAAAGTTTTTGACCAAATACATTTTTACAACAATTTCAATATCACTTGGCATCCTTTCATCCAAAGGATTTACAGCATAGTGAATCAAATAAAATTGTATTTGTTTCATGCGCCGAATACAACAGGTGTAGGTAGACCTTACCGTGAAATGCTTACTTACAAACCCTTAACCAAAAATGCACTTTTAAGAAAATAGAGTTCATTCTTAAGGCTAATGGGCAGTTTTCGGAAGTTCGGATGACTGACATGCCCAAAGTAAACTTCCTATTACTCAGGCCCGGAAGCTAAGACATGCATATAATTGGTAGTATTGGATACAAAACACTCTGAAGTTTCTAAAACTGTTAAAAATAATGTCTGTGAGTATAACTGATATGGCAGGCAAAAACCTGAGGAGAATCCATCTGGAAATTTTTTTTTTTGAGGTCAACACCCATTGAAAATGCTTGTCTATGGGAATTTCAAAGGAAATCCTCCCAGATTGCAGTTCCTATCGCTTCCACTAGATGTCAACAGTCTTTAGAAAGGGTTTCAGGCTTGTTTTTTGAAAAATTAGCGAGAATTTGTAGTGTTTCAAGGTGGCACTCATTTGGACTGTAGTCTTGTGGCACGTGTGGAAGAGGGCGCGCACTTCGTTATTTTTCTCCGGGTAATGAACATACTATTCTCTGTCTTAAATTTTATCGTTCATTTACATATTAGGGTACCTGAGGATTGATTAGAAATGTTGTTTGACTTGTTTGGATGAAGTTTATTGGTAAGTTTTGGGATTGCTTTGTCTGCATGTTGAACGACTGGAACGGGTGGATTACTGAATCATACGCGCCAACTAAACTGACTTTTTGGGGATATAAAGGACTTTATTGAACAAAACAACCATTTGTTGTGTATCTGGGACCCTTGGAATTGCAAACAGAGGAAGATCTTCAAAGGTAAGTGATTTATTTTATCGCTATTTTTGACTTTTGTGACGCCTATGCTGGATTGGAAAATGTTTTTAATGATTTTGTATGCGGGGCGCAGTGCTCAGATAATCGCTTGGTATGCTTTCGCCGTAAAGTATTTTTGAAATCTGACACAGTGGCCTTATTAACAAGAATTCATGCTTTTAAATTATGTAAGACACTTGTATTTTCATGAATGTCTAATATTACAATTTTTGTATTTTGCATTTCGCGCTCTGCAATTTCACCGGATGTTGGCCAGGTGGGTCACTAGAGCCCCACCTAGCCCAAAGACGTTTTTACTAAAGAAACTAAAGATACATTTAAAATAATAACAGAGATGAGGTAGGCATAAAAAGATCATGTTAAACACTATTATTGCACACAGATTGAGTCCATGCAACGTATTATATGACTTGTTAAGCACATATTTACTCCTTAACGTACACTATATAAGTATGTGGACACCCTTTGAAATGAGTTGGATTTGTCTATTTCAGCCACCCCTTTGCTGACATGTATATTAAATCAAGCACACAGGCATGCAATCTCCATAGACAAACATTGGCAGTAGAATGGCCTATACTGTAGAGCTCAGCGACTTTCAACGTGGCACCATTATAGGATGCCATCTTTCCAACAAGTCAGTTTGTAAAATTTCTGCTCTGCTAGAGCTGCCCTGGTCAACTGTAAGTGCTGTTATTGTGAAGTGGAAACTCATAGAATGGGACCATTGAGTGCTGAAGTGCGTAAAAATCATCTGTCCTTATCAGAACTCAGGATAAGACCCAGATGCAGACAGCTAGAGTCACAAATGTTTATTGGCCCAAACAGGGGCAGGCAAAAGTCAGGTCAAAGATAGGCAGAGGTCCGTAATCCAGGGCAGAGTCAATAAGGTACAGAACAGCAGGCAGGCTCGGTGTCAGGACAGGCAGATGTTCGTAAACGAGTCAGAGTCAGGCAGGTACAGAACAGTAGGCAGGCTTAGAGTCAGGGCAGGCAGAATGTTCATAACCGGGGAAACAGAACTTGAGAAAGCAGGGAGACAGGAAAACATGCTGGTAAGACCTGACAAGACGAACTGGCAACAGACAAACAGAGAACACGGGTATAAATACACTGGGGATAATGAGGAAGATGGGTGACACCTGGAGGAGGGTGGAGACAAGCACAAAGACAGGTGAAACAGATCAGTGTATGATAGTCATCGCTTGCAACACTCACTACAGAGTTCCAAACTGCCTATGGAAGCATCGTCAGCTAAATAACGATTTGTTGGGAGCTTCATGAAATGGGTTTCCATGGCCGAGCAGCCGCACACAAACCTAAGATCACCATGTGCACCATGTGCAATGCCAAGCGTCGGTTGGAGTGGTGTAAAGCTCGCATCCATTGGACTCTGGGGCGTGTTCTCTAGAGTGATGAATCACGCTTCACCATCTGGCAGTCCAACGGTCAAATCTGGGTTTTGCGGATGCCAGGAAAAGGCTACCTGCCCCAATGCATAGTGCCAGCTGTAAAGTTTGGTGGAGGAGGAATAATGGACTGGGGCTGTTTTTTTATGGTTCAGGTTAGGCCCCTTAATTCCAATGAAGGGAAAGCTTAACGCTACAGCATACAATGACATTCTCGATGATTCTGTGCTTCCAACTTTGTGTCAACAGTTTGGGGAAGGCCCTTTCCTGTTTCAGCATAACATTGTCCCTGTGCACAAAGCGACATCCTTACAGAAATGGTTTGTCGAGATCAGTGTGGAAGCACTTGACGGCCTGCACAGAGCCCTGACCTCATCCCCATCGGACACCTTTTGGGATGAATTGGAACGCCGACTGCAACCTAAGCCTAATAGCCCAAAGTCAGTGGCTGACCTCACTAATGCTCTTGTGACTGAATGGAAGCAAGTCCCCGCAGCAATGTTCTAACATCTAGTGAAAAGCCTTCCCAGAAGAGTGGAGGATGTTGTAGCAGCAAAGGGGGACCAACTCTATATTAATGCCCATGATTTTGGAAGGAGATGTTAGACAAGCATGTGTCCAAATACTTTTAGTGTATTTAGGCTTGCCATAACAAAGGGGTTGTATACTTATTGACTCAAGACATTTCAGCTTTTCATTTAAATAAATGTGTAAACATTTAAAAAAACATAATTCCACTTTGGCATTATGGGGTATTGTGTGTAGGCCAGAGACACAATATCTCAATTTAATCCCAGGCTGTAATACAACAAAATGTGGAAAAAGTATTTTCTGAATGCACTGCATAAACCTCTGAAAAGTGACGTAACAGTGTAATTGGTATTTTGTATGACCTATTATTTACTGTTGTTTTTTATTTCATATAATTTCAGAAACAGGGTGAAATGGTGTGGTGTCACCCACAGCTGCCCAATGTGATGGAGGAGAAGGCTGTGGGCCCTCCTGATGGACACACAGGACATGTTTCTTCCTGGATACGATCTGTTAGAAGCTCTGTAGCCAGTCCCTGTCATTTACTTCCCTTTGAAGCACCTGACAAAGGCAGAGGGGGCCAACCTTCCCGTAACCCGACTAGCCCACCTAGGAGGATACAAGCACTGCTGGATATGTGTGAGATGTCCAGCCTGCTGCAGATCTTTCTGGTGTCCTCCAAGGTCATTATTGTGTAGTAGGCCAGGGCGATCATGTTTTTATGTGAGGATGCCTAACCCAGTGCCAGGTAGTTTATTATACCAACTCCAGGATTCTTTAAGACTCTGGCAATTACGGTATTGTAGTTACATGTTATCTGTAAATAGTTCACTAAACTTGCACTGGGCGCCTCCATGTTTTCTTTCTTGTTCTACAAAAAAACCATCAAGACCTTCAGTGGTGTCAGGTTACATACTGGTTGCTGGCTCAGTTGATGGAGTTTGACATTTAACATCACAGGTCTGAGGGACTGAGAAGCTGAACCTTGACAAGGACAGTTTAGTAGTCTAGACTGGAAAGCATTCACACTAGAAATGCTCTGATTTTCACTGCAAACATTATATATCAATAATATCATAATCAAGTGCAAGCTAATCTTTTCAAATCTCCCAACAGCTCCACACTAACCTGCAAGCTTCTAAGAAATACACACAAAATGTTGAAATACAATAGCTAAAGAGTTCATGCATTAAAAAAGGTTTGTCTAGGTGGCAAATGGGCTGAATCAAGCCCAGATTGAGCAATGTCTGTTTGATGAGCTGAGCTGGCTCTTTATGGCAGCACTGGCAAAGTGGGTTAGAGAGCATGGGTTTGTCGGTCTTGGATCTTCTCTGTTCAGTTGAGGTTTGGGAGTGTCACGTGGTGACGCCAGCTCCACTGTCGTTCAGCAAGGTAGCTCTCTGCTAGAGACAAGAAATCAGCAGCAGCTGTGTCTTTGGAGCTCCGGCGTCGGGCGGCCTAGGACACAAGTGAAATTGGTTAAATGGCATGTGATTAACAACTCTAGCTTTCACACTCAAGTTAATGAATGAATTTGAAAATTATCAGGGTTGCTTCAGGCATCAGGAGACTGGAACACACAGGAGGATCTCAGGCAAGTAACATGTGAACACAAAAGGAAAAACATCTTCCCTCTGCAGGGCTTCTTCCTCGGCCAATGCTGCAAGCTATGTTGGTAGACAGAGAGAGTGTGTGTGAGGGAAAAATACAACTTAATAAGACACAATCTTACATTAGCATCAGAGTAGCACCAGACAATGGATGGGCTTGCAGAGTTTGGGCGGTGGGTGGACCTACTGTCACCACAACAACTTCTATTTAACACCCTGAAACCTGGTTGTTGTAACCTGGACAGGACCTCCCTTGGTAAATCATTGAAGATCTTCATCAGTTCTGTGCAGTCTGTCGAGACCCATCGTTTCTCTTTGAACTCCTATGTGACATGACAAAGAAGAAACCTTTCTATTCAATCGGCTGATCTCCTGCCACTGCATCTTCACCTTTGTACGGCATGCTTTCAGCTGACCCTGGGTTGAATCCATTTTCTTCTTCATTGTTCTTGGAGATGACGCATTGTAGGAGTGATCCGGTGCCACAATGTTGGAGTGATCAGTCTCAAAATAACCTTTAGAATGCGCAGCTGCGTAACTATGGTCTAGTGAAACTAGACTTCCATCAGCCACATCCCTATTTTGTTCGACTCCACGAACGTCGTTGTCCACTGTCACATCGATGACGTCATGATCGACATCATAGACAACAACCCAACAGGCACACAATGTAATTTCGACGTCTCACTATGGGCATATTCTGGTCGCAATGTCATATGACCAAAATATGACCAGCTTAAGATGTCTTTAGCCTAACGTTTTCCCAACTGACTCGAACCAGATGTCGTTTCAGGTCTCATGGCGGTCGCTTATTAAAACAAATCTTAAAATAGTGAATCTTCTCAGGCACATGCACAGATATGGCTCTACCTGTGCAGAGCACTTGCCCCTTTTCCCTATACATTTTTGGTCGTTGTTCTGAACCGGAAATGGTCATTGCTCGTCAAGCGAGATTTCATCGTCATTAAATTCATATCTATTCTTTAGAACTGAAAAGCTGCGCCACGAGTCTTGATTGTTGATCAATGTCCAGTTATCAGCATTTGCACGCAAGGCGGGTCTATCCAGATTAGTGAACTTGGAGGAGTTGCAATGAGGTTAGATATAAGTTCATATCTATTCTTTAGAACTGAAAAGCTGCGCCATCCAGCCTAGCAAAACAGTTTTGCCTAGCAAAACTAGAGTAGTACTACATTTATTATCCATATAAAATACAGTTTAGCAATCTACTACTGACTCATGATCATTTTCATATTTCAGATAAGCCCAGTTTGGGTGGCTATATGTCTAAAGATAAGCAGCTGTAACATCGCACTGCCTTAAATATTATGGGATGATGATGTAACATTTTCTGGCAAATTTATTATGATATTTGTGAGGAAGAAAAGGGCTACCAGGCTGGCAACAAGCATTCTGCAGGCAGGTTGCCCTCCAACGTGATGGTACGCTTTCCATCCGATCCTGCAACCTCTGCTAAAAGTAGGCCATATGATTTAGCTTGCTCTGGACTCCAGAGATGTGACATCATATATCCCTACTAACATGAATGACTTTCAGTTCCAAATGCAGGTGTAAAACGCAGTTCAGTTCTGTAGCCTATCTTGCATTTTATGATTGAAATGACAGGCAACGTTTGGAGTTCGGTTGGATATAGTAATGGTAGGATACAGTATTTCCTGCAATCTTCTTTTTTGACTGGAATTGTGTTGGTTATTGTTAAGTGGTGAATTTATTCCATTTCAAAATAGTTTTTTAAAATCAAATGTATTTATATAGCCCTTCGTACATCAGCTAATATCTCAAAGTGCTGTACAGAAACCCAGCCTAAAACCCCAAACAGCAAGCAATGCAGGTGTAGAAGCACAGTGGCTGGGAAAAACTCCCTAGAAAGGCCAAAACCTAGAAAGAAACCTAGAGAGAAACCAGGCTATGAGGGGTGGCCAGTCCGCATCTGGCTGTGCCGGGTGGAGATTATAACAGAACATGGCCAAGATGTTCAAATGTTCATAAATGACCAGCATGGTCAAATAATAATAATCACAGTAGTTGTCGAGGGTGCAGCAAGTCAGCAAATTAGGAGTAAATGTCAGTTGGCTTTTCATAGCCGATCATTAAGAGTATCTCTACCACTCCTGCTGTCTCTAGAGAGTTGAAAACAGCAGGTCTGGGACAGGTAGCACGTCCGGTGAACAGGTCAGGAATCCATAGCCGCAGGCAGAACAGTTCAAACTGGAGCAGCAGCACGGCCAGGTGGACTGGGGACAGCAAGGAGTCATCATGCCGGGTAGTCCTGACGCATGGTCCTAGGGCTCAGGTCCTCCGAGAGAAATAGAGAATTAGAGAGAGCATACTTAAATTCACACAGGACACCGGATAAGACAGGAGAAGTACTCCAGATATAACAAACTGACCCTAGCCCCCGACACATAAACTACTGCAGCATATATACTGGGGGATGAGACAGGAGGGGTCAGGAGACACTGTGGCCCCATCCAATGATACCCCCGGACAGGGTCAAACAGGAAGGATATAACCCCACCCACTTTGCCAAAGCACAGCCCCCACACCACTAGAGGGATATCTTCAACCACCAACTTACCATCCTGAGACAAGGCCGAGTATAGCCCACAAAGATCTCCGGCCTGGCACAACCCAAGGGGGGGCGCCAACCCAGACAGGAAGATCACGTCAGTGACTCAACCCACTCAAGTGACGCACCCCTCCTAGGGACAGCATGAAAGAACACCAGTAAGCCAGTGACTCAGCCCCTGTAATAGGGTTAGAGGCAGAGAATCCCAGTGGAGAGAGGGGAACCGGCCAGGCAATAAATTGCCACCATTGTTTGGTCTACCATTTTTCTTTACAATTCAGAAGAACTGTTTTGAGGTAAAGGCACCAAATTTGGAACCAAGATCATTTTATGGACCCTGGAAGATGTAGATTTGGAACCCCCACAGACTTGGCACCTGGGGGTCGTGGCAGACTGTACCACTATTTTACAAACCATTAATCTACAAAAAGTTATTGCCTTTTAAAAGTAATATATTTATTGCCTATACTACTTGCCCTGGAACTCCTGAAAACAAAAAGATTTGACATTAACACACAGTATATTTCAGTGAGTACAGAGGGAAACACAGCAGTCATGTAGGCCACATTTATTTTATTTTATCTAGGATAAGTGTAGCAGAGTCGAGTTAAAACACTCTGGTGATGAAGTAGCCCGGCATACAACTTAAAACCACCCTTGGCCAAAGACTGACTATTTCTTTGGTCTAATGGTTAAGAAGTTTGGTTCTGTTTATGTACTGTACATGTGCACCTCACTCAGGTTTCAACTCAGGTTGCATGGCCTTAACTTGTGTATGGAATACTACATGATAAGTGTGTAACAGTATATAAAGTATGCTAATGTACTGGTGTGAAGGCATTTGGGCAGTGGTCAAAAATACTTAAGTAAGTTGTCACGTTCTGACTGATCATAGTTCTTTTGTGTTTTCCTTGTTTTAGTGTTGGTCAGGACGTGAGCTGGGTGGGCATTCTATGTTGTGTGTCTAGTTTGTCCGTTTCTATGTATGGCCTGATATGGTTCTCAATCAGAGGCAGGTGTTAGTCATTGTCTCTGATTGGGAACCATATTTAGGTAGCTTGTTTTGTGTTGGGGTTTGTGGGTGGTTGTTTCCTGTCTTTGTGTTCTCTGCACCAGATAGGACTGTTTTGGGGGTTTTGCTACTTTTGTATATGTGTAGTGTTCACGTTATTGTCTTTTATTAAACATGTTGAACACGAACTACGCTGCATTTTGGTCCTCCTCTCCTTCGACGGAAGAAAACCGTTACAGTAATTTAAAGTATTTTTAGTAATTACATTACTATTTATATTTGGGGATCTTTTACTAAACTACATTCTGAAAAAAAATAATGTACTTTTTACTCCATACATTTTCCCTGACACCCAAAGGTACTCGTTACATTTTGACAGGAAATTTATCCAATTCACATGCATATCAAGAGAGAATCCCTACTGCATCTGATCTGGCAGACTCACTAAACACAAATACTTTGTCTGTCAATTGTCATACTTGAGTAAAAGTATAAATCTTTTCAAGTTCCTTATAATTAACTAGACGTCCAAAATAATGTACTTTTTTATTTTTATTAAGTACTTTTTCCACCACTGGATGTGGCTGGGCGTTAAAGCATTTCTTTCACATGACCCATCAATTTAGTGTGTCTGGGTAAGCGTCATCTAATATTTATCAAATATTTCTGTCTGGACAGTTGCTGTTTACCTGACATTTTTCCTTATTGTAGGCTCACTGTTTAGCACATGACCTCATGTGAATCCTTAAAGAGATGGGTGGGGCTGGCTTTGGAGGGTGTGAACAATGCTGAATGGGTGTAGACAAAGGAGAGCTCTCCAGTAGGTACCAAAACATTCAATAGCTCCTTTCCTCAAAAGTGAGTTTACAAGTGTATCAATTTTCAAAGCAATACCAATGAGAATACCAAGAGTGTGCAAAGCTGTCATCAAGCTAAAGTGTGGCTACTTTGAAGAATCTAAAATATATGCTCACTACCACATATGTCATTTCATAGTTTTGATAGTCTAATAAAGAAAATGTGTCCAAACATTTGACTGGTACCGTATACTGTGGTTCTGTTAATGATACGCATAGCCCCAGGCTGTAACTCAGGGTTACGGTGGTGGTATAGCATGCCAGGCCAGCGGAGGAACACGTATGGTTAATGCTGGGAGCAGAATGTCATGTGCCTGGGTGGGAGGGGTGTATCTGTTTACTCTTGCTGTGCAAAAAAGCAGACAGTCACTAGAGTTGTGTGTGTGTGTGTGTGTGTGTGTGTGTGTGTGTGTGTGTGTGTGTGTGTGTTGGAAAAGATTAGACTCACAACACAACATTCAGGTCATTTCTTTATTTAAAAACTGTGTACCGTGTAAAAAAAAAAAAAGTGCATCATTCTCTTCTAAGGTAAAACACAGATGTTCTTTGTCTGTCTGGGCTTAATGATATAAACACTAGAGCCCATAGATGATAACTCAAGATTACAAAGTTTCATTAAACATGTAACATGACACCTCAGGTAACACTAGCATTAGAGAGCATTCAAAGACAATGTAAAAAAATAAAGCACTTGATTTTTTTTAAATCAGAAGAGTAGACATTGTTGAAAATGTTTTAGCATTTTTTTTCCTTCATAATTTAAAAAGCTAAAGTAAACAAATAGTTTAAATTCAGAGTGAAAAGACTTGAACTGCATCGGTGTTAAACCGAAATGACACCCGGAGATGCCTGTCAACGGTGTGAAATTTGCTTGCGAGAGGCCAGCGTCAATTCACATATACTGCGTAGCGTATGCCAACGTAATCGTCATGATAATCCATAATAAACAGTTGTAATTGTTATGTTCGCTATATAGCACCTGGGAACTATTTTTGCGTGTTCCTTTTGACTCATCTTAGATGTCCTATGGGAGCCACCGTACCTGCCTGCACAGGCTAAAAAATTGTTATTCATGAACATGAGGAGAGTTGTAGCTAATAAACCCGAGCAGTCTATAAGGAATTTAGCTAGTTCGTTCTTCCTACATAATAGTATTCTCTCTTGAAATCGTAGTTCCTCGAGTTTCCCAGCCGTAGTCTGCCAAGGCCTGGGGTCTACGGCAGGTTGTTCATGAGCTACCAGTAGCTCGCAGCTCACCTATGAGTAGCTCACCAAACAATTCTGAAAGTATATGCAATTTTTCATCTGTTCCATCGCAAACTGTAATAAACAAATCTCCCATCCGACACTGCAAGCTACCACCTATCTAAACAACGCAACATTGACATTATCCCACCCCTTGTTAGCCACTATTGGCATAAAGAATTAAACCTTCACAATATCTGCCAATTCATTTCCGGTAGTATTGCCCGTCTGTCTACTGTATATGGTGTGGCGCGTTGTCAATCACTCCGTGTGTAGCCAGGTGATGCGATAACCGTCAAGTGGGCTGACAGTAGGCTTACCAGGCAGAAGTTTATCATAAGTAAAGATATCATTTGTATCTATTTGTTATTTACTAACTTTGCCATTAAATGAGCAGCAGCAGCAGTACAGAACCATCGCCAGACTGGCACATTAGAAGGCACATTCCTTACTCGCTAGATGCACAATAAAGGGGAAATCTATTTGTTTCCCCCCGCAAAAAGGTATCCTGATGTGATTTAACCATTGACATGTCCTCAGAACAAACTTCTCTATGAACAATTGTAATTTTGAGAGTAAAATCAACATCTTAAACCAGAAAATATAAAACAGAGAAAATGTATTTTGGGGAATTGAAAACATAATTTTGGAGAAAACAAATCTGACAAATCTGAATCCTTATTTTACCAGGTATATTGAAAGGAAACAGTGCACTACTTTCTCTTATACACTAAGGACCTGAGGAAGAGTTGAATGGGAGAGGAGAAGCGACATGTCACATTTTTCTTAAAGTAACTCAGGCTAGAAAAGTTTGGAGACCCCTGGCCTAGGCTATATGCCTGTGATCGAAATTCTATGCATTTGTTTTCAAATATGTATTGGCAGTTAAACTGATCAACACTGAATAGACACTTTTTAACTATACATTTCACATTTCCATTTCATGTAGGTTCTGTTGCTCTCAGTAAAGCCAAGATGAGGATTTTAAACACAGAAAATATATGTTTGCATTTTCAGTCATCTCAACTATGGCTGTACTAACACAGTCATATCGGTGTGATTAAGTATTCAAAACACTCACAGCAATTCAGTGTTATACAGCCATTCAGAAAGATGCTGATAATATTTCAGGCAAGTGGCTTAGTTAAACCTTACTATATATATTCTTTAAAGGCATTATACACGACTGCATATAAGATCTTAAAACCTTTACTAATGGCTCTAAGGGCAATAAGCTCCTTTTTTTTGAGAACTGCTGAAACTAGAATCAGAGTTAGAACATGAGCGTTGCTGTGGACACACACTGCTTTTGAGGGTTCAGAGTGGACACAGTTCTAAATAAAAAATGGTGGTTGTAAGATTACCACTCTAAAGATATCTCCTATGATTTTAATGTATGGCAGCAGTGTGTGTATATATCTCAAGACTCCTTGGGCCAGATATTGTAAATGTTTGCAACTAAACAACTTGAACAAAAACTAGGTATATTGAAAAGTGCAGGTGCAAATGTTGAGTAAGTCTGGGCCTGTGTGTCAATAGCATAGCTTTATAGAGGGATGTTAGTCACATTAATCAGAAAACAGACAGTTTAGTCAGCATACAGACAGGTCTAGAGGCACTCCGTTGTGGGACGCCTTAGTATCAGTGTTTTAAACAAACATGATTCTTGGTGGAGCTAAATGGGTAAATGGGGTACACACAGGAGGGGCTAAAGGGGTACAGGTGAGGAACAATAAACACATGATCACAGTTTCAGAATAAAAGATCAAACAGGCTCTGGTTTTGCCATTGCCCGAGATTCACACTTTAAAAGAAAAAAGGGACATATTAGTAGTTGAAAATCAGTACATTCTTGAATCATGCAGTAGCACCACAATGTTGTTGATGAGGTCACTTCTTTTTGCTGCTCTCTCACTTCCTCCTCCGTCCGCAGTATACACCCTGGCAGTTGGCGACCCCTGAAGGACCATTCACAGCACAGCATCTCAGGGCCATTTGATCAAATTACATACAATCAAATAAGAATATTTACAGTATAGCAAGGGTGGAACAACATGTATTATGCACAGTGGTGTCCGAAATGACTGACAACGGCCCCAGGACCAGTGGAAGGAAGCAAAATAGCCCCATAACTTCAATGATCCACCACCATATTTGTCTGTTGATACGGGGTTCTTTTCTGGTTATGCATTCTCATTTCAACACCAAGCTCACCACTGGTGTACGTGGCCAAAGAGCTCTATTTTTATGTCAGTTGTGTTGTGACAAGGTAGGGGTGTTATACAGAAGATTGCCCTAGTTGGTAAAAGACCAAGTCCATATGGCAAGAAGAGCTCAAATTAACAAAGAGAAACGACAGGCCATCATTACTTTAAGACATGAATGCAGAACATTTCAAGAACTTTGAAAGTTTCTTCAAGTGCAGTCGCAAAACCCATCAAGCGCTATGATGAAACTGGCTCTCATGAGGACCGCCACAGGAAAGGAAGACCCAGAGTTACCTCTGCTGCAGAGCATACGTTTATTTTAGTTAAATGCACCTCAGATTGCAGCCCAAATAAATGCTTCAGAGTTCAAGTAACAGACACATCTCATCATCAACTGTTCAGAGAAGACTATGTGAAACAGGCATTTTTATTGAACAAGGCAGTTAAGAACAAATTCTTATTTAGAACCCTAACAACGCTGGGCCAATTGTGCTCTGTCCTATGGGACTACCAATCATGGCCAGTTGTGATACAGCCCGGAATCTAACCAGGGTCTGTAGTGACGCCTCCTGCACTGAGATAAAGAGCCTTAGATCGCTGCACCACTTGGGAGCCCTTCATGGTTGAATTGCTGCAAATAATCCACTACTAAAGGCCACCAATAAGAAGAAGTGACTTTATTGGATAAAGAAACACAAGCAGCGGACATTAGACCGGTGGACATCTGTCCTTTGGTCTGATGAGTCCGAATTTGAGATTTTTGGTTCCAACTGCCGTGTTTTTGGGAGACAGAGTAGGTAGGTGACTGGATGATCTCCACATATGTGGTTCCCACCGTTAAGCATGGAGGAGGAAGTGTAATGGTGTTGGGGTGCTTTGCTGGTGACACTGTCAGTGATTTATTTAGAATTCAAGGCACACTTAACCAGCATGGCTACCACAGCATTCTGCAGCGATACGCCATCCCATCTGGTTTGGGCTTAGTTGGACTATCATTTGTTTTTCAACAGGACAATGACCCAACACACCTCCAGGCTGTGTAAGGGCTATTTGACCAAGAAGGATTGTGATGAGTGCTGCATCAAATGACCTGCCCTCCACAATCCCCCGACCTCAACCTAATTGAGATGGTTTGGGATGAGTTGGACCATAGAGGGAAGGAAAAGCAGCTAACAAATGCTCATCATATGTGGGAACTCCTTCAAGACTGTTGGAAAAGCATTCCAGCTGAAGTTGGTTGAGAGAATGCCGAGTGTGCAAAGCTGTCATCAAGGCAACATTAAAATATATTTAGATTGGATTAACACTTTTTTGTTGTTGGTTACTACATGATTCCATATGTGTTTTTTCATAGTTTTGTGTGTCCAAACTTTTGACTGGTACTGTACATATAAAACATTTTGTACTAAAAAATCACTCATATTGGCCTGTCGGCCACTTGTTGCCGACCCCTGCTCTACCCTGCCCTGCCCCTACACACCTTAGTTAAAAACAGGCAGTAGTGCTGACACATAACAGTACAGTGTTTATCAACCATTTCTGTACCAGTGACTGGCGAGATATTGTCCTCATCTTTTTTAACCAGCTTATTTTTTTATAAACAAATACAATGTGTAAAAACACTACTCGCGATACAACTCACCGCTATTAACTGTGCCTCTGCTCTCGCCATTTCGTTTCCCTCCCTGTTGTGCTGTCTGTCTCAGCGTCTTCTCTGCTGTAACTCTGTGCTTCTTTTTTGTTCTCTGTCTGTCAGCCTGTCTGCTTCAGCCTTATACGTTACAAAAGCCAAGCTAATGACTTAAGGCCGGTTTATAATTGGTCTAACGACATGTCTGTAGACAATTTAGAATGCGAGTCAAACTCTGGTGGAATGTCTGTAGGCCGTCGCTGCAACTGTCGGTTTCCTTTTCGCACAGACATTAAAAGAGTTTACGCCTCTGCGACTGACACAATGTCGTTGCCATGGTTACCGGACATCCACAGCAACCAGACCAAATCCTCCTGTGACCAAACAATGCAGGAGTTCTAAAGTTCTCTAAAATAATTACCTACTGTTATTTATTCACACTGTTGCAGTAAGCTATTTTCTGTAAGCTCGCCATTACCTTGTAAATAATGTTGTGGATTTATTTTCCTGTAATAACGAATAAAAAGTAGCTTAAGTTGTCAGCTATACTTTGGTCATTATTTGAACTGGCTAGCCAGCTAGCTAGCTAACTAGTTAGAAATTAACCAAAGCATTGTTTAGAAAATTGCTTTTAGTTGCCTGGCTTGCTAGGTTGACATTTACTAAATTAATTTGGTTCAGAAGTAAGTTGTTTAATCTTTTCCGACGTGTGTGCTCCATCCATATCTCAAAGCCATATCAAATATCTTGGTTGTAATTAAGTTGTTGTTAAGCTGAATAGTGAGAGTTGAGAAATTATACATACAGAAAGCTGAGACCCTGCTCTCTTTGACAGGGACAAGGGGACGAAGCTTCCAAATGTGTGTTTTTCCCGCAATTGCATTTTTAAATGTTTTACGATCAGAACGCATTTTTCTCTCAAGTGCATTGGGGAAGAGGAGGTTCGCTTATCACAGCAGCATACCCCAGCATAACAGACACAGGGGTAGGGCAGACACTTTCATTACAGGAATAATTAGGATAATGCCCTTTACTGTTAGCCATGAAGTTGAGTGAGGTTACAATATAGAATGTGCTCTTTCTACGTTTATAGGCACCCTTTCTGTTTTTTACGATTCATGATCTTGGCTGTCTAACTAATGATGGAGTCGGAGCAGGTCTCTTTGCTGATGTCGCATTTGACTTTGAATGTTAGTTTGCGTGACTTCAGCTCAGCCTATCAGAACACCGTGCTGGTCCATCTTGGTCTGGGGGCTGGCCGTTGCCCACTGATCAGCCAAAGGCTTATTATATAAATTGAGAAATTGCAAAAACGTTGTCAAAAAAATGGCCCAAAAAACTGTTCCAAAGCCCATGGGCCGCCAGACATGTCACCTTTTTTAGTTCACCTTTTTTTAACTAAGCAAGTCAGTTAAGAAAATTCTTATTTACAATGACGGCCTAGGAACAGTGGGTTAATTGCCTTTTTCAGGGACAGAACGACAGATGTTTTAATGTTCTATTTTTCTATAAAACAAATATGGTGGTGGATCTTTGAAGTCATCGGGCTATTTTGCTTCCACGTGTCCTGGGGTCCTTGTTAAGGTCATCATGAACTTTACCCAGTACCAGGACATTTTCCCCAAAATTTGGTGTTGTTGTTTACCTCTGTAGCTGCGTGCTCCCAGGAAGCCTTGCATGGCTGTGTATTTGGCTGCCTTCTGTGCCTTTGCTGGAAGAGTAGAATAAGACAAGGAGGTTCATCTATTTAAACCTTATGTGTCCAGTACAGCTCAGGAATGCCAGAAACATGTCTATTTCATGTATCAGGTGTTGTGCCATAAGGTCAAGTAGTTTTGACTCAATTCATCACTAAGCAAAATGAGACCAAGTCCCTAAAAGACAAAAGAATAGCAAACTATTTGCGAGTCTTTGAGCTGATATTGTGTTTCATTATGTTAATCATTCTGACTCAGTGAGGTGTCAAGCTAATCAAGATTAACATGTGTTAATTAACTGTGAGCAAGCGGGAGTGAGCATGCGTACATGTGTATTTGTGCTTACATGTGCATTTGAGTATCAGGACAGTAATTGATTATAATATGTGAAGCGGAATGTCTTACATTTCTGCCCTGACTGTCCCGCTTCTCCTACTCCGTAGCCTCCTAGAGGAGAAGAAAAATAACAGGAAATAGACAAACCCACATCAGTCATAATAAACAGCTGATCATTCCTACTAAACTGACTATTTAATCTGTTCATTTTTTGTCAGGCATTTGTTAACATAATAAATAAAGGACTGACATCTCTGCAACATCAATGTTTACAAAAACCAAAGACTTTGACTCTCTGAAAATTGTATACTACAGCTTTTCCAACCTCTTTTTTCATACCATGGGAGAACATAGTGAATATAAACTCATGTGAGAGGTCTCTATAGTAAAACTCCTTAACATCTTCTAGCATACACAGTGGAGGATTACACTTAGAAATATTGAGAAAAAGTGCATTGATATGGTGTCGCAACAATGTTTTACGACACCTTGGCTGTTATTTAGATATTTCACTATTGACTATTTTGAAGCAGAGATGAATTGGTATTTGTGAATTGACATTGTAGTCTCGGTCCTAATTTATGTGCTCTACATCACCTCCGGCCGCATGGCAAATGGCCCAATACAATGCCCAAAGGTCAGTCAGCCCTTCCCTGTCAAGAGGCCAAATTCTCTCTCTACAGTATCCAGAGGACTTACCATTGGAATGTGTGATATAATAATAGTAAGGATTCATGTTTGGTATCTATCTGAAACTTGTTCACTGAGGGTAACTCTGATGCTATATGGATGTATGATCTCTGTGGTAACGTGTATATGTTCAGTGTGTACTCTCGACACCATAAGCAAGGATCTCTTTTGTCCTCTTGGGAATTATCGCTCTCCCTCACCCCCCTAGGTGACCACATATACAGTAACTTCAGAAAGTATTCATACCCCTTGACTTATTCCACATTTTGTTGTGTTACAGCCTGAATTCAAAATGTATTAGATATATATTTTTTCTCACCCACGTACACACAATACCCCATAATGACAAAGTGAAAACTAGAAATGTTTGCAAATGTATTGAACATAAAATACAGAAATATCTCATTTACATTAGTATTCACACCCCTGACTCAATACTTAGAAGCCCCTTTGGCGGCCATTACAGCTTTAAGTCGTCTTGGAAATGTCTGTATCAGCTTTGCACATCTGGATTTGGGGATTTTCTCCCATTCTTCCTTGCAGATTTTCTCAAGCTCTGTTAAGTTAGATGGGGGAGTGGTGGTGCACAGCAATCATTAAGTCTTTCCAAAAATGTTCAATGGGATTCAAGTCTGGGCTTTGGCTGGGCCACTCAAGGACTATCACATTCTTGTTCTGAAGCCATTCCAGCGTTGCTTTGGCTGTATATGCTTTGGTCATTGTCCTGTTGGAACGTAAATCTTCGCCCAAGTCTAAGGTTGTTTGCACGCTGAAGCAGGTTCTCATCAAGGATTTGCCTTTATTTTGCTCCATTCATTGTTCCCTCTATCCTTACCAGACTCCCAGTCTCTGCTGCTGAAAAGCATCCCCATAACATGATGCTGCTACCACCATGTTTCACAGTAGGGATGGTGTTGGAAGGGTGATGAGCTGTATTCTCCAGACATAGCGCTTTGCATTCAGGTCAAGGAGTTACATTTCAAAGACTTACATTTTTTTTCTCATCAGGCCACAGAATATTTTGTCTTATGCACTCAGACTTTTACGTGCCGTTTGCAAACTCCAGGCGTGCTGTCATGTGCGTTTGTCTCAGGAGCGACCTCTTGTCTTGCCACACTCCCATAAAGCCCAGTTTGGTGAAGTGCTATAGAGACTGTTGTCCTTCTGGCAGGTGCTCCCGTCTCAGCCAAGAAACTCTGTCGTTCTGTCAGAGTGGTCATTGAGTTGTTGGTCACCTCCCTGACCAAGGTCCTTCTTGCCCGGTTGCTCAGTTTGTATGTATGTATGTATGTATGTATGTATGTATGTATGTATGTATGTATGTATGTGTGTGTGTGTGTGTGTGTGTGTGTGTGTGTGTGTGTGTGTGTGTGTGTGTGTGTGTGTGTGTGTGTGTGTGTGTGTGTGTGTGTGTGTGTGTGTGTGTGTGTGTGTGTGTGTGTGTGTGTGTGTGTGTGTGTGTGTGTTTAACACAGGACAGGTCAGTTTGTGTAACTAAAGAACAGCTCCTTAGAGCCAGCATGTTTGAATTCAGAACCATAGTTAGCAACATGTTCATAACACTTGCACTGTTAAAGCTCCATGGCCTTTGCGGTGTTGCTCTCTCACCTGGTTGATAGCCAGCTCCACCCTGGGAGCCATAATAATCTGGTTGATAACCAGCTCGACCCTGGGAGACATAATAACCTGGTTGATAGCCAGCTCCACCCTGGGAGACATAATAACCTGGTTGATAGCCAGCTCCACCCTGGGAGCCATAATAATCTGGTTGATAACCAGCTCGACCCTGGGAGACATAATAACCTGGTTGATAGCCAGCTCCACCCTGGGAGACATAATAACCTGGTTGATAGCCAGCTCCACCCTGGGAGACATAATAACCTGGTTGATAGCCAGCTCCACCCTGGGAGCCATAATAACCTGGTTGATAGCCAGCTCCACCCTGGGAGCCATAATAATCTGGTTGATAACCAGCTCGACCCTGGGAGACATAATAACCTGGTTGATAGCCAGCTCCACCCTGGGAGACATAATAACCTGGTTGATAGCCAGCTCCACCCTGGGAGCCATAATAACCTGGTTGATAGCCAGCTCCACCCTGGGAGCCATAATAACCTGGAAAGAGCACACAGTAAACAAGCCATCTAGCCTGCACTAAACAAGCAGAGGCTACAGAGAATACCAACACATGGGATGTATGTTCCTACCCCCCTTGGTAGTTCACCTTGTACCTAACTCCAGGTACACCCTATATTTACCCCCCCAGGTAACTAACCTGGTACTCCTCCTCTTCTCCCGGTAGCTCCAGCACCAGGTACCCCACCTGCTCCACCACCTGGAGAAGAGGTACAGGTGTGTTAGGGTGTGTGTAAGATAGAGGGGAGTTCAACAAGGGTGCTGTTTGCGGTGAACAATTTCAGTTCAACCATTTGAATTACCATTCCAAAATGTTACGGTAAAGCTGCAAATAGCAAATCTTAGTATGGATAACTGTGACTTTTTACCAGCAATATTCAAAGTGCAAATGACTCTGCTATTATTACTGCGTAGAAACCCTACACAGCCACATTATTATTTGTATCAGCAGTTTAAACCCGAAACAGATACTTATGTTAGCCAAACAATGACCTTCCCATATCAAATACATGGTAAATATAAAGAATTGTCCCAAAGATATATTTCCAAATGTATGTATTACAAATATATTTACGTTTCAAAATTGCCAAAGAAACACCTTATTTGGCAAAACATTTATAATTCACATGTATCCTAAAATGCATCAAGGTTATATACAAAACAAATGGAATGTTTCCCTTCTTAAACGCACCTATGGACTAACACAGGTAAACTGGACACACCTGAAGAACAGATTGATTGTAAATTCAAAAGCGCCAGAAGGCCAGTGAAAAGGTAAGCAGGTGTCTAGTCATCATCAGTTGTAGCTACACCAAGACCCTGGACAGTTAACTACAGAGGGGATACAAGTATGTTTTCTTCCATACCTGGTCCAAAGAGAGCTCCACCCGAGGAGGAGGAGCCATAACCTGATTTGTTTGGCTTCACTGCACCCTGTCCGGCCCCACCTGGTCCATAACCACCAGGCCCAGTCCCATAGCCACCTGGTACGGCCCCAACTCCTCCCTGGCCAAGTCCGGTCCCAGCACCCCCTCCTGGTCCATAACCACCAACAGTTCCACCACCAGGTCCAAATCCAGCTCCAGGACCATAACCACCGGGGACACCTCCACCACCACCAAGCCCAGATCCAGGCACTCCACCCTGGCCTACTCCAGTCCCTGCTCCCCCTCCTGGCACACTTCCCTGGCCAGCTGCTTGTCCTCCTCCAATGGTACCACTTAGCATACCTGTCAGTGGAAGAACTTCATCAGCAAAAAGATGATTCCTTGCGAGAATTAATGGAACTTCTAAAAAGATTACATACTCACCATATTTACGAGCTTTTGCATTTGCGTCATACCCTGCAATACAAAACAGGTATCACAAATTGTTTGCTCTAAAGAGCATTTTTCTGAGTGGAGAGGTGTATAAATAAATACAAAGAGATGATCTCTATTGATCCACACTTAAAATCAGTTATTTTCAGTACCTCCAGCTCCAGTTCCCTGTCCAGCCCCAGCTCCAGCTCCAAGTGGTCCATAGCCACCTGGTCCGGCCCCGGCTCTTCCCTGACCAAGTCCAGTCCCAGCACCACCTCCTGGTCCATAACCTCCATGGGTTCCAATGCCAGGTACATACCCAGCACCCGGACTACTACCGCCACCAAGCCCAGATCCAGGCACTCCTCCATGGCCTAGCCCGGTACCTGCTCCCCCTCCAGGCACTCCTCCCTGACCTAGCCCAGTCCTTGCTCCCCCTCCTGGCACTCTTCCCTGGCCAGCTGCTTGTCCCCCTCCAAGGGAACCACTTAGCATACCTGTCAGTGGAAGAACTTCATCAGAACAAAGATCATTATTCTTTGAGAGAATGAATGGAACATCTAAAAAGATTAAGTACTCACCGTATTTATGAGATCCAGCGCCACCTGGTCCATAGCCACCAGGTCCAGCCCCATAACCTCCAGGACCAGCTCCGCCAGGACCAAGACCAGCCCCAGGCCCATAACCTCCAGGCCCAGCACCATAGCCACCAGGTCCTGCCTCTGCTCCACCTGGTCTGGCTCCACCTGGTCTGACCCCAGCTCCTCCCGGCCCTGCTCCACCTGGTCCATAGCCACCAGGTTCAGCCCCATAACCTCCAGGACCAAGACCAGCCCCAGGTCCATAACCTCCAGGCCCTGCACCATAGCCACCAGGTCTGGCCTCTGCTCCACCCGGTCTGACCCCAGCTCCTCCCAGCCCTGCTCCACCTGGTCCATAACCTTTATGTCCGGCACCATATCCACCTTGCCCGGCCCCAGCCCCACCTAGTCCGGCCCCGGTTCCTCCTGGTCCATAACCAACTGTTCCGCCACCATAACCACCAAGCCCATCTCCAGCTCCAACAGCTCTCCCATAGCCTGAAACAGAGGGGACAGTGAATTCACAGACACTGGATACATTTTTATTTTCACACATGATGTAAATGTGATGTGACATTATTAAAAATGTATGTGACAATGTTTCTGCCATACTTTTAGGTGGTTTTCCAGTGCCAGTTCCTGTACCTGTTCCAGCACCTGTGGGGTATCTGCTACCAACTCCACCTGGTATATATCCACCTGGTCCAGCTCCACCTTGACCTCCACCTAGACCGCCTCCTTGACCTCCACCCACTCCTCCTGGTCCGGCTCCTATGGCACCCAGGCTGCCAGCTCCACCCAGACCTCCACCAACACCACCGGCTCCAGCACCTCCAGTCTTGTATGGTTTGGATCCATATCCTCCAGGCCCAGCCCCTGTCCCGTAGCCACCTGGCCCAGCACCATAGCCACCTTGCCCAGCACCATATCCACCTTGCCCAGCACCATATCCACCTGGCCCAGCACCATAGCCACCAGGACCAGCTCCAGCCCCATAACCACCTGGACCAGCACCATAACCACCGGGTCTGGCCCCATAACCACCGGGTCCAGTGCCATATCCTCCAGGACTGGCTCCGTATCCGCCTGGTCCGGCACCATATCCTCCAGGACGTCGTCCTCCTGCTCCAAATTGGCCAGCACCATATCCTAAGTGGAGGTGAGAGAAATTACATGGATGAGCTTGAAGCAGATATTTTTTTAGAAGAGATACAAACACAGAAAGACATGCAGACAGCTGAAAGAATGCTCAAAGGTACCTTTGCCCGGCTTCCCTGAGCCCAGTCCTTCTCTAGCCCCAGTTGGGTAACGTAGACCTGAGAAACCAAGCCTGTGATTAATGCTCTAATAAAATTAACATTATGTGTGTGAACTCCTTTCAGACTGACAGGGCAGTAACTTTAACATACCTCCACCTGGCAGGACTCCACCAGCTCCGTAGCCTGCAGAGAGAATAATTACCATAATGAAAACATCAGGACAATCATCTTGTTGTGGTGTTGAGTTGAAACCAGAATACTTTTTTTGGTTTATCTGGTTTGCAGTCATGGCTTACTTTTTCCTGGTTTGGGGGTTCCAGCTCCTACATCACCAGCACCACCAGTCCCAGGGACCAGAGCTGCTCCTCCAGCACCTCCTGCACCCAGACTGCCAGCCCCACCTGCTCCATAACCTAAAGCTGCAGAGACCAACAGATCATTAAAGTGTCATCTTAATCTTCACTTCGTTGACAGTGACAGCCCTATATAGTCTTGTTATAGTAGCTTTTAAACTGTACCTTTGGGTGGTTTGTCACTACTGCCTGGTCCTGCACCTCCTCCAACTCCTCCAGGTTCTACTCCTGCTCCTCCACCTCCTGAACCTCCAGCTCCCCCTGTACCGTTAGGACTTCCTCCCACTCTAACTGCACCACCGTCTTTCCCCCCTGCTCCTCCTGGTCCTCCTCCTCCTTTACCATCACCATCTCTTCCTACACCGCCAGATCCACTGCCTGCTCCTCCTGGTCCTCCTCCTCTACCATCACCATCTCTTCCTACTCCGCCAGATCCACTGCCTGCTCCTCCTGCACCATCAGGACCTCCACCAACACCTCTTGCTCCTCCTCCTGCATCTCCCTCTCCTTCACCAGGTGTATCTCCTCTTGGAGCCTTCAGAGGTTTAGCTCCAGGTAGAGTGCCCCCTCCAGTGACATCACCGTTAGCAGCACCTGTAGAACCAATCAGGTGACAGAGGTTTCAGACCCAAACCCTGCCAGACAGATCGATGTGGAACACAGAATACCACGATCGTAACTGCTGCAATTGTCTCTTGTTAATAACTTCTTATGGCTGGGGGCAGTATTGAGTAGCTTGGATGAATAAGGTGCCCAGAGTAAACTGCCTGCTCCTCAGTCCCAGTTGCTAATATATGCATATTAGTATATTTGGATATAAAACACTCTGAAGTTTCTAAAACTGTTTGAATGATGTCTGTGAGTATAACAGAACTCATATGGCAGGCAAAAACCTGAGAAAAAATCAAAACAGGAAGTGGGAAATCTGAGGCTTGTAGTTTTTTAACGCAGACCCTATTGAAGATACAGTGGGATATTGGTCATCTTGCACTTCCTAAGGCTTCGACTAGATGTCAACAGTTTTTAGAAACTTGTTTGAGGCTTCTACTGTGAAGAGAGGGGAATGTGTCAGAGGTCTGCCAGCAGCCACGAGCTGGTCATGCGCATTCACATGAGAGGTAGCTCCTGTTCCATTGCTTTTCTGAAGACAATGGAATTCTCCGGTTGGAATATTATTGAAGATTTATGTTAAAAACACCCTAAAGATTGATTCTACACATCGTTTGACATGTTTCTACTGACTGTAACGGACCTTTTCAACTTTTTGTCTGCTCGCGCATCATGAATTTGGATTACTGGGCTGAACGTGCTAAAAACAAGGAGGAATTTGGACATGAATTATGGAAATTATCGAACAAAACAAACATTTATTGTGGAACTGGGATTCCTGCGAGTGCATTCTGATGAAGATCATCAAAGGTAAGTGAATATTTATAATGCTATTTCTGACTAATGTTGACTACCCAACGGGGGGATATTTCTTTGGCTGTTTGGTCTCTGAGTGCCGTACTCAGATTATTGCATGGTATGCTTTTTCCGTAAAGTTTTTAAAAAATCTGACACAGCAGTTGCATTAAGGAGAAGTTTATCTAAAGAGCCATGTGTAATAGTTAGGCGCCCTGCATTTCACTAGCTGTTGTCATATCGATCCCGTTAACGGGATTTCAGCCCTAAGAAGTTTTAATAACCTTTCTTTTAACAGTTTCATTCAGACAGTCTTAGCTGATATTCCATGTTTTAAGTTTTACAGGAGATTGTTTTGGTGAAATCATGTACACAATGAAACCATCACCTGCTTGTCTTTCTTTAAAGGGTTTTCCGCCGGCACCAATACCGATGCCTGTTTCCGAACCTAATGAAGATAAAGGACTTAAAATGACATCACCTGTACACATAGCATAACTGTTAGTCAAGCACTACTGAAGGCTATAGGGGCGGAACTTGATTTGGCATCTACAGTACCTTCAGAAAGTATTAAAACCAATTCACTTATTCCACATTTCGGTTTTGTTACAATCTGAATTCAAAATTGATTAAAACATTTTTTTTCAATCTCACCCATCTCCACACAATACCCCGTAATGACAAAGTGAAAGCATGTTTTAAGACATTTTTGCAAATGTATCTCTTTTACATAAGTATTCACACCCCTGAGTCAATACTTTGTAGAAGCACCTTTGGCAGTGATTACAGCTGTGAGTCTTTTTGGGTATGCCTCTTTCTACCCCTGGATTGTGCAACTTTCACCATTATTCTTTTCAAAAATCTTTAAGCTCTGTCATATTGGTTGTTCATTATTGCTAGACAACCATTTTCAGCTCTTGCCATAGATTTTCAAGTAGATTTAAGTCAAAACTGTAACTCGGCCACTCAGAAACATTCACTATCTTCTTGGTAAGAAACACCAGTGTACATTTGGCCTTGTGTTTTGTGTTATTGTCCTACTGAAAAGTGAATTAATCTCCCAGTGTCTGGTAGAAAGCAGACTGGACCAGGTTTTCCTCTAGGATCTTGCCTGTGCTTAGTTCCATTTCCTTTCTTTTTTTCCAGAAAACTCCCCAATCCTTAACGATTACAAGCATACCCATAACATGATGCTGTCACGTTCTGACCTTAGTTCTTTTGTTATGTCTTTGTTTTAGTATGGGCAGGGTGTGAGTTGGGTGGGTTGTCTATGTTCTTTTTTCTATGATTTGGGTTTTCTGTCTTTGGCCTGGTATGGTTCTCAATTGGAGGCAGCTGTCAATCGTTGTCCCTGATTGAGAACCATACTTAGGTAGCCTGGTTTCAGTTTTGAGTTGTGGGTGATTATTTTCCGTGTCAGTGTTTGTGCCACACGGGACTGTTTCGTTTGTTTCGGTATTTCACGTTGTTATTTTGCAGTTTAGTGTTCATGTAAATAAAGTATCGTTATGGACACTTACCACGCTGCACATTGGTCCGATATCTCTTACTCCTCGTCAGAGGAGGAAGAAGAAACTCGTTACGGATGCATCCACCACTAGCTTGAAAATATGTAGAGTGATACTCAGTGTCACGTTCTGACCATTGTTCTTTTGTGTTTTCTTTGTTTTAGTGTTGGTCAGGACGTGAGCTGAGTAGGCATTCTATGTTGTATGTCTAGTTTGTCTATTTCTATGTTTGGCCTGATATGGTTCTCAATCAGAGGCAGGTGTTAGTCATTGTCTCTGATTGGGAACCATATTTAGGTAGCCTGTTTTGTGTTGGGTTTTGTGGGTGGTTGTCTTCTGTCTTTGTATCATTGCACCAGATAGGACTGTTTCGGTTTTCACAGTTGTTGTTTTGTATTTTGTAGTGTTCTCGTTTATCGTCTATATTAAAGATGTTGAACACTAACCACGCTGCATTTTGGTCCTCCTTTCCTTCAACGGAAGAAAACCGTTACACTCAGTAATATGTTTTGGATTTGCCCCAAACATAACACTTTGTATTCAGGAAAAAAAGTGAATTACTTTGCCATATTTTTATCTGTATTACTTCAGTGCCTTGTTGCAAACAGGATGCATGTTTTGTTATATTTTATTCTGTACAGTCTGCCTTCTGTTCACTATGTCAATTAGGTTTGTATTGTGGAGTAATTACAATGTTGCTAATCTATGCTCAGTTTTCTCCTATCACAACCATTAAACTCCATCTCTTTTTAAAGTCACCATTGGCCTCATGGTAAAATCCCTGAGCAGTTTCCTTCCTCTCCAGCAACTGAGTTAAGAAGTTTCCCTATATCTGTAGTAACTGGGTTGGTACACCATCCAAAGTGTAATTAATAACTATACCATGCTCAAAAGGATACGCAATACTTTTACCCATGTCCCAATTAGGTGCCATTCTTTGCGAGGCATTGGAATAGCTCCCTAGTCTTTGTGGTTGAATCTGTGTTTGAATTTCACTGCTCGTCAGAGATCTTACAGAGATGAGGTAGTCATTTTAAAAATCATGTTAAAAACTATTGCTACTTTTATGTGACTTGTTAAGCACATTTTTACTCTTAAAACTTATTTAGGCTTGCCATAACAAAATAGTTGAATAATTATTGACTCGATATCAGTTTGAAATTTTTCATTAATTTGTAACAATGTCAAAAAACATAAATCCACGTTGACATTATGGAGTATTGTGTGTGGGCCAGTGGGGACAGTGTTTAGATTATAACTGGAGGTAATTCAGACACTTGCACATATATAGACTAGGATTAATTTGTTTCTAATATATGTTAATAAGTATTGGTGGTTACGTTGTACAGGTACATTGTTATTGTTTAATTTGTTTAAAAAATAACACAACTGCTTAAAGCAAGTTAGTTACAGTACGCTCATATTTGTCTTGGAGACTCAGATTGTTGATTAGTTTTTGGTGCAAGAGGAAAGTACTTTGGTTTTACAATTCCAAATGGCTGAGACAGCCATGCAGTAATAGAATAATCCAGAAATTGTACCTGCATTAGCCCTAGACTAGGCAGGGTTAGATCAAAACAATAACCAGGTTAAAGTCCTGAACTAAGTGTTTGAGACATCACTTTTAACTCTTATCTTGAACAATGATGAGCATCTGGAAAATGAATGATTAATTATGTAAGCAGAAATCTTTGATTATAAAAGGGCTTATCTTTGCACTGGCAATGTATTATTATTATTAGTAGTAAAACCGTACAAACAAGCAGACCATCAGTGAACCAAGCAGCTTGTTTCCTTCTTGAAGCTATTAGTGGTGAATACTGCCAAGTTCAGGCATATCTACATGAATGTCACATACTGTTCTGCATAAACATGTTATGGTTAGCCCCAGTCACATACTGTACTGGCCTGGCATGTTATGACAAGCTCCAGTCACATACTGTACTGGACTGGCATGTTATGACAAGCTCCAGTCACATACTGTACTGGCCTGACATGTTATGGTAAGCTCCAGTCACATACTGCACTGGACTGACATGTTATGGTAACCTCCAGTCACATACTGTACTGGCCTGGCATGTTATGACAAGCCCCAGTCACATACTGTACTGGCCTGGCATGTTATGGTTAGCCCCAGTCACATACTGTACTGGCCTGGCATGTTATGACAAGCTCCAGTCACATACTGTACTGGCCTGGCATGTTATGACAAGCTCCAGTCACATACTGTACTGGCCTGGCATGTTATGACAAGCTCCAGTCACATACTGTACTGGCCTGGCATGTTATGACAAGCTCCAGTCACATACTGTACTGGCCTGGCATGTTATGACAAGCTCCAGTCACATACTGTACTGGCCTGGCATGTTATGACAAGCTCCAGTCACATACTGTACTGGCCTGGCATGTTATGACAAGCTCCAGTCACATACTGTACTGGCCTGGCATGTTATGACAAGCTCCAGTCACATACTGTACTGGCCTGAAATGCTATGGTAAGCTCCAGTTACATTCTGTACTGGCCTGGCATGTTATGACAAGCTCCAGTCACATACTGTACTGGACTGGCATGTTATGACAAGCTCCAGTCACATACTGTACTGGCCTGGCATGTTATGACAAGCTCCAGTCACATACTGTACTGGCCTGGCATGTTATGACAAGCTCCAGTCACATACTGTACTGGCCTGAAATGCTATGGTAAGCTCCAGTTACATTCTGTACTGGCCTGACATGTTATGGTTAGCTCCAGTCACATACTGCACTCGACTGACATGTTATGGTAAGCTCCAGTCACATACTGTACTTGCCTGACATGTTATGGTAAGCTCCAGTCACATACTGCACTCGACTGACATGTTATGGTAAGCTCCAGTCACATACTGTACTGGCCTGACATGTTATGGTACGCTCCAGTTACATACTGTACTGGACTGACATGTTATGGTACGCTCCAGTTACATTCTGTACTGGACTGACATGTTATGGTACGCTCCAGTCACATTCTGTACTGGACTGACATGTTATGGTAAGCTCCAGTCACATACTGCACTGGACTGACATGTTATGGTACGCTCCAGTTACATTCTGTACTGGACTGACATGTTATGGTAAGCTCCAGTCACATACTGTACTGGACTGACATGTTATGGTAAGCTCCAGTCACATACTGTACTGGCCTGACATGTTATGGTAAGCTCCAGTCACATACTGCACTGGACTGACATGTTATGGTAAGCTCCAGTCACATACTGCACTGGACTGACATGTTATGGTAAGCTCCAGTCACATACTGTACTGGCCTGACATGTTATGGTAAGCTCCAGTCACATACTGTACTGGCCTGACATGTTATGGTAAGCTCCAGTCACATACTGCACTGGACTGACATGTTATGGTAAGCTCCAGTCACATACTGCACTGGACTGACATGTTATGGTAAGCTCCAGTCACATACTGTACTGGCCTGACATGTTATGGTAAGCTCCAGTCACATACTGTACTGGACTGACATGTTATGGTAAGCTCCAGTCACATACTGTACTGGCCTGACATGTTATGGTAAGCTCCAGTCACATACTGCACTGGACTGACATGTTATGGTAAGCTCCAGTCACATACTGCACTGGACTGACATGTTATGGTAAGCTCCAGTCACATACTGTACTGGACTGACATGTTATGGTAAGCTCCAGTCACATACTGCACTGGACTGACATGTTATGGTAAGCTCCAGTCACATACTGCACTGGACTGACATGTTATGGTACGCTCCAGTCACATACTGCACTCGACTGACATGTTATGGTAACCTCCAGTCACAAACTCGACTGACATGTTATGGTACGCTCCAGTTACATTCTGTACTGGACTGACATGTTATGGTAAGCTCCAGTCACATACTGTACTGGCCTGACATGTTATGGTACGCTCCAGTCACATACTGCACTGGACTGACATGTTATGGTTAGCTCCAGTCACATACTGTACTGGACTGACATGTTATGGTAAGCTCCAGTCACATACTGCACTGGACTGACATGTTATGGTAAGCTCCAGTCACATACTGCACTGGACTGACATGTTATGGTAAGCTCCAGTCACATACTGTACTGGACTGACATGTTATGGTACGCTCCAGTCACATACTGCACTGGACTGACATGTTATGGTAAGCTCCAGTCACATACTGCACTGGACTGACATGTTATGGTTAGCTCCAGTCACATACTGTACTGGACTGACATGTTATGGTAACCTCCAGTCACAAACTCGACTGACATGTTATGGTACGCTCCAGTCACATACTGTACTGGACTGACATGTTATGGTAAGCTCCAGTCACATACTGTACTGGACTGACATGTTATGGTAAGCTCCAGTCACATACTGCACTGGACTGACATGTTATGGTAAGCTCCAGTCACATACTGCACTGGACTGACATGTTATGGTACGCTCCAGTCACATACTGCACTGGACTGACATGTTATGGTAACCTCCAGTCACATACTGCACTGGACTGACATGTTATGGTAACCTCCAGTCACAAACTCGACTGACATGTTATGGTAAGCTCCAGTCATATACTGCACTGTACTGACATGCTATTTACATTTACATTTAAGTCATTTAGCAGACGCTCTTATCCAGAGCGACTTACAAATTGGTGCATTCACCTTATGACAATGTCCAGTCATATACTAATGTCAATATCATGGCATGTTATGACCAGGTTCCAGTCACATACGGTACTGGCCTGTCAAGGCACAGAGCCTTCATTTACCTCCAGCTTTACCACCAGAGCCGATACCGATACCCAACCCAATACCACCATCGCCCAATACCAGCCCGACAATACCAGTGCCCGCACCAAACCCCACACCAATCGCATCACCAGATGAACCTGACCCAGAACCAGTGGAACCTGATGAAGAGACCATTGGTTGAAAGAGATGAACCTGTTGTCAATGAGGTCATCACTCTGGAGGTACTTTCATGCTCCTCCCATGTCTTCTGAGTGTTGTAGAAAGACAAATAATCTACATTCAGTTTCAAACAGCCAATTCGACTGGATCAAACAGACTTATTTAGTTAAAACTCCACCTTTTCTCTTTGTATATTAGACAGTATGCTAGACGAGCATCATGTCCATAGATATCTATATACAGACACACACACACACAGTGGTGGAAAAAGTAGAAAATTGTCATACTTGACCAAAGTAGATAACTTAATAGAAAGTTTTAAATTTAAAAAAAAAAGTGAAAGTCATCCAGTAAAATACTACTTGAGTAAAAGTCTAAAAGTATTTGGTTTTAATTAGTCTCTAGTTCCCCTCTTTATGTGAGGAACATCAGGGGTCTGACAGTCACTTACCAGCACCAGACTGGCTCTGGTGCTCAACACCAGCTCCTAAGTCCTCTGTAGAAAGACAGACCACGTGATCCAAGTGCAGACCACAGAATGAAAAAATAGGCAAGTAGACATAAGGGTATGGTATTAGTTTACAAATATGTGGTTATTCTATTTCTCACCTCCAGAGGGAACTCCTACCCCATCTGCAGCTCAAGAGAGTGATAGTGGGAGAGGAGGGGGAGGGGGGGTGAGTTAGAACAAGAGAGAGAGGAATCCGGATGGAGTGAAAGACAAATAAAGAGAGAGAGAAAGAAAGAGAAAGAATACCTTAAGTCACGTATGCATGCAACAGATATCAATCATTAAAAGGCTGTTATTACATATGTATATTGATATCACAATTAACACAAAGACAACTGATACTCACCAACTCCAGCCCCAGCTGTATAAGACAAGACATGAAAGATAGTATTAGACTTCATGTAATGGTGACACAGACATCAAGATAATATCAATGCACCACAGACTCACCACTGGGTTGAACAACTCCAGCCCCAGCTGTATAAGACACAATAATTTCAGATGTTGGCCAATGAAACCACACCTTATTGAATTCAGGATTAGTATATCATACGTCTAGATAATGTGAGATTCTTAAATCACTTACTTTCTGGCACTGCAATTCCACCTACGGAACCAAATGGAAACAGACATTTTAGAAGTGAAACAATACTATGTACTGTACATCTGTTACATAATAGTGATGAAAGTTAGCATGAAAAGGGTTGAGAGCTGATGTGTGAGAAACTCAGAGTTGGAAGCGAAGAGAGGTGAGAAAGGGTGACAGCGAGATGCATATTGCCTTACGGGGTGAATCAGGGGCTGTGTCACTAATGATAATAGCGATGCCTGTTGCCAAAAGAGACAACAGAGAACAATGACTATGGTCCTCATCCTCAACATCACTGCATCCTCTCTGCAATCTCATTGGCAGTGCTGTGTGTGCAAAGTACCAGTAGTTGGTTTTCGTCTGGCTTCATGTGCACACATATGATACCAGAATACTTTGTGTGCTTTCCGCACCCTATTCCCAACATAATTCACTTCTTTTGACCAGTCACTACTTTGACCAGAGCCCTTGTCGGACCCTGGTCAAAAGTATTGCACTATACAGGGAATAGGGAGCCATTTGGCACGCATCCCTTTTGTGTTCTACAGCATGTCTGGTATCATATGTGTGCACATGAAGCCAGACAAAAACCAACTACTGGTACTTTGCGCACACAGCACTGCCAATGAGGTTGCAGAGAGGATGCAGTGATGTTGAGGATGAAGCAAAGGTAACTTTAACACAAACAGTGCTCATTAACAGATGCAGAAGAGACCTATTACATTATCTCTAAAAGATCAGATGAACACACCTGGGATTGCTGTCCCCCCGAGTCCCGATTGATCTGTTAAACAGAAAAGAAAGAGAAATGCATGTGTTCACACATACAACTAAAGCCCAAGACTGGAACTAGGGATGTTTGATCAGGTAGTTATCAGAAATACCTGGTTTTCCTCCAATGCTAGGGATTCCTGTGTCTCCCACCCCTCCCCCAACAGCACCAGCTGTGACGCCGGTGCCTGTCATGAGATGATAAAGGTGTTATAAGAATGATATAATGTCAAAAACATCACCTTAGTTTATGGCTTCTTCTCTAAAACCACTGTTGCACTCATTGAAGTCAATGGCTAAATCTTGATTGGCCAGTAATGATGTTAGAATGGTTTCAGCAATAGGATTTGGCCTAACCCACCATCTCCTGGGCCACCAGAACTTCCAGATCCTTCTAGAACCCCACCGGCACCACCAGGCTCACCTGGTGGAACAAAGTAACAACAGGTAACTACCAAAATAGAGGAAACACCAACATAAAGCGTATTAATAGGGCGTTGGGCCAGAACAGCTTCAATGCACCTAGGCATAGATTAGTGTCTGGAACTCTATTGGAGGGATTCAACACCATTCTACCATGAGAAATTCCATAATTTTGTTGATGGTGTTGGAAAACTGACTCTAGAATCTCCCATAAGTGTTTAATTGGGTTGAGGTCTGGTGACTGAGATATATGGTTTACATCGTTTTGATGCTCATCAAATCATTTAGTGACTACTCATGCCCTGTGAATGGGGGCATTGTCATCCTATGGGGGTATAGCCATAGTAGCCAAAATAATAGCCTACACAGCATTTTTATATATGATGGGATGCTCATTGCTGAATTGACTCAAGAACCACACCTATGTGGAATACTTGCATTCCTCATTTACTCAAGGGTTTTCATTATTTTGGCAGTTACCTGTACTATGAAAAATGGGAAAGTTTCAAATATTAATGGAATGAATATGACACATGCAGTGACATTCCAGTGTGACATAGCAAACAAAAAGGGAGAAAAGTGTTTATATTGGACATCCTAGATATTATTTAAACATCCATTGCAAAGTTATGGCATGTGTAACCACGTATTTACTGTAACTGTTAATGAAAACATGCTCCAACAGACCAAATGTAAATATCTAAATTCCATGGAGGCACCATCCAGAGTACCTCCAATACTGTTACATCTGTCCACATAAACCTAGGTAACATCCCAAATGGTACTTTGACTTTACCAAGTATTAGATAAAATGCAATTATGTTGTCCATAGCTTATGCCTGCCCATACCATAACCCCTCCGCCACCATGGGCCACTCTGTTCCCAACGTGGTGGATATCAGAAAACCGCTCGCCTACACGATGCCATACACGTGTTCTGCGGATGTGAGGCTGGTTGGATATACTGCCAAATTCTCTAAAACAACATTGGAGACGGCTTATGATAGAGAAATGAACATGACATTTTCTGGAAACAGCTATGGTGGATATTCCTGTAGTCAGCATGCCAATTGCACGCTCTCTCAAAACTTGAGACATCTGTAGCATTGTGTTGTGTCCCCAGCAGAAGGTGCACCTGTGTAATAATCATGGTGTTTAATCAGCTTCTTGATATACCACATCTGTTAGATGGGTGGATTGTCTTGGCAAATGAGAAATGCTCACTAACAGGGATGTAAACAAATTTGTCCACATCTGAAAGAAATAAGCTTTTTGTGCATCTGGAAAATTTCTGTGATCTTAAAAATTTTAGCTGATGAAACATTGGACCAATATTTTACATTTACGTTTATATTTTTGTTCACTGTAAATAGTGTGCCAAAAATGTTGCTAGAAATATGCAAATGTTTAAAGGCAAACAGTTCACCAGAGGTTTTTTTTTCTGCCGAAATACTTGTGGCAGCCATATTTAGCACCATAGAAGAAAAATATATTGGAATTGGAAACCTAGTAAACTAGCTTTATACCAAAGTTGTATCTGATAACTTGTTAATAAATTTTCCTAATAAACCTAAAACTCGCTAGGTATTTGATGCCTGGTTAGCATTGTCATGTTTTTATGGTATAGAGAGAAGCACATTTTGTTACTGGGTAGGTAGCTAATGGCTAGCGCTTAGCTAGCTAGCTTAGCTTGCTAAAGTTGGCTATTATAACTAGCTAACTAATGATTCGATTGATATCTTAAAGACATATTTTTAGATGAAGACGTTGCTGTCTTTAAATACCAATATACATGTCAATATGGTAGCGTCACTGTTCAGTAACGTTAGCATGTTTATTAGTTAGCACAACAACTAAGGTAGCAACTATTTGAGTTGACATCTTTTGCGGATTGGATACCCTTTTTTCCCTACTCATGGTGTTGGAAGAGGCTGCATCAACACCCTGGAAAGATGTTTGTGGTACACTAAGACTTTTTTTTATTGATAAATATGTGTATCGTCTTCAAGCTTGATAAGGTAAGAAAATGCATGTATTGTTCTCAAACGCCAACTCATTCATTCTTTGTAACAATTGGATCTTTCATTACTTTATACTAGGAGCTCTCTTTCTAGAAGCAATCAGTTACCAGGCAAAAATACAGATTGGAAGGTTTCAAACGGAGGAAAGCGAAATATGTGTGCACCAAATCAATACTTCTTGCATGCATTACCTTGATGTAACTCAAATATAATTAATTTCGGAAAAATAATATAAATAGCCATATTAGGCATAACTCAATTTTATGTTGCTTTTCTTCCACAAAAGCCTTATACACCCAAATCAGGAATAAGAGACAGCTAGTAGACATCTGGCTTTTTTTCATCATGATGTCCGAATGCAGTCTAGATTGAAGATCGTAATTAGGTAATTCGTTTGAATCAATTGTGTTGAGGCTTGGCTGGAGAAAAATCGTGTATAGGAACGATTTAGCCACACATTTAAGATTTAGTAGGCCTAAGTCCCACTTTATGCTAGCTACATCGTTTGTCTATATAGAATTTATACAAGGCAGAAACATTGTTTCCTTGCTGAAAAATATATAGAATGTTTTAGTTAGAAGAAAAGCAACATCAAGGCAACTTTGTTACAGCTCAACCAGTTTTCCCTAAGCCTAACCCACCCATTAGCTGGTGAGTCTACCTCCTTAAGATGCACAAATAGTAAATGTTTAGGTACTAGGTTTAGGTATTCTATCTTCATTTTGTTTTTGTTTTGTGTTCTCTGATTGTTCCGGTGCATGCATTCAACAAGCTTTGGACGAAGGACTCCAAAGTTTACTCAAAAAATGCAATAGTCCTGACCTGGGTTTGATTTTGTTGTTTTAATTGTTTAAATTGTTTATTCTATTTTAAACCCATTGGTTGAAAGCTCATTGCTCAGTTTAATACTGTCCTAAGGCTAACATCCCTATAGTGTTCACATTTCTCTCATGTAAATGTTGTAGCAATGTGAAAGCATTAAATAAACAATTTATTTGGGAAATATTTGGTCTGTACTCTTTTTTTCATTAGCATGCTGGTTAATATTGTACCACTTGGCATTATGTTTTAATTGTAGGATAGATAAGAATTTGATTGGATTTATTTGTATATGTTAAGACATTCAATACATGTTGTTTAGTTTACTCTATGAAAAACAAGTTCATTTTCAGCTATGTGTGATTGGTTTTATGTAAATAAGACATTTCAATGTGAAGTAATCAAAAACCTCATCTAATTTGCATATTCAGAATGAGTTTGAAACAAATTCGCAACAAACCGTGTTCTCCACAAGTTTCCCAGAATTGTTTGCCAGATGTTCACGTCGTTGCAAATTTGGCACAACAGTTTAGTGAAAATATTATTGCCACAACTGTTTGCCAGAAGCCTGTTTTTTGTCTGTAAGGGCATGCAGCAGGTAAAGAGAGATGAATAGATGCCAGAACCAGTTCAAATAGGATTATTCAGTTGAAATGAAGTCGACTCAAACTTTGACCCATAAAGAATTGAGGTGAAGTTAACTCAAACTTTGACCAATAACTCTGATTATATAAGCTACCTCCTGTGCCTGCTCCTCCTGCGCCTGTCCTGTCTCCTCCTGCTCCTGTCACAGTGCCATCTCCTCCTGCTCTTGTGCCAGGGCCAGGTGTAGGTCCTGCACCTCCTAAGTAAAAATATAAATAAGTCATCCTCAACATCCTCCTCCTCGTCATCATTAGACCAGATAACAAAGGATGGACCCTCATTGTATTTATCAGGTTTGCTTCCGGCTCCACTAGGCGCACCTGCAAAACAGATAAACCATAAGCTCTGTCCCTTCCTAGACTCTATCCCTAACAGTACCAACTTGACCTTACCTCCAGCACCTGTCCCAGCTCCGGTCCCGGTCCCAGCCCCTGTCCCAGCCCCTGCACCTCCAGCTGCCCCAGCACCAAGGGCCCCTCCTGCCCCACCTGGTCCTAGAAAAATAAACATCAAGGCAGTTCTTATGTCTGCATCTTTCCATCTGAGAGATGATGGGAAATGCAGCAGCAAGGTATAGTAGGGGTAATGGGTGCCGGTTTAGCTCTGGGAACGGCTTCACTTTAATGCAACAGTGCAGTATTCTGGAAAACAAAACCCATTCTCACCGTATTTGTCTGCCTTAAATCCAGATCCAGTACCATAGCCTGCAGATCCCAACCAAACACACAGAGACCAGTGTCAGACATCAGAACATACTGATACAATACACTTACCCATTGGTCTTTCTCTGTACATTTCATGTACTTACCAACTTGTCTTCTATGTAATGTAAAGGTCAGTGAAATGACCCAAACTAACCCATCTATATCCTCTCTCTCAGCTCTCCTCACACTTACCCCTTTTCCCCCAGGGAGAACCGCTGTACCCTCCTGGAAACCCACCTGGCACCCCTCCTGATCCTGCTCCGCCCCCGGCTCCAAAGCCACCTGGTCCGGCTCCAAAGCCACCTGGTCCGGCTCCATAGCCACCTGGTCCGGCTCCGAAGCCACCTTTGTATACAGAGTGTGTTAATATAGGGATGTGATGATATTGTATCATCTGTTTAGCTAGAATGTGGTGTTGCAGTGTGAGTATATGTACAATTTTCAGCTGTTACTTAAATTGTGGTAGTGCAGTAAGTAGCTTTGAGAGGCAAAGTCGACATTGGTGCTAAATAATAGGCAATATTTTCTCACCTGGTCCATAGCCACCTGGTACCCCTCCGACTATGGAAGTAAGAGGTAATCCCCCAGATCAAAGTTAGACATTTTCTGGACATCGATTCAACTTTATATTCCCTTAAAGGCATAGTTCACCCAAATGACCATATTGGTTTCCTTGAACAACGAACGACCAGACTGACAAGACAAATAAACTCACATCCTTGTCCTGCTCCTCCTCCAAGGGCCCCACCAGCAACTTGTCCATATTTAGCAGCTTTTGATCCGGCTCCATATCCTGTAGAATCATAGCGACTCTTTTCACTACAGAATGTTGAACTCAAACCAACAGAAAAAAACTGCCCAACCAATGCCATTTAGTAGGAAGCTTCCAGCCCAACAAACAATGTTTTCCCAGGAATACACAACAAGGATTCCCAATCAAATAATCACCCCAAGTACAACTATTATTAGTTGCCTTTATTTAACCAGGTAAATCGTTAAGAACATATTCTCAACAAACAAGGAACGTTGCTTTGTAAATAGCACCTATATCCCAACCTGTCCTAGGGAACCCCTGGCTCTGCTGTTGACTAACCTCTTCCAGGTCCATATCCGGCCCCAGGTAGTCCTCCTGCTCTTGCCCTAGCTTCATAGCCTCCTCCAGGGACTCCTCCTGCTCCCTGACCGTACCCAGCTCCAGGCCCTGTTCCTGCTCCATACCCTGCACCAGGCCCAGCTCCGGTCCCGTATCCACCCCCAGGCACTCTTCCTCCTGCTCCTAAGGCGCCTCCTGCCCCTGGTCCGTAGCCTCCTCCTGGCAGACCTCCTCCCGGGGCACCGAATCGCCCACCAAGGCCTCCACCCGGAGCTCCTCCACCTCCACCTGGACCTGGCAGGACAACACGGGAGGGGTCAAAGGTTAGGGTTAGACAACATAAATATTGCAGCCATATTGTTTTGTTTCAAGGATTTTAACATAAATACTCTCCACAGAGAGAAAATAATGATTACCGTATTTCAGAGACTTAGCCCCAGCAGGATATCCTGTGAGACAGAGCACATGATGGGAGATATTTTAATGATGGGAGACACTTCGTTGGTCCTATACCAGGCAGTGTCAGAGGAAGGCCCTAAAAATATTTGAAGAGTCCAGCTACCCAAGTCATAGACTGTTCTCTCTGCTACCGCACGACAAACGGTACCGATGCACCAAGTCTGGAACCAACATTACTCTGAACAGCTTCTAGCCAAAAGACTGCTAAATAGTTAACAAATTAGCTACCCGGACTATCTGCATTGACCCTTTTTGCACTAACTCTCATCACATGCAGCTGCTGCTGCTTATTATCTATCCTGTTGCCTCGTCACTTTACCTCTACCTATACAGTGCCTTGCAAAAGTATTGTTGTAGCTGAATCATAATTAGTTAGGTAACATAGATAAATAAGATGTTTTATTTACTTTATACTTGTCATTAGAATGTCTTCTTTTGGACTATACTGTTGGCAGTTACATTTTCCTCTCCTCTAGGGAAAAGTCACTTGGGGCCCAGAGAGGGGAGAGGTCAGGCTTGTCTTTTACATGTCTGGTAATAGGCAGAATATCAGAAAGGGAGAAGTCAGGTTTGAACATTGTCTTCATAACGAATATATCTGTGAAACCATGTGAAGGGCTCCATAATGTCTGTACTCCAGTCACTCCCTCTCTTTTCCCATTGGGGGAGGAGTATGGCAGTGTCTGGAACCATTGTATGTCCCCTCTGATGTTGCCCTTCTCTTGACCTAGTATATGACCTGGAGGCTCACTCTCCTCCATGAGCTTGTCCAGGAGGGGGTGTATTTGAGATGGGAGTATCTAGAATTGACAATTGATATATGCCATTGGATGAGGTAATGTTTTGGTAATATGAAGTACCAAGAACGAGAAGTAGAACCTCGTCTAAGAGACCAAACTGAACAATAATTTATAGTTAATGGTATCTGGCTATGGGATACTCCTCTTTCAAGTAAAAGGCCCTTTGTGAAGTTCCTAAGATCTGTGGTTCGTCATTGTGAGTTGAGAGGGGTGTATCTTGGCTATAAAATATGAAGTATTCTTTTGTAAGCACTCTCAGAATTCATTTATAGACACTGAATTGATCTGAGAGTCACAGGGCTATGGTGAAGGTCATATTATTAAAATATTAAGTTTAAGTACAACTCTGACTGTTGTGTGGTTTGTAACTCTCCTCATTTAGTAATACAGGAAATTACCACGACAGTATTCATCCCCCTTTGTGTTTTTCCTATTTTGTTGCATTACAACCTGTAATTTAAAGTTATTTTTATTTGGATTTGGACATACACAAAATATTCTAAATTGGAGAAGTGAAAAAAACGACTTGTGCAAAGAAAGAAACAACTGAAAAGTGGTGCGTGCATATGTATTCACCCCCTTTGCTATGAAGCCCCTAAATAAGATCTGGTGCAACCAATTACCTTCAGAAGTCACATAATTAGTTAAATAAAGTCCACCTGTCTGCAATCTAAGTGTCACATGATATCAGTACCTGTTCTAAAAGGCCCCAGAGTCTGCAACAGCAATAAGCAAGGGGCACCACCAAGCAATCGGCACCATGAAGACCAAGTAGCTCTCCAAACAGATCAGGGACAAAGTTGTGGAGAAGTACAGATCAGGTTTGAGTTATAACAAAATATCCAGAACTTTGAACAACCCACGGAGCAACATTAAATCCATTATTAAAAATGGAAAGAATATGGCACCACAACAAACCTGCCAAGATAGGGCCACTCACCAAAACTCACAGACCAGACAAGGAGGGCATTAATCAGAGAGGCAACAAAGAGACTAAAGATATCCCTGAAGGAGCTCCACAACGGAGAGAATCTGTCCATAGGACCACTTTAAACCGTAGACTCCACAGAACTGGGCTTTACGGAAGAGTGGCGATAAAAAAGCCATTGCTTAAAGAAAAAATTAGCAAACACATTTGGTGTTCGCCAAAAGGCATGTGGGAGACTCCCCAAACATATGGAAGCAGGTGCTCTGGTCAGATGAGACTAAAATTGATCTTTTTGGCCATCAAGGAAAACACTATGTCTGGCGCAAACCCAACACCTCTCATCACTCCGAGAACACCATCCCCACAGTGAAGCATGGTGGTGGCAGCATTTTCGTCCACAGGGACAGGGAAACTGGTCAGAATTGAAGGAATGATGGATGGTGCCAAATACAGGGATATTATTGAGGGAAACCTGCTTCAGTCTTCCAGAGATTTGAGACTGGGACAGAGGCTCACCTTCCAGCTGGACAATGACCCTAAGCATACTGCTAAAGCAACACTCAAGTGGTTTAAGGTGAAACATTTAAATGTCTTGGAATGGCCTAGTCAAAGCCCAGACCTCAATCCAATTGAGAATCTGTGGTATGACTTAAAGATTTCTGTACACCAGCGGAACCCATCCAATTTGAAGGAGCTGGAGCAATTTTGCCTTGAAGAATGGGCAAAAATCCCAGTGGCTAGGTGTGCCAAGCTTATAGAGACATACCCCAAGAGACTTGCAGCTGTAATTGCTGCAAAAGTTGGCTCTACAAAGTCTTGACTTTGGGGGGGTGAATAGTTATGCACGCTCAAGATTTCAGTTTTTTTGTCTTATTTCTTATTTGTTTCATAATAATAAAAAAATTGAATCTTCAAAGTGGTTGACATGTTGTGTAAATCAAATGATACAACCCCCCCCCCAAAAAAAAAAAAATAGGACAAAATAGGAAAAATGCCAATGGGGGTGAATACTTTCGCAAGCCACTGTATGTACATGTAAATCCAACATTGTTATCAGGAACTATTCCAAAAGTTAGAAAAACAGCTTATGTGCTGCCACTCCATAAGGCAGGGATTATCGTGAACTTGATCATTATCGTCCCATCTCCAGGCGTCCATGTCTCGCTAAGATTTTCAAATATTTGGTAAATAATCAACTTCAGTATTTTATATCTGTGAATGGTATTTTGAATATAAATCCATCTGGATTTAGGCCAGGGCACTGCACTATCACAAAAAGCACATTAGTTGTTAATGATATTGTCAATGCTTTTTCTAAAGTGAAACGTGCTGCTTTGTTTGTGGACCTGTCAAAAGCTTTTGATACTGTTGATCATGCTATTTTAATGAATAAATTGTCTGAGATTGGCCAGGGCTCTGATGCCTGCCCATGGTTTCATGATTAACTCAGTGACAGAACTCAGGCCATCTTGATTGATGGGGTTAAGTCCAAATGTCTTGAAAATAAAGGTGTTCCGCAGAAGTAGATACCAGGAGCTGTTCTTTTCAAAAGTTTTATGAATGCAATTGGTCAATCTGTAAATTTGTTTTTAAACATTTCATCAATATGCTGTATGTACTACTATGTACGCAATTTCCCCGACTGCTGACCTGGCTGTGACAAGGCTACAGTTAGATTTTATAGCTGTACAGGAAGCCCTTACTGATTTTAAAACTCGTGCTTAATACGGGCAAACTAAATAAATGCTGTTTTGAAGTTCTCCTAAAATTGTCTCTGCTGGATTACATCTTCATTCATCATCGGATGGTTCTATAAATAGAACAAGACCCTGCATACAAATACCTTGGTGTGTTGATTGACAGTGATTTAACATTTAAAAAAAACATATGAATGAGAAGCTAAGATTAAAAGTGGGCTTTTTTTTACAGAAACAGATCTTGCATCTCTCTAGTCAGTAGGAAGCAGATTGTGCTGTCAACCTTTCTAGCTGTTCTTGATTATGGTGATACTATTTATCAAAGTGCAGCTTCCACTACTCTTAAACCCTTTGATGTACCCTTCATTTTATCACAGTAGGCAGTTGTATTACTGATCACTGCATTCTTTACCAAAGGTTGGCTGGACGGTTAAAGGTGAAAGTCACGTACAGTAGATGCTCTTTTTGTTTATAAAGCCCTGCTCAACAAACTTCCAACTTACCTATCTTTACTGTTACGATTTATAACTACAAGTTATCAACCCCGTTCACAGGGTTAAATAACTTGCAATAAATAACTTGTTATTATTTTTCTGTTTTTCTCTCTTATTGGTAAGGGCCTGTAATTAAGCATTTCATTTTTAGCCTACACCTGTTTACGAAGAATGTGACAAATCATATTAGATTTTTTGACCCACTGGTTTAATGTACCTCCAACACCAGCACCAGGTCCGTAACCAGCACCACTACCAGGTAAACCACCTCCGGGTGTGTATCCACCACCAGGCACTCCACCAGCACCAAGCCCAGCTCCAGGCCCTGCTCCCTGGCCAAGTCCAGTCCCAGCACCCACTCCTGGTCCATAACCACCACCGGTTCCACGGCCAGGTCCAAATCCAGGACCATAACCACCAGGGACACCTCCACCACCACCAAGCCCAGATCCAGGCACTCCACCCTGGCCTACTCCAGTCCCTGCTCCCCCTCCTGGTACTCCTCCCTGTCCTCCTCCTGGGGTCCCAAGGACACCACTTAGCATACCTGTCAGTGGAGACATTGATTTACCTCTCTATTAAAGTATTATACCAGCTGGTACAGTATGCATACAAATAAATATTTCAAAACGGAACTTTCAACTTTACAAAAGACAAGGATATTGGATTTACTCACCATATTTACGAGCTTTGGCATTTGCATCATATCCTGTAAAGGAGCACATTTTTGAATTAAATACACATCCTGTTTTCTCTTTTACAGATTATTCTTGTCACTGAACAGGAATACAATTATGCCTCCAGCTCCAGTTCCTTGTCCTTCCCCAGCTTCACCTGGTTCTTTGACTCAATGTCTATTTAATGTGTATATTTATGTTTCTCTATACTTGTCTATTGATACACTTGTTTTGTATGGTGCAGGGCTCATTTGTAAAAGAGACTTTAGTATCAATATGACTTCCCTGTTGAAATGAAGTTAAATAAATACATCAACCTCATTTAACTCGAACCCCTGCACATCAACTTGGTATTGGTACCCCGTCTATATAGCCAAGTTATTGTTACTCATTGTGTATTTATTCCTTGTGTTATTATTTTTCTGTTTTTCTCTCTGCATTATTGCGAAGGGCCTGTAATTAAGCATTTCATTGTTAGCCAACACCTTTTTACGAAGAATGTGACAAATCATATTAGATTTTTTGACCCACTGGTTTAATGTACCTCCAACACCAGCACCAGGTCCGTAACCAGCACCACTACCAGGTAAACCACCTCCGGGTCTGTGTCCACCACCAGGCACTCCACCAACTCCTCCACCTGGTCCATAGCCAGCTCCACCATGTCCTTCCCCGGCACCACCTGGTCCAACCCCTCCACCTGTTCCATAACTTCCAGCACTACCTGGTCCATAACCACCAGGTCCAGCTCCACCTGGTCCATAGCCGGCCCCACCTGGTCCATAACTGGCCCCCCCTGGTCCAACTCCACCTCCAGGACCGAAGCTACCGCCAGGCCTGTAACCGCCTCCTGGTTCCCCTCCAGCCCCACCAGGCAGTCTTCCGGTTCCAATCCCAGATGCAGGCACTCCCTGGCTGAGCCCACCACCAGCTACAGTGCCTGCTCCACCCTGACCTGGAGAAAGGGAGGCAATGGTCTTGTATGAAGAGTGCTTATACCTCAACAATTAGAGGACCGGTGTTGGTGAGTAGTGAACTACATGTAGTTCAACTAGTAATTTAACTGCATTTTGCAGTAGCTTGGTGGTAGTTCAACTAGTTATTTAATTCCACTTTGCAGTAGCTTGGTGGTAGTTCAACAAAATTCAAGTCTAGGTATTGTTTTCAGAAGTTAATAACTTTTTTTTGCCATGGAGTGGTGTACCCAACTACACACTATTATATATATACTGTATATATATTATACAGTTGAAGGCGGAAGTTTACAAAGTCGGTTAGGACATCTACTTTGTGCATGACACAAGTAATTTTTCCAACAATTGTTTACAGACATATTATTTCACTTATAATTCACTGCATCACAATTCCAGTGCGTCAGAAGTTGACATACACTAAGTTGACTGCGCCTATAAACAGCCTGGAAAATTCCAGAAAATTATATCATGGCTTTAGAAGCTTCTGATAGGATAATTGACATCTTTTGAGTCAATTGGAGGTGTACCTGTGAATGTATTTCAAGGCCTACCTTCACACCCAGTGCCTCTTTGCTTGACATCATGTGAAAATAAAAAGAAATCATCCAAGACCTCAGAGAAAATAATTGTAGACCTCCACAAGTCTGGTTCATTCTTGGGAGCAATTTCCAAATGCCTGAAAGTACCCCGTTCATCTGTACAAACAATAGTTTGCAAGTATAAACACCATGGGACCACACAGCCGTCATACCACTCAGGAAGGAGACGCATTCTGTCTCCTAGAGATGAACGTACTTTGGTGCGAAAAGAGCAAATCAATCCCAGAACAACAGCAAAGGACCTTGTTAAGATGCTGAAGGAGACAAGTACAAAAGTATCTATATCCACAGTAAAACGAGTTCTATATCGACATAAGCCACTGCTCCAAAACCACAATAAAAAAAGCCAGACTATGGTTTGCAACTGCAAATGGGGACAAAGATCGTATTTTTTGGAGAAATGTCCTCTGGTCTGATGAAACAAAAATAGAACCGTTTGGCCTTAATGACCATCCTTATGTTTGGAGGAAAAAGTGGGATACTTGCAAGCCAGAGAACACCATCCCAACCGTGAAGCACGGTGGTGGCAGCATCATGTCGTGGGGGTGCTTAGCTGCAGGAGGGTCTGGGGCACTTCACAAAATAGATGTCATCATGAGGTTGTCACGACTTCCGCCGAAGTTGGCTCCCTTGCCTCGTCGTCACCGTCCTATTAGCCGCCACCGATCCCTTTTTCGTTTTTGTCTTATTAGTTTCACCTGTGTTCTGTTGTATGGCTTAATGAGCTTCCCTATTTTAAGTACGTGTACCCGCCCTTGTTTTGTGCGGGATTGTATTTATGTTACATGTGTGCGTTTTAGGTAGAGATGGTTATATTTTCTGGACTTGGCACCCTGTGTTTTTGGGTAGTCATTTTGTTGTCCGCGCCCTGTGTTATTGGGCTTGTAATTTTTGTGTGCTGTATTAAAGAGCACTTTTCCCCGGTGGAACTCTCTGCGCCTGATTCCTTCACCCACCTAGTCCCCCGTGACAGAGGTAGGAAAATAATGTGGATATATTGAAGCAACATCTCAAGACATCAGTCAGGAAGTTAAAGCTTGGTCTCAAATGGGTCTTCCAAATGGACATTGACACCAAGAATACTTTAAAAGTTGTGGCAAAATGGCTTAAGGACAACAAAGTCAAGGAATTGGAGTGGCCATCACAAAGAACTGGAAAAGCGTGTGTGAGCAAGGAAGCCTACAAGCTTGACTCAGTTACACCAGTTCTGTAAGGAGGAATGGGCCAGAATTCACCCAACTTATTGTAGGAAGCTTGTGCACGGCTACCCGAAACGTTTGACCCAAGTTAAACAATTTAAAGGCAATGCGACAAAATACTAATTGAGTGTATGTAAACTTCTGACCCACTGGGAATGTGATGAAAGAAATAAAAGCTGAAATAAATATTTCTCTCTACTATTATTCTGACATTTCACATTCTTAAAATAAAGTGGTGATCCTAGCTGACCTTAGGTAGGGAATTTGTCCTAGGATTAAATGTCAGGAATTGTGAAAAACTGAGTTTAAATGTATTTGGCTAAGGTGTATGTAAACTTCCAACTTCAACTGTATATATAATAATAAAAGTAGTAATAATAATAATATGGGTAGGTTTGCGTTTAATAGGCTAAATTACCCATTCTGACTCCAGAGTGATCTATTCTTGCAATTTGTAGTCTGACATTTCAGATTTAGATATGATCATTTTTCCCAAAGTAGTTTGGATGTCGTGAACTACTTTTCCAAATTATTTTAGCTAAGTAAACTATACGTTTCTTAAGGGTAGCTTTAGTGTAGCTTAACGTCTTCCAGTGTGAAGTAATTGGTAGCTTGGTAAACTATATTTTCAGAGTAGCTTACCCAAAACTGAATAGGATGCAGACAGTTACCTTAAATAAATCATAGTTATGTGCTCTTGGTTTTGAAGCAAACTCTCACCATATTTGGCTGCCTTAGATCCAGCTCCTGTAAAATAGAGTGATGCAAGAAACTAAAATTAGCATTGGCATCAGATGAAATAACTTATCCTTCAAAAAATAAGAATATTTAAGTGAACTCTTTTTCTATTTCAAACGCCAAATGCGTAGCCATGCAGAGTGTAGGATGGGAGGTGATGGAGGGACCTGCTGGGTGGTAGGAGTGAGTGTACACAGATCTAGCACATTCTACACGTGTATGATATGTAAGATATCATGTGGAAAGATAGGAGAATGCCCCCACACACTGTTTAGATGCTCTTAGAGTTAGTTGAGGACCAGATTCAATGTTTAGGTCAATATGGTCAAAATTTTGCATCAATTTTACATCAAAACAGCTAGGAGTATTTAAAAACTTGGCAGCAAGTATTCTCCTTTCTTTTCCTTTAAGTCTCTAACTCACCTCCGGGGTAGGCACCTCCTACACCTAGGCCAGCCCCTGGGTACCGCCCTCCACCTGGGTAACCCCCTGGGTATCCATACCCACCTGAGCCAGGGACGCCCCCTGCCCCAGGTACGCCTCCTGGTCCGGCTCCGACCCCGTAACCAGGTACGCCTCCTGCTCTGGCTATGCCTCCGAATCCAGGTATGCCTCCTGCTCCACCTCCGTAACCAGGTACACCACCAGCTCCAACTCCATAACCAGGGACCCCATCTGCTCCAGGTACGCCGCTAGGTACTCCTCCTGCTCCGGCCATGCCCCCTTGACGAAGTACACCTCCAGCTCCAACTCCATAACCAGGGACCCCACCTGCTCCAGGTACACCGCTAGGTACTCCTCCTGCTCCTGACATGCCCCCTTGACGAAGTACACCTCCAGCTCCAGCTGGCCAGGGTTAGACAATTCTCATCTTTGACTCCAATTCACACTGAACCCCCAAACACATAGGTCCCCCACACTACAAACACTTGAGTCCCCCCACATCACAAACACCTGAGCCTCTCCACACCAAACACCTGAATCCCCCCAGACCACAAACACCCAAATCATTCAATACCTGGGTAATAAAACCTGTTATGTCACCAAACGTACTCTTACCATCTTCCTAAGGACTAGTTCATATGGTCTTACCATAAACCTACCAACTACCACCTTCCTAAAGGATTAATTATTAATTCAGTCTTACCATATTTAGCAGCAAGCTTGGCCTGGGAATTAGCTGATTTGCCTCCAGCCCCTAAAAATGGAAGAGAAGAAGAGGACAAAGAGGAGGAATGAAATAAGAAAAGGAAGAGAAATAGCAGGATAATAGATATGGATTGTGAATTGTTGTAGTAGTTTTCAAGTGTCCCAATCTGGTCTCAGAGCATTTCGTATGTAAATACTCGACACTCAATTTATACTGAACAAAATGTCAAGTGTTGGTCCCATGTTCCATGAGCTGAAATAAAATATCTCAGAAATGTTTCATTTGCACAAAAAGCTCATTTCTGTCAAATTTGTTTAAATCCCTGTTAGTGATCCTTTGCCAAGATAATTCCATCCACCTGACAGGTGTGGCACATAAAGGAGCTTATTAAACAGCATGATCATTACCTTGTGCTGGGGACAATAGAAGGCCACTAAAATGTATAGTTTTGTCACAACACAATGCCACCAATGTCACAAATTTTGAGGAGGCATGCAATTGGCATGCTGACTGCAAGAATATCCACTAGAGCATTTGCCAGATAATTTAATGTTAATTTCTCTACCATAAGCCACCTCTAACGTAATTTTACAGAATTTGGCAGTACGTCCAACCAGCCTCACAAATGCAGACTACGTGTAACCACACCAGCCCAGGATCTCCACATCCGGCTTCTTCACCTGTGGCATTGTCTAAGACCAGCCACCCAACTGAGTATTTCTGTCTGTAATAAAGCTGTTTTGTAGGGAAAAACTCATTCTGATTGGCTGGGCCTGGCTGCCTAGTGAGTGGGCCTGGCTCCCATGGCTGCGCCCCTGCCCAGTCATGTGAAATCCATAGATTAGGGCCTAATGAATTTATTTAAATCGACTGATTACTTTATATGAACTGTAACTCTGTAAAATTGTTGGAATTGTTCAATGTTGCATTTACTATGGTATGTATTAATTTGTTGTTGTCCATCACCTATTACGTATATGTTTCGAATTGCAATTCGTAATACACTGCTCAAAAAAATAAAGGGAACAGATCTGAATGAATGAAATATTCTTATTAAATACTTTTTTCTTTACATAGTTGAATGTGCTGACAACAAAATCACACAACAATTATCAATGGAAATCAAATGTATCAACCCATGGAGGTCTGGATTTGGAGTCACACTCAAAATTAAAGTGAAAAACCACACTACAGGTTGATCCAACTTTGATGTAATGTAAAACAAGTCAAAATGAGGCTCAGTAGTGTGTGTGGCGTCCACATGCCTGTATGACCTCCCTACAACACCTGGGCATGCTCCTGATGAGGTGGCGATTGGTCTCCTGAGGGATCTCCTCTCAGACCTGGACTAAAGCATCCGCCAACTCCTGGACAGTCTGTGGTGCAACGTGGCGTTGGTGGATGGAGCGAGACATGATGTCCCAGATGTGCTCAATTGGATTCAGGTCTGGGGAACGGGATGCCTTCCTCTTGCAAGAACTGCTGACACACCCCAGCCACATGAGGTCTAGCATTGTCTTGCATTAGGAGGAACCCAGGGCCAACCGCACCAGCATATGGTCTCACAAGGGGTCTGAGGATCTCCTCTCGGTACCTAATGGCAGTCAGGCTACCTCTGGCGAGCACATGGAGGGCTGTGCGCCCCCCAAAGAAATGCCACCCCACACCATGACTGACCCGCCGCCAAACATGCTGGGGAGGATGTTGCTGGCAGCAGAATGTTCTCCACGGCGTCTCCAGACTGTCACGTCTGTCACATGCGCTCAGTGTGAACCTGCTTTCATCTGTGAAGAGCACAGGGCGCCATTGGCGAATTTGCCAATCTTGGTGTTCTCTGGCAAATGAAAAACATCCTGCACGGTGTTGGGCTGTAAGCACAACCCCCACCTGTGGACGTCAGGCCCTCATACTACCCTCATGGAGTCTGTTTCTGACCGTTTGAGCAGACACATGCACATTTGTGGCCTGCTGGAGGTCATTTTGCAGGGCTCTGGCAGTGCTCCTCCTGCTCCTCCTTGCACAAAGGCGGAGGTAGCGGTCCTGCTGCTGGGTTGTTGCCCTTCTATGGCCTCCTCCACGTCTCCTGATGTACTGGCCTGTCTCCTGGTTGCGCCTCCATGCTCTGGACACTACGCTGACAGACACAGCAAACCTTTTTGCCACAGCTCGCATTGATGTGCCATCCTGGATGAGTTGCACAACCTGAACCACTTGTGTGGGTTGTAGACTCCTTCTCATGCTACCACAAGAGTGAAAGCACCGCCAGCATTCAAAAGTGACCAAAACATCAGCCAGGAAGCATAGGAACTGAAAAGTGGTCTGTGGTCCCCACCTGCAGAACCACTCCTTTATTGGGGGTGTCTTGCTAATTGCCTATAATTTCCACCTGTTGTCTATTCCATTTGCACAACAGCATGTGACATTTATTGTCAATCAGTGGTGCCTCCTAAGTGGACAGTTTGATTTCACAGAAGTGTGATTGACTTGGAGTTACATTGTGTTGTTTAAGTGTTCCCTTTATTTTTTTGAGAAGTGTATATATTATGAATCCGCAATTGTACAATATCTTACACATTTCTAAAACATACTATATGTTACGAATTTGCTAAACTTATGATATGTTTTGAATTCTAGCTAGGTGCTAGGTGGCTAACATTAGCTAGCTGGCTAACATTAACTAGGCTAGGGGTTAGGGTAAAGTTTAGGAGTTAGGTTAAAGGGTTAGGGTTAGCTAAAAGGGTTAAGGTTAGGGTTAGTTAAAAGGGTTAGCTAACATGCTAAATATTTGAAAACTTGTTAATTAGCTAAAATGCAAAAGTTGTCCGTAACGAGATTCGAACTTGCAACTTTTGGGTTGATAGACGTTCGCGTTATATGCCCACCCATCCACTCCGACCAATCATGCTACTTTCATTAAGTCTCATACAAAACATAACATATCATACACATTTGAGTGTCCCGAATTTATGTTTACTATGTCTAGTTTATGAGACCAGGCTGAGTGTCCAGTACCTCCAGATTTAGGTGATATGAGGGGATATCCACGGAACACTCCATTTAAACTGCCTCGGCCACCTGAGGAGAAAAATATACACTATGTACAATGTATTTATTTCTATATTAATGTACATGTAACTGCCAAAATAAAGGAAACACCAACAGAAAGTGTCTTAATAGGGTGTTGGGCCACTACGAGCTACCAGAACAACTTCAATGCATCTTGGATTTGATTCTACAAGTGTCTGAATTCTGTTGGAGGGATGTGACCATTCTTTCACGAGAAATTCCATAATTTTATGTTTTGTTGATGGTGGTTGAAAACGCCGTGTCAGGTGCCGTTCCAGAATCTTCCATATGTGCTCAATTGGGTTGAGATCTGGTAACTGAGACACACACACGCTTATGCTCCTCTTTCAAAATCTCTTCTAGCCATGGTAGACAAAATAACTGGGAATTTTTATAAATGATCTTACGCATGATGGGATGTTAATTGCTTAATTGCTTAATTAGCTCAGGAATCACATCTGTGTGGAAGCACATGCTTTCAATATACTTTGTGTCCCTCATTTACTCAGTGTTTCCTTTATTTTGCCAGTTACCTGTATATTAATGCACAAGGTGAGTGTTTATATAGAGTACATACAGTGAGCTACAAAAGTATTGTACTCCAGCACTTTCGATTTGAAATGATACAATGATTTTAAGGTTCAGACTGTCAATCTTAATTTGAGGGTATTTTCATCCATAGCAGGTGGAACATTTATAAATTACTGCACTTTTTGTACATAGTCCGGGCAGGGGACGGAAACTATGGGGACAAATTCACTTATATGTGTATTAAAGTAGTAAAAAATTAAGTATTTGGTCCCATATTCATAGCAGGCAACATCAAGTTTGTGACTTTACAAATTTGTTGGACGCATTTGCTGTTTGCTTTGGTTGCGTTTCAGATTTTTTTGTGCCCAAAATCTTGTGTACAAATTAATGGTACATAATGTATAGTGAGAAGTTTAGACACAAAAATATCATACCCCCAAGACATGCTAACATCTCACCATTACAATAACTAAGGGAGATTAGCATTTTATATTGCTGTGGGGGGTATGAAATTGTGCATCTGTATCTTTATCACTCATCATTATTCACAATTCATCAGGACTATCCGTAATCAAGTGACTTTCAAAACAATACAGAATTACAATACATTATTTACCATACATTTCTGTTGGGCAGAAAATAATCTGAAACAACTAAAACAAACGGGAAATGTATCAAACAAAAACTAAAAGTTTTTACTACTTTTATACACATATACAATGCATTTGGAAAATATTCAGTCCCCTTGACTTTTTCCACATTTTGTTACATTACAGCCTTATTCTAAAATTGATTAAATAGTTTCTCCCCCTCATCAATCTACACACAATACCACATAATGACAAGCAAAAACAGGTTTTTAGAAATGTTTGCAAATTTATATAAAAAAAGCCTGAAATATTCACAGACCTTTTACTCAGTACTTTATTGAAGCAGCTATGGCAACGATTACAGCCTCGAGTCTTCTTGGGTATGACGCTACAAGCTTGGCACACCTGTATTTGGGGAGTTTCTCCCATTCAACTCTGCAGATCCTCTGAAGCTCTGTCAGGTTGGATAGGCAGAGTTGCTGCACGGCTATTTCCAGGTCTCTTCAGAGATGTTCGATCGGGTTCAAGTCTGGGCTGTGGCTGGGCAACTCAATGATATTCAGAGACTTGTCCCGAAGCCACTCCTGCATTGTCTTGGCTGTGTGCTTTAGGATCTTTGTCCTGTTGGAAGGTGAACCTTCACCCCAACCTGAGGTCCTGAGCACTCTGGAGCAGGTTTTCATCAAGGATCTCTCCATACTTTGCTCCATTAATCTTTTCCTCGATCCCGACTAGTCTCCCAGTCCCTGCCGCTGAAAGACATCCCACAGCATGATGCTGCCATCACCATGCATCACCATAGGGATAGTGCCAGGTTTCCCCCAGATGTGACACTTGGCATTCATGCCAAAGAGTTCAATCTTGGTTTCATCAGAACAGAGAATCTTGTTTCTCATGGTCTGAGAGTCCTTTAGGTGCCTTTTGGCAAACTCCAAGTGGGTTGTCATGTGCCTTTTACTGAGGAGTGACTTCCGTCTGGCCACTCTATCATAACGGCCTGATTGGTGGAGTGCTGCAGATATGGCTGTTCTTCTGGAAGGATCTCCCATCTTCACAGAGGAACTCTGGAGCTCAGTCAGAGTGACCATCTGGTTCTTGATCAACTCCCTGACCAAGGCCCTTCTCCCCCGGTTGCTCAGTTTGGCCGGGTGGCCAGCTCCAGAAAGAGTCTTGGTGGTTCCAAACTTCTTCCATTTAGGAATGATTTAGGAATGATGGAGGCCAATGTGGTCTTGGGGACCTTCAATGCTGCAGACGTTTTTTGGTACCCTTCTCCAGATCTGTGCCTCGACACAATCCTGACTCAGCGCTCTATGGACAACTCCTTCCACCTCATGGCTTGGTTTTTGCTCTGACATGCACTGTCAACTGTGGGACCTTATATATACAGGTGTGTGCCTTTCCAAATCATGTCCAATCAATTGAATTTACCACAAATGGACTCCAATAAAGTTGTAGAAACATCCCAAGGATGATCAATGGCAACAGGATGCGCCTGAGCTCAATTTCGAGTAACATGGCAAAGGGTCTGAATACTTGTAAATAATGTAAATAATGTATTTCTGTTTTTGATTTTTAATCAATTATTTTTTTCGCTTTGTCATTTACATTTACATTTAAGTCATTTAGCAGACGCTCTTATCCAGAGCGACTTACAAATTGGTGCATTCACCTTATGACATCAAGTGGAACAGTCACTTTACAATAGTGCATCTAAATCATAAAGGGGGGGGGGGTGAGAAGGATTACTTATCCTATCCCAGGTATTCCTTAAAGAGGTGGGGTTTCAGGTGTCTCCGGAAGGTGGTGATTGACTCCACTGTCCTGGCGTCGTGAGGGAGTTTGTTCCACCATTGGGGGGCCAGAGCAGCGAACAGTTTTGCCTGGGCTGAGCGGGAACTGTACTTCCTCAGTGGTAGGGGGGCGAGCAGGCCAGAGGTGGATGAACGCAGTGCCCTTGTTTGGGTGTAGGGCCTGATCAGAGCCTGGAGGTACTGAGGTGCCGTTCCCCTCACAGCTCCGTTTGTCATTATGGTGTGTTGTGTGCAGATTGATGAGGACATTTTTTTTTTGCGTAATCCATTTTAGAATCAGGCTTTATGGTAGCAAAAATTGGAAAAAGATAAGAGGTCCGAATACTTTCCAAATGCACTGCAAGTGAATTTGTCCCAATAATGTTGGTCCCCTAAAATATGGGGAGGGCGATGTACAAAAAGTGCTGTTATTTATAAACATTTCCACCTGATATGGATGAAAATACCCTCAAATTAAAGCTGGCAGTCTGCCCTGACAGTCTGCCCTTTAAGAGGTTAACCTCCTATCATTTCAAGTGTTGGAGTACAGAGCCGAAACAACAACACAAATGTCACTGTTTCAATACTTGGAGCTCACTGTATATTCACGTCTTATAAAATCAATTATAACACTGTTGTCCCTCTCTGTTTGATAAACCCTTACCTCCAGCTCCAGTGCCAGCTCCAACTCCACCCTGGCCTAGCACACCTGCCCCTGTAGGAAAGACGAGACCAAGGTCAACAGGGTGCAGAATTAGGGGTCAAAGGTCAGTAGTTCAACAGGTGGATGACAGACTCACCTGTCTGGGGAGCAAGTCCGGATCCAGTGGCAACACCTGGTAGAACCCCACGCCCTCCAAAACCTAAACACAATAATGGAGGAGAAATGAGAGAGCACCAAAGCAAAGTTTTGCAAAAGCAGACATGTAAAGTATTGTAACGCATCTCAGCTCATCTAATCTCACAACATATCAACCAAATCAGAACATCTTGGCAGACATACCTTGACTAGGCACTATTCCACCTTGATAAAGTCCAGGTACTCCAACACCTGTGTTGATAAAGTAAGGAATATATGACAAAACAAAACTACTGTGTTTTGAAATAAAACTACTACCTTTACATCTGTACTGCAGTAAGATATGGAGTTGGCCTCTGGGACTTGTAGTTTACCTGGCACTTGTTTGTTGGCCTTCCAACCGCTCTTCTCTCTAGCTCCACCCCCAGGGACTCCAGTCTGTGGAAGTACTGGTGCTGCAACAATATACATCATTCATCTTAATGAGGTGTATTGTACTGCATATCTTCTCCCTTCATTTCCCACTCAGTCTAATATATATACTTTACACAATGAAATAGTGTTCAGTCTCGCTCTGTTTTTTTGCATGTTCTCTGTGGATGTCGTAGTTCTCGGGTTTGATAAACCATTACTAACCTCCAGCTGGTACTGCTGCGCCACCAGGCCCAAAACCACCAAGGCCAACTCCACCTGCGCCACTAGGCCCAGTTCCTGCGCCACCAGGACCATATCCACCTGTGCCACCAGGTCCCGTTCCTGCGCCACCAGGCCCAGTTCCTGCGCCACCAGGCCCAGTTCCTGCACCACCAGGCCCATGTCCACCTACGCCACCAGGCCCATGTCCACCTGCGCCACCAGGCCCATGTCCACCAGCACCACCAGGCCCATATCCATCTCCTCCTAGTGTGCTTCCTGCTCCTAATGCAAATGAAAAAGGGTGAGAGAAATGCACAGAACAATCAGGCAATAGCCAGGTGGCCATAAAGAGCTGACCAAACTCTGTATACCTGTGACATATGGCTCTGGTCATTCCACCCCTAGCCCCATCCTCCCAGAGCCTGTACCTGTTTTGGGAGGTTTCTGGCCTGCCCCCGCCCCTCCAGCTCCAGGGTACAGACCACCAGCAGCACCACCGTAGCCTCCTCCAGGTCTGTATCCATCTCCTTGGCCGGCTCCAAGACCTTGGCCTGCTCCAAGTCCTCCAGCCCCCTGACCTGTACCTCTGGATCCCAGTCCCCCAGCTCCGAGGCCTCCATACCCTAATGGGAACACAGTATAGACATGATGTGTTACATGAATCCAACACATGACGGCATCATTAAATTGTGGCCTCACCCTGCTCCGAGGCCTCCATGCCCTGATGGGAACACAGGAGGAATTATGTTTTATATGAATCATTTTTCTGAGGTTAATGTAAAAGACATTTTAAATAACACTCCAAAATAGAACACTGAGATTAATGTTCTAAAAACACACTGGGTTTATAAGGGTTTAGTGCTTGATTTAAATCCAAGCCCTGCTCCAAGCCCTGGAGTACGAAGCACTGCCCTCCTTTGGCCAGTTACATTACAGCATGCAGTCTAATTCCCAGGTGTATTACACTACATTAGTGTTTCCGAACTGGTTTAACCCCGGTACCCAAATTGAACCAGGTTGTCTCAGTTTCAACCCAATACTCGCATTGCAATTTTTTAAAAATAATAACCGACAAGATACAATCTGGAAAACATTTTTCATTGTTATATTTTAAAGTATTTCAAATAGTGTTTGAACCCAGGTCTGTGGCACACTTTCTATCTCAGGGTCTAAAGCAGGGGTCTCCAGTAGCTCGCAGCCCACCTATGAGTAGCTCACCAAACAATTCCGAAAGTATATGCAATTTTTTATGTAATCCATCGCAAACTGTCATAAACAAATCACACAAGTATCTGACACTGCAAGCTCCCAGCTACTGTCTAATCAACGCAACATTGAAGTTATCCCACCCCTGGTTAGCCACTATTGGCTTAAAAAGCCAAACCTATGAAAATATCTGTCAATGAATTTCCAGCAATATTGCCCCTGTCTGTCTGTATGGTGTGCGTATTTGTCTATCACTCCGTGTGTAGCCAGTTGATGTGATAACCATCTTGTGGGTTGACAGAAATACGTTCCCCAAAACCTTCTCAATTAAATGTTAACTGCAAAGTCAACTCGGTCTCAGAGCATTTTGTATTATTCTGGACATAAATTCAAGACACTCCATTTAGTATGATAATTATAATTATAAAACCAGGAAAAATAAAACTGCTAAAACATAATTTTGGAAAAAAAATCTAATTTTATAGGGCCCCCCTTAAAGTTGTTTTTTAACCATTATTTTACCAGGTATATTGACAGAAAACGTAGTGCATTACTTTCTCTTATACACTAAGGACCTGAGGAAGAGTTGCATGGGAGAGGAGAAGAACGTGCCTATTTAAAAGCTAGAAAAAAATTAACTCACAACATTTTAATTTTTTTTAAGTAGCTCTCATGCTAGAAAAGGTTGGAGACCTCTGGTCTAAAGGGTGGAACATCTAACTAAAGGTTCCACAAAGCCGGGTCATAAGCATCGAGAACTGCTCCTTGGATAACATCATCAACATTCCTCATTCTATATAAGCTGTGTGTGTGCCTGTGTGTACGTGCATGTGCGTGTATGTGTGTGTGTGCATGTTCGGTGTGCATACAATCCAAATAACAACCCCAGGCATCAGTTGTGTCTGAGGAAATGAAATGATGGATAACTTGATCCATTTCCTGCTTTCACTTATGCAGGAAAATACAATTAAAGCATGTGATGTATCAGAAATTGTGTAATGGAATATAATCGACCTAAAGTATTGTCATATAATACTAAATAAAGTTTATATAGACATTTTCTGTATAAACAGACTATAAATGTCTCAGATTTTGTTTCTTGGAAAGCTGTGTTATTATATGATATATGCATGTATATATCATATGATATACACTCAACGGCCAGTTAATTGTGTACACCACCCAGTTCACAAAAATGTATCACTCCTACAGACAGTGGCCGTGGCTTGCTATGTAAAGCAGGCAGGTAGGCAGGCAAGCAGGCATTCAGTTACTCTTTGATTGAACGTGGTATGATTGTAGGTGCAAGGCGTGCCGGAACCAACATCTCAGAAACAGCCACCCTCCTGGGCTTTTCACGCAAGACAGTGTCTCGGATTTTCCGAGAATGGTGCAACAAACAAAAGAAATCCAGTCAGCGGCAGGCCTGTGGGCAAAAACAGATTGTCAAAGGAGAATGGCAAGTATCGTGCTAGGTAACAGACGGACCACAAACAGACAAACAATAGCGCACAGTGGTGTGTAGAACACACAACTCGTCAGTCCTTGTCACGGATGGGCCATTGCAGCAGACGACCACACCGGGTTCCATTCCTATCAGCTAAAAACAAAAAGAAGTGACTCCAGTGGGCACGCCATCACCAACACTGGAAAATTAAGGAGTGGAAAAACATTGCCTGGTCCGATGAATCCCGTTTTCTGTTGCTTCATGCTTATGGCAGGTTCAGGATTTGGCGTAAGCAGCATCAGTCCATGGACTCATCCTGCCTGGTGTCAACGGTACAGGCTGGCAGCGGTGGTGTACTGGTGTGGAGAATGTTTTCCTGGCACACTTTGGGTCCCTTGATACCAATTGAGCAACGATTGAACACCACAGTGTATCTGAACATTGCTGCTGACCAAAGCCAATTGACCATCTTTGAGATGAGATGGAATGGGCTGTTCACAGAATGAATGTACCGCTGTCACATCTACAGCATGGACCAACATCCCGGTGGAACATTTCCAACACCTTGTAAAATCCATTCCCCGAAGAATTCAGACTGTTCTGTAGGCAATGGGTGTACCTAATAAACTGACCATGGAGTGTATATGTATATGAGATATCATATTTGATTATATGAGGAGTACTTGTTTAATGTAGGATCTTAATTTGAGACAGCTTGCTACAGCAGGAAAATAATCCTGCCGCAACAGGATATTTGAATTATTATGTGAATTATAATTAATATACCTTTTTGTAGGGGTCGATACATTTTCCATTAGGGCAAAACAAGTCTGAAATGTCAAAGTTGAAATTACAAACTTTAGAAGCCTTTTAAAAAATCAAATACACTAGAAGTTAGCATTTCCTCCTGTGCAGGAAAATTATCAGCAGAAAATAGTGAGCAAATGAAGATCCTACAGTACATCTGTATCATCAACTGATTTCAGCCAGTGTATGCTGTGGATTGACTGCATTGCTTGAATGGAATGTTGGCAGTTCATTTGAAAAATGAATGGAATCATTCCTCTAAAACTGTGGCTACCTAGCTAACACACATACAATGCATATAAATTATTAACATTCATTGTTTTACACAATATCTTATCTCAGCACTGGCAAACCATGGTTGACAAACTCCCTGACCAACATGGCTGACCTTTGGACCATCATAAGAAGGTCCATTCTAATAATCAAATTCCTAATTCTATGGATGCTAGTGCATAAAGATGGTAACATGCCTTTGGCTTTACTCCATTACAGAAGTCACAGACTTTGTCATCATTAATAGCACCCAAAGACGCACCTACAGTAGCAAGTTACAGTATATCAGACTCATGGGCTATATGAGTTAGGCCTTCCACCCTACCAGCTCCAAGGGCGTCTCCTTGTCCGCCAGCTCCAAGACCACCACCAAAACCACCTGGACCAGCTCCACCCTGGCCAACACCAGAACCAGGCCCATATCCTCCTGGTCCAGCTCCACCTGGTCCATAGCCTCCAGCTCCTAATCCAGCCCCCTGTCCCCCAGGACTGCGACCTACATAGCCAGCTCCTGGGGATCAAACACAAGAAATACAGACTCAAACAGACAAAAACACATACATCTCAAAGGTCTACTGAACATAGAGACAAGATTCACACACATCTGTTTTGGAAGGCTTCCCACTGGCTCCTGTAGAAAGATGGAGAAACAGCAGAGGAATAACAGAGGCCATAAGATCAGTTTGTACTGCATGAGTTAGTGTGACTCCCAAAACGCACCCACTTATGGGAAAAAGTAGTGCACTATTTAGGCAATATGGTGCCCTTTGGGGACACGGCCGGTATCTTTGACTGTACTCCATCTGTAAACCTCGGGGTTCTTTACCTGTTCCATCGGGTCCATAACCACCACCAAAAACTCCAGGACCAGCTCCCCCAGGACCAAGACCAACACCAAGCCCATAGCCACCTGGTCCAGCACCAGCTCCACCTGGTCCATAGCCACCTGGTCCAAAACCTCCAACACCTAGTCCAGCCCCCTGTCCTCCTGGATCTCTACCACCGTAGCCAGCTCCTGGAGATCAGGATTGACTGCATCATCCTCTCGATAACAACAAACAGGCTTAAAAGCTTTAGGAGGGTCTTTGTCTTGTGTACTGTTAATTTGGATATACTGAGGAAATAGGCTGCCATTGAAAAAACAAGTCAATAGTTTGTGAGCCCTAAAAGAAGTCTAGGGCAGACCTGAACTGCATATGTCACTCACCTGCCTTCTCCGGCTTTCCTCCAGCACCTGTGGAAACACAACAATCATCAAAAATACATTTCTGTAAAATGAACTGAAATTAGTTATAATTGATCAGATGATCAAATCAAGAGCCTCATACCTGCTCCAAGGCCTCCGGCACCTAGACCCCCGCCAAGTCCGTAACCACCACCAAGACCTCCAGCGACAGCCCCGCCCGGACTAAGATCAGCACCAGGCCCATAACCACCTGGTCCATAACCTCCTGGTCTGGCTCCTGGTCTAAGACCTCCTCCTCCCAGACCTCCAGCTCCTAGTCCAGCCCCCTGTCCTCCAGGACCCCAACCTCCATTGCCAGCTCCTGGAGAGGAAGACTCAAGTATCAGTACCACAACTGAATCTGTCCATTACATCCAGGGCCGGCTTACAGAAGGGGCACGCAGGGCACGGGCCCCCAGATACCATATGATAGCAAAATGTGTAGAATTGCAGGAAATTAGCTTTAAAACTTATAAAAAATTATCTCAGCGTTATGAAAAATATTTAGTATAGCAGGAAATTTGCTTTAAATCTGCCCCTACCCCACTCCCCCCACAAATATCCCTGGGGCCCCAAATGCAGTTGTTCGGCCCTGATTACATCTCTAAGCCAAGAAAATACCAATATAACAAACACAAACAGTGAGTAGCTCATAGTATACCTGCTCCAAGGCCTCCAGCTCCTAAACCACCGCCATGTCCATAACCTCCTGGTCCGGCCCCAGCTCCTTCTGGTCTAACTCTTCCTTCCCCCAGACCTCCAGTCCCCAGTCCTCCTTGGCCTTGGCCTACAACCTGACCACCATAGCCAGCTGCAAGATACAATGGTCATATCAACAGGATTACATCCCAGCAAATGAAAACACCGATATTTGTTTAATCGAAGGTCATCATCCTAACCTTGAGACTAAATAAAGGCAATTATCAATTTGTTGATGGATTGATTGTCTGTGAGAGCATGAATCATTGTGAGACTTTAATAGGAACATGATAAACATTGGCCTTGGCAGCAACACTGACGATCAATAAGAGGAAGGATTTTCTCTACTGGCTCAGTTCCTTCTTCCCATTCTTCATTCCTTCAGTCCACAGTGGACGGCTGATTTCATAACCATGTTCATCTTAAATACAAAGGACTTGGCTTTCTATGTTAATAAAGTATCAGCGGGACTTAAATAAAGACATTACAGAAATGAATGCAATATGCTGTATTTGCATGTATTACGGATGTACATTACTTTTCCTGGGGTCTAGCAAAATTAAGGCAGTTACATTTTAAAAACATTACAAGACATTCACAACAGATTTCGCAACATATTAAGTGTGTGCCCTCAAGTCCCTACTCTCCTACCACATATCTACAACACAAAATCCATCTGTACATGAGTGTGTAATGCGTATGTTATCGTGTGTTTATATGCATGTGTCTGTGCCTGTGTTTGGGTTGCTTCATATTCCCCGGCTGTTCCATAAGGTGTATATTTAAGTGTTTTTTAATTCAAATTTTACTGCTTGCATTACTTGATGTGGAATAGAGTTCCATGTAGTCATGGCTCTATGTAGTACTGTGCGCCTCTCATAGGCTGGTCTGGACTTGGAGACTGAAGAGACCATTGCTGACATGTCTTGTGGGGAATGCATGGGTGTCTGAGCTGTGTGCCAGTAGTTCAAACAGACAGCTCGGTGCATTCAACAGAAGTTTGCGAAACAAACGCCTCGTTAACAGTGAAGAGACGACTCCGGGATGCTGGCCTTCTAGGCAGAGTTGCAAAGAAAAAGCCATATCTCAGACTGGCCAATAAAAAGAAAAGATTAAGATGGGCATAAGAACACAGACACTGAACAGAGGAACTCTGCCAAGAAGGCCAGCATCCCGGAGTCGCCTCTTGACTGTTGACGTTGAGACTGGTGTTTTAAGGGTACTATTTAATGAAGCTGCCAGTTCAGGACTTGTGAGGCGTCTGTTTCTCAAACTAGACACTCTAATGTACTTGTCCTCTTGCTCAATTGTGCACCGGGGCCTCCCACTCTTTCTGTTCTGGTTAGACCGCGTTTGCTCTGCTCTGTGAAGGGAGTAGTACACAGCGTTGTACGAGATCTTCAGTTTCTTGGAAATTTCTCCAAATGGAATTGCCTTCATTTCTCAGAACAATAATATACTGAAGAGTTTCAGAAGAAAGGTCTTTGTTTCTGGCTGTGTTGAGCCTGTAATCGAACTCACAAATGCTGATGCTCCAGATACTCAACTAGTCTAAAGAAGGACAGTTTTATTGCTTCTTTAAATCAGGACAACAGTTTTCAGCTGTGCTAACATAATTGCAAAAGGGTTTTCTAATGATCAATTAGCCTTATAAAATGATAAACTTGGATTAGCCAATACAACGTGCCATTGGAACACAGGAGTGATGGTTTCTGATAATGGGCCTCTGTACACCTACGTAGATATTCCATAAAAAATCTGCAGTTTCCAGCTACAATAGTCATTTACAACATTAACAATGTCTACACTGTATTTCTGATCAATTTGATGTTATTTTAATGGACAATGTTTTTTGATTTTCTTTCAAAAACAAGGAAATGTCTACGTGGTCCCAAACTTTTGAACGATAGTTTACGCTTTTCCAGCAACAGACTATGATCGATAATGTCAAAAGCAGCACTGAAGTCAAACAAAACAGCCCCCACAATCTCTTTATCATCAATTTATCTCAGCCAATCATCAGTCATTTTTGTAAGTGCTGTGCTTGTTGAATGTCCTTCCCTATAAGCATGCTGAAATTCTGTAAGATAGCATTGTATCTGGTCAAATATAATTTTTTCTTAAAGTTAACAAAGGGTTAGTAACAGGCTGATTGGTCAGCTATTTGAGCCAGTAAAGGGGGCTTTACTATTCTTGGGTAGGGGATTTTTTTTTTTTTACCTTTATTTAACTAGGCAAGTCAGTTAAGAACAAATTCTTATTTTCAATGACAGCCTAGGAACAGTGGGTTAACTGACTGTTCAGGGGCAGAACAGACAGATTTTGTACCTTGTCAGCTCGGGGTTTGAACTTGCAACCTTCCGGTTAGTAGTCCAATGCTCTAACCACTAGGCTACCCTGCCGCCAAACTTTTGCTTCACTCCAGGCCTGACGGCACACACTTTCTAGTAGACTTAAATTGAAGATATGGCAAATAGCAGTTGATAGTTTAACGTTCTCCCTTACCTCCCGTCTTCCCTGGCTTGGTGTAACCTCCACCGGCTCCAGGGCCAAAGCCTGCACCTCCTGGACCAGCGCCAGCTCCACCTACACCTCCTGATCCAACTCCGGCTCCGCCACCTGGCCCATATCCAGTGCCTACACCACCAGGCCCAAAACCGGTGCCAGCTCCACCTGGACCAAATCCAGCTCTGCCTCCTGCTCCAGCTCCTAATCCAGCCACAGCTCCTTCACCTACACCAGCAGGTATGTACACACCTGGAACACAGCACAACCATGTTAAACCACTGTATACACACAACTAAAGCACACACCTGAAACATAGCACAACCAGTTCTGGTCCTGGAGAGTTATAAGGGAGACCAGGCTTTTGTTCCAGTCCAGCACCAAAATACCTAATCAATCGTCAAGTGAGGTATGGGATTGAGTTTGTGTTCAGGGACATTTCTGTGTTGTGATAAAAAAAAATACATTGTGTGTTTGATTGCCAGATTGATTGGTTGATTGGTGGGTTGATTGATTGTCTGTGATAAATATTGCCCTTGTTAGCAACACTGATGACCAATAAGAAAAATAGAGGAATGATTTTCTCTACTGGCTCAGTTCCTTCTTCCCCTTCTTCATTCTGTCAGTCCACAGTGGACGGCTGATTTCATTACCATATAAATCTTAAATACAAAGGGCTTGGCCTTATATGTTAATAAACAACCGTTTATCCATATTTTCATTTGTTCTGGACTCTTAAATGACCACGAAACGTCTGCGGTTCTATGTCAGGCAGAACAATTCTGATACTTTTACACTAATTGGTCTTTTGACCAATCAGATCAGCTCTGAAAAAGAGCTGATGTGAAATCATTGATGCAATTTGTCAAAAAATATCAGATTTGGGCTGTCTGTGTAAACCCAGCCTGTATTAAATCTGTCATAGTTTATATAAAGCACTGTTTAATTTCCTCATTGCCTGTACTGTTCAATATGGTTCTGATAGTTTACTCTAACTTGTTCCATTACACACTTTTGGACATTATGCACATTTGCACACACAATACAAAAGAAAGTTAGTTTTTTAACATTTTTGAAAATAATAATGCAAATGAAATAAAAACACACATTTACATAAGTATTCAGACCCTTTACTCAGTACTTTGTTGAAGCACCTTTGGCAGTGATTACAGCCTTGAGTCTTCTTGGGTGTGACCCTACAAGCTTGGCACACCTGTATTTAGGGAGTTTCTCCCATTCAACTCTGCAGATCCTCTCAAGATCAATCAGGTTAGATCGCGAACGTCACTGCACAGCTATTTTCAGGTCTCTTCAGAGATGTTAGATTGGGTTCAAGTCCGGGCTCTGGCTGGGCCACTCAAGGACATTCAGAGACTCCTGTATTGTCTTGGCTGTGTGCTTAGGGTTGTTGTCCTGTTGGAAGGTGGAAATTTGCCCCAGTCTGAGGTCCTGAGTGCTCTGGAGCAGGTTTTCATCAAAGATATCTCTGTACTTTGCGCCGTTCATCTTTCCCTCAATCCTGACTAGTCTCCCAGTTCCTGCCGCTGAAAAACATCCCCACAGCATGATGCTGCCACCACCATGCTTCACCATAGGAATGGTGCAGGTTTCCTACAGACGTGACACTTGGCATTCCTGACAAAGAGTTCAATATTGGTTTCATCAGACCAGAGAATCTTATTTCTCATGGTCTGAGAGTCCTTTAAGTGCATTTTGGCAAACTCCAAGCAGGCTGTCATGTGCCTTTTACTGAGAAGCAGCTTCTGTCTGGCCACTACCATCAAGGCCTGATTGATGGAGTGTTGCAGAGATAGTTGTCCTTCTGGAAGGATCTCCCATCTCCACAGAGGAACTCTGGAGCTCTGTCAGCATGACCATTGGGTTCTTGGTCACCTCCGTAACCAAGGTCCTTCTCCCAGGATTGCTCAGTTTGTCCGGGCGGCCAGCTCTAGAAAGAGTCTTGGTGGTTCCAAACTTCTTCCATTTAAGAATGATGGAGGCCATTGTGGTCTTGGGGACCTTAAATGCTGCAGACATGTTTTGGTACCATTCGCCAGCTCTGTGCCTTAACACAATCCTGTCTCGGCGCGCTACGCACAATTCCTTAGACCTCATGGCTTGGTTTTTGCTCTGACATGCACTGTCAACTGTGCACTGTCAAATCATGTCCAATCTATTGAATTTACCACAGGTGGACTCCAATCAAGTTGTGTAAACATCTCAAGGATGATTATTGGAAGCAGGATGCACCTGAGCTAAATTTCGAGTCTCATAGCAAAGCATCTGAAAACGTATATAAACAAGGTGTTTCTGTTTAGTTTTTTTATAAATTAGCAAACATTTCTAAGAACCTGTTTTCGCTTTGTCATTAGGGAGTATAGTGTGTAGATTGATGTGTTATTGAATCAATTTTAGAATAAGGCTGCAACGTAACAAAGTGTGGAAATGCTTATTCCTGTCATTGTCTTGTATAATGCTTGGTTGATGCCTGACAAATATTGTATACCAAACAAATTTAAGGAATTGCACTTTAAGATTATACATAAGATACCTGTACAACAACACAGAGTTACACATGGAATGAACAAAACATACAGTCAATAATACAGTAGACAAAAAAGAAAACAAAGTCTATATACAGTGAGTGCAAATAAGGTCAAATAAGGGAGTTAAAGCAATAAATAGGCCATGGTGGCAAAGTAATTACAATATAGCAATTAAACACTGGAATGGTAGATGTGCAAAAGATGGATGTGCAAGTAGAGATACTATTGTGGAAAAGGATCAAAATAAATAAATACAGTATGGGAATGAGGTAGATAGATGTGTTGTTTTCAGATGGGCTATGAACAGGTGCAGTGATCTGTGAGCTGCTCTGACAGCTGGTTCTTAAAGCTAGTGAGGGAGATGGGAATCTCCAGCTTCAGTGATTTTTGCAGTTCGTTCCAGTCAGTGGCAGCAGAGAACTGGAAGGAAAGGCTTTGGGGGTGATCAGTGAGATATACCTGCTGGAGCGCGTGCTACGAGTGGGTGCTGCTATGGTGACCAGCGAGCTGAGATAGGGCGGGGCTTTACCTAGCAGAGACTTGTAGATAACCTGTAGCAAGTGGGTTTGGCGAAGAGTATGAAGTGAGGGCCAGCCAACGAGAGCGTACAGGTCGCAGTGTTGGGTAGTATTTGGGGATTTGGTGACAAAACGGATGGCACTGTGATAGACTACATCCAGTTTGTTGAGTAGAGTGTTGGAGGCTATTTTATAGATGACATCGCCGAAGTCAAGGATCGGTAGGATGGTCAGTTTTACGAGTGTATGTTTGGCAGCATGAGTGAAGGAAGCTTTGTTGCGAAATAGATTACATTTTTGATTGGAGATGCTTAATGTCTGGAAGGAGAGTTTACAGTCTAGCCAGACACCTAGGTATTTGTAGTTATCCACGTATTCTAAGTCAGAGCCGTCCAGAGTAGTGATGCTGGATGGGCGGATAGGTGCGGGCAATGATCGGTTGAATAGCATGCATTTAGTTTTATTTGCGTTTAAGAGCAGTTGGAGGCCACGGAAGGAGAGTTGTATGGCATTGAAGCTCGTCTGGAGGTTAGTTAACACAGTGTCCAAAGAAGGGCCAGAAGGGCCAGAAGTATACAGAATGGTGTCGTCTGCGTAGAGGTGGATTAGAGAATCACCAGCAGCAAGAGCGACATCATTGATGTATACAGAGAAGAGAGTCGGCCCGAGAATTTAACCCTGTGGCACCCCCATAGAGACTGCCAGAGGTCCGGACAACAGGCCCTCCGATTTGACACACTGAGCTCTATCAGAGAAGTAGTTGGTGAACCAGGCGAGGCAATCATTTGAGAAACCAAGGCTGTTGACTCTGCCAATAAGAATGTGGTGATTGAAAGAGTCGAAAGCCTTGGCCAGGTCGATGAATACAACTGCACAGTAATGTCTCTTATCGATGGCGGTTATGATATCATTACCTCTAGTGACTCCCCATCCCGCATGCGGGAGCGTAATCATCGACTGACACTAATTAGTAAAACACAACGGACATAAATATTCCTAGAAAATATTCCTATTCATGAAAATCACAAGTGAAATATATTGAGACACAGTTTAGCCTTTTGTTAATCACCCTGTCATCTCAGATTTCAAAATATGCTTTACAGCCAAAGCTAGACAAGCATTTGTGTAAGTTTATCGATAGCCTAGCATAGCATTTTGTCCAGCTAGCGGCAGGTAACTTGGTCACGGAAATCAGAAAAGCAATCAAATTAAATCGTTTACCTTTGATGAGCTTCAGATGTTTTCACTCACGAGACTCCCAGTTAAATAGCCAATGTTCTTTTTTTCCCAAACTATTATTTTTGTAGGCGAAATAGCTCCGTTTGTTCTTCACGTTTGGCTGAGAAATCGCCCGGAAATTGCAGTCACGAAAAATATTCCAAATTAGCTCCATAATATCGACAGAAACATGGCAAACGTTGTTTATAATCAATCCTCAAGGTGTTTTTCAAATATCCATTTGATAATATATCCACCGGGACAATTGGTTTTTCAGTAGGACCGATTGGAATAATGGCTACCTCTGTATTTTACTCGAGAATCACTCTGGGAGACATCAGGTGACCAGTTGCGCAATGTCGCCGCTTACGGGTTTTCTTCAAGATAAATGCGTAAAATTATGTCACAATACTGTAGACACCTTGGGGAATACGGAAAAAAGTAATCTGGTTGATAGCCCATTCACTGCTCAATAGGGACGCATTGGAATGCAGCGCTTTCAAAACATGAGGCACTCCCAGATTGGATTTTTCTCAGGCTTTCGCCTGCAATATCAGTTCTGTTATACTCACAGACAATATTTTTACAGTTTTGGAAACTTTAGAGTGTTTTCTATCCTAAGCTGTCAATTATATGCATATTCTAGCATCTTGTCCTGACAAAATATCCCGTTTACTACGGGAACGTTATTTTTCCAAAAATGAAAATACTGCCCCCTAGTCACAAAAGGTTCACCTTGAGCGTGGCTGATGTGCACCCATGACCAGCTCGGAAACCAGATTGCATCGCGGAGAAGGTACGATGTGATTCAAAATGGCCAGTAATCTGTTTGTTAACATGGCTTTCGAAGACCTTAGAGATGCAGGGTAGGATAGATATAGGTCTGTAGCAGTTTGGGTCTAGAGTGTCTCCCACTTTGAAGAGGGGGATGACCGCGGCAGCTTTCCAATCTTTGGGAATCTCAGACGATACAAAAGAGAGGTTGAACAGGCTAGTAATAGGGGTTGCAACAATTTTGGCAGATAATTTAAGGGTCCAGATTGTCTAGCCCGGCTGATTTGTAGGGGTCCAGATTTTGCAGCTCTTTCAGAACATCAGCTATCTGGATATGGGTGAAGGGGAAATGGTGGGGGCTTGGGCGGGTTGCTGTGGAGGGTGCCGGGCAGTTGACTGGGGTAGGGGTAGCCAGGTGGAAAGCATGGCCAGCCGTAGAGAAATGCTTATTGTAATTCTCAATTATAGTGGATTTGTCGGTTGTAACAGTGTTTCCTAGCCTCAGAGAAGTGGGTAGCTGGTAGCTGGGATGAGGTGCTCTTATTCTCCATGGACTTTACAGTGTCCCAGAACTTTTTTGAGTTTGTACTGCAGGAAGCACATTTCTGTTTTAAAAAACTAGCCTTAGCTTTCCTAACTGCCTATCTATATTGGTTCCTAACTTCCCTGAAAAGTTGCATATCACGGGGGCTATTCGATGCTAATGCAGAACGCCACAGGATGTTTTTGTGCTGGTCAAGGGCAGACAAGTCTGGAGTGAACCAGGGGCTATATCTATTCCTGGTTCTACATTTTTTGAATGGGGCATGCCTATTTAAGATGGTGAGGAAGGCACTTTTAAAGAATAACCAGGCATCCTCTACTGCCGGGATGAGGTCAATGTCATTCTAGGATACCCCGGCCAGGTCGATTAGAAAGGCCTGCTTGCAGAAGTGTTATAGGGAGCGTTTGACAGTGATGAGGGGTGGTTGTTTGCTCGCAGACCCATTACGGATGCAGGCAATGAGGCAGTGATCGCTGAGATCTTGGTTGAAAACAGCAGATGTGTATTTGGAGGGTGAGTTAGTTAGGATGATATCTATGAGGGTGCCCGTGTTTACGTATTTGGGGTTATATCTGGTAGGTTCATTGATAAGTTGTGTGAGGTTGAGGGCATCAAGCTTAGATTGTAGGATGGCCGGGGTGTTAAGCATGTCCCAGTTTAGGTCACCTAACAGCTCGAGCTCAGAAGATAGATGGGGGGCAATCAAATCACATATGGTGTTCAGGGCACAGCTGGGGGCAGAGAGTGGTCTATAGCAAGTGGCAACGGTGAGAGACTTGTTTCTGGAAAGGTTCATTTTTAGAAGTAGAAGCTCAAATTGTACAGACCTGGATAGTAAGACAGAACTCTGCAGGTTATCTTTACAGAAAATTGCAACACCGCCCCCTTTGGCAGTTCTATCTTGTCGGAAAATGTTATAGTTAGGAATGGAAATTTCAAGGTTTTTGGTGGTCTTCCTAAGCCAGGATTCAGACACGCCTAGGACATCCGGACTGGTGGAGTGTGCTGGGGCAGTGAATAAAACAAACTTAGGGAGGAGGCTTCTAATGTTAACATGCATGAAACCAATGCTTTTACGGTTGCAGAAGTCAACAAATGAGAGAGCCTGGGGGATGGGAGTGGAGGTAGACACTGCAGGGCCTGGATTAACCTCTACATCACCGGAGGAACAGAGGAGGAGTAGGATAAGGGTACAGCTAAAGGCTAACAGAACTGGGCGCCTAGTACGTTCAGAACAGAGAGTAAAAGGAGCAGATTTCTGGGTACGGTAGAATATATTCAAGGCATAATGTACAGACAAAGGCATAGTAGGATGTGAATACAGTGGGGGTAAACCTGTGCATATAGTGATAATGAAAGAGATATTGTCTCTAGAAATAGCATTTAAACCAGGTGATGTCACTGCGTGAGTGGGGGGTGGAACTAAATTGTTAGCCAAGGCGTGTTGAGCAGTGCTAGAGGCTCTACGGTGAAATAAAACAATAGTTACAAACCAGAACAGCAATCGACACGGCATGGTGACGTTGGGGAAAGGCATGCGTAGCCGGGTGATCATTCAAGTCCAGTGCGTGGCTTCAAGCAGCTAGCGGCACGGGGCTAGCAGGCTAACAGAAAGGCCTTAGAGAGATGACGCGACGGAGGGAAGTCTGTTGTGCCCCCCTCGTGCAGTTACATCAGCTACATCAGCAAATGGCAGCCGATACACAGTATATAGTCACTACTTTTGATCAGAGTCCTTAGTGCACTGTAAAGGGAAGAGGGTGCCATTTGAGATGTAGGCTGTGAGTTTCAAATCATTTTGTTAACAGTATAGAGCTGGTCTTTTTTTAAACAATCTTTATTAAGAGCTGTCATTTTATTGTGAGGAACTGCAGTTTTATAAGAATTTATTTATGTTTTGTCATCTGTTTATATGATTGATTTTTACACTTTAGTCTTTTCCCTTTTCAGTCATTCATCAATGCCATGTTTCTTCACTGTTTCAGAGATAATAAGAAATGATGCATCTAGTTTTGGGAGAGTTGTGGTCTGTGTTCAAAGGAAACTGAACATGAGGAGGACATCTGTTTCTATCATTGGACTTGACCAAGAGCACGGTGGAGCAGAAAGGTATAGGTTGTTCCCCATATGACAGCATATCCCTTATAAAGTGCACTACTTTGACCAGAGACTCCAGTGATATGTAACCAAGACCCCAGTGGGTTGGAAATGTACAGGAATTGTTGTGCATGTTGCTATAATCCACAGTGGGAGATTCAGTATCTGTGAAGTGGACAACATTACTCATTCCCTTCTGCCATGAATCGTCTGTAAAAGAACACGACAGTTCTGTATGTTTCAACAGAACAGGACCGATTTCTCACATCAGCATAGATGTAAGAGTCTTGGAGGGGCCCAATGCTGTATTGAGTATTTCTCTATCAATGGGGAACTCAATCATACAAACCTGAACCATGCTCTACAAATCATTTCCTTTCATTGAGTTACACTCCATATAAATTTAAGCCTGAACCACAAACTTCACTGTTATTTCACTGTTACCAAAGATCAGCAAGATTTGCCATTTTCTTCAATCAGTGTGTAATAATAAAGTTGCATTTTCTATTCAACTTCTGTTCTCCTCCAACAGTAGCTGAATATACAGTATTTCCAGTTGGTTCCACAGTTCACACACCTTGGTTGAACATGTGAGATACTGATATTATGATCAGTGGTCCTTCTGTAGCTCAGTTGGTAGAGCATGGCGCTTGTAACGCCAGGGTAGTGGGTTCGATTCCCGGGACCACCCATACGTAGAATGTATGCACACATGACTGTAAGTCGCTTTGGATAAAAGCGTCTGCTAAATGGCATATATATCTTATTACATGCTTATTACAGTGTTAGAAACATAGTTATTACCCTCCAACCTTTGACCTCTCTCAGAGCTGTTTAAGTCCTGTGTTCCAGTGAGCGGAGAGATCAAAGGAACCAGTAACCCTCAGCTGGCCTATCAAAACAAGCTGAACAAAACCCAACAGCCAATCAGACAGCTCACTGTCTACCTATAGTATGGCATCGTGGGTAATTCTGAATTATGCAACTGCCTGTACTGTAGCGGAGCGGGGAGCAGAGTGGGGAGAGGAGTGGGACTCGAACTACAAGCCCCACTCCTAGAGGGAATACCAGCAGGTAAATACACTCAGCTCCACGGGCCGATTCTATGTCACTCCACAGAACAGTAGAGCTCCAGAATGTTGGACACTTTGAAAGACACTTTGAAATGTAAAAGATGTTGAGAACATTTTTAACAAATCTATCGAAATAGCATAATACATCAATACGTCTTGAGCAAATCAGGACAACGCTCAAAACTGAAAACACTTCAACTAAAAACACTCAAGATCTTTTTATTGTTCTTTATAGAACATTCTCAATCTGAAAGGTTCTTTGTAGATCCTTTTGAAGAACCATACAAGGTTTTTTATTCTGGTCAACCATTTTATATTGTTAAAATTCCAAATGCGTTATTATTATGTTAATTGACTTGTTGAATAACGTGAGCTTTCTCAGAAACAGCTGGGGGTCCCTGTGGAAAGAATCAAAACCCACTGACCAATTTTGTCAACTGTTCACAATTGACACAAGACACTGTCACTAGCCATAGCCATTCAAAATATGTAATTTCACACAGCAACACAACACATTAGATAAACTGGAATGACACTCCCAATCACGGTTTTACAAAAAGAGCTGCACACAAACCACACCCCAAAATATTCTAATGTACCACCTCCCCTACATTTTAATGATCACTAAAAGAGCAAACAACCCTTTTGTGAACCCGTAAAGACCCACTGAAGAGTTCAAAAGGATTATTTGACTCATTACAAATGCACATAGAACAATCACCCTTACCAAAGAACCCTTGAGAAACCCTCCTTTTTTATGTGTGTACAAGCTTAGAGTGGCACCTGAAACACAGGGGTGTATATAAATAGATATCCATAGAAAAGGGGGGTCCTACCTCCTTGCAGTGAAGGTTTCCACAGAGACAGGAGCAGGAATCCATACAGGAACAACGCCACCGTCCCACCGGCCATCTCGCTCCCAAATGTCCCTCTCCTCTCCCAAACTCTTGATTCTATCCCCTTGTCAGAGCTCAGCCAGCCAGAATAAGAAGGAGAGGAATAAAAAGTAAGAGAGACAGAAAACAAAAGACAGAAAGGATGAAAAGGCAGGACAGTATGTAATTAATGAAGAGAGCAAGAGAGAGAAACACCGAGTTGAATAGATCACTTCATTGAACCAGCGGCTTTTCTCCCCCACAGACTGGTGGGGCTGCTTTTATTTGGTTGACTCCTGCCATAAAAACATGGTTGCCTAAAAGAGAGAGGGGGGTTAATTGAGAAAGAGGTGGAGAAAAAGAAAGAGATGAAGAGGAGAGAGAGAGAGAGAGATGAAGAGGGAGAGAGAGTCGGGTGAGTCCACCCCCTATCCCACCCCTCCCAAAAAAAGACAGAGTGGTGGAGGATGTAAAGAGAGAGAGATGGAGAGAGAAGGAAATTGAGAGAGAGTTGGGGGTCCACCCCCCATCCCACCCCACCAAAGGAAAATAAATGGGACAGTCTGCCAGATATTCTCATAGATTCCAAAATGATGTCATTTTGTTAAGTCAAGGGGAAGAGGTAACTAACTATACAGGCCTGATACGGCAATTACAGATGTGTGTTTTTTCTGCTGAATTGTAACTGAAGAAAGACGGCAACTTTCCCGGAACATTATACAATACGATATATCCATGGACAACTCTAGAACAGTGGAGTAAGTGGATACTGTGTTGATGACAAGTAGCACCAAGTAAAGACTGAGAAACCTCACCTGATCATCCCATTATCCTCTTTGCACACTCTTCTAGACCCACAGTTTGTTTGTGTGTGTGTGTGTGTGTGTGTGTGCGTGCGTGTGTGTGTGCGTGTGTGTGTGTGCGTGTGTGTGTGTATGCATGTGCATATTTTGTGCATGTGTTGGTGTATGTGTATAGAGGGGGTGGAGGGTCCTTGGCAGGCTTCCACTCAACACAGTCCTTTCTTGAGAAGAGCATGAAGTCATGTCACTAACGGGGGAAACTGAAATGTAAACTTGTTATTCATAGAAAGACGTAATTTCTTTAATAGGAGATATAGGAGATATATCAGCCAGATAGAAATTAGCACCTCCTAGTACCATTCCTTTGAAAAAGTGACACACACACACACACACACACACACAATCACACAGACACACAGCAAATTGGCCAGTGTTGATTTTTCAGTGTAATAATTCTACTGTTGATTCAGGAGTTAAATTCACTCTGTAAGAGTGAAATTAACATTCAGTGGTATAAAATAACCTCCAGTGTTGGTGTTAATAGCTAGAGTTATTGTTTTACACTGTGGAAAGTAAAATAGTCCCATCAAAACCACGCCCATCATTATCACATTTCCCAGCATGCTCTACTGCGGGTCGATTTTTAAAAAATATCTGCATTTCTGCATGTACTGTATATTGATATATTCATTAATCTTATGCTACACAAAGATATATAACATGCATTCTGCTAATCTAATCCAATCAATTGGTTAGATTTATGTTTTTTTCCGGTTTAATAGATTTAGGTAGTGTTTTTTTAACCAAGTATCTTAATCCACACAGTCAATCTGAATGCAGGTTGCGGGTGAATAAAAATGCCACCTGTTGGATATCCTATCCCAGGCTGGATTCCAATACACATAACCTTGCAAGCAAGCGTAATACAGACCTGATGTGGCCTGTCATCCAGGAGTTTCCTAACACCACTGTTTTAGGGTTAATCTAGGCCATTTACTATACTAATAATTAAGACCTTATGATATATGTAATGCATTGGCATAGGGTTTCATTTTAAATGATAACGTTCCCCTAGGTACCTACTTGGCAAAAGCACGGGCCTTTATAATGGAAATAATTAAACAAACATGTCTCTGGGTGTTAACAAATACAGTCATGGGTGTTAACTCAATTTACTCAAAAAGAAAAGGCACCCTGGGAAACATACAAATTAAACGTTACGCTCTAAATCAAGTGTTATGTTTCACACTGTAGGTGTGGCGTACTACTCCACAGTAAAGCTATGCAAGCACCACAATTTAGTTCCTTTGAACACTTTAAGAGTTACATGGGGAACACTGCAACATAGTTAAATCTTTAACACTTTCAAAGCGTTATTTTAACCCCAGAACAGTGGGACAGTACAGTGAAAACAGTGTGCATTTTACACTTTCAGTTAAATGGGGAACACTGCCACAGAGTTAAAGGTGCAATATGCAGATATTGCTCCACCATTTCCTGGTTGCAAAAACGATAGTAGTTTGCTTAATTTCAGTAAATGTAACAAGACATCAAAAAATCATTGTACCATCTAAACCGCTGTGAAAAATATTTTCAATAATGAAAAATATGTATTTTTCAGCTGTTGAAGGCGGTGTACAAAACAGAGAGTAAATTAAACTTAAGAACGGGAAGCATAGAAATAGCGCACATAGAACACATCTACCACTTTCTTTTTTAGACTTGCATTCGATGAGAATGACAGATCTATAACTGCAGTAGTTTATGTGTCGGGGGGCTAGGGTCAGTTTGTTATATCTGGAGTACTTCTCCTGTCCAATCCGGTGTCCTGTGTGAATTTAAGTATGCTCTCTCTAATTCTCTCTTTCTTTCTCTCTCTCGGAGAACCTGAGCCCTAGGACCATGCCTAAAGACTACCTGGCATAATGACTCCTTGCTGTGCCCAGTCCACCTGGCCGTGCTGCTGCTCCAGTTTCAACTGTTCTGCCTGTGATTATTATTATTTGACCATGCTGGTCATTTATGAACATTTGAAAATCTTGGCCATGTTCTGTTATAATCTCCACCCGGCACAGCCAGAAGAGGACTGGCCACCCCTCATAGCCTGGTTCCTCTCTAGGTTTCTTCCTAAGTGAAATATTGCAGCTTTAAATCGTGTATGTTGTATTCAAGCCAAACCCATGGTGTTTAGTAATACATGGCATGTTCGTTATTAGAAATTACTTCTGTTCTGAAATCCCGCAGCTGCGGCCTTGGATTGATTCATGTAAATGCTAAATCTTTGATTTCTAAAATTGCCTTTATTGTGACTCTTCTCAAAACCGACGCAGACGTTTTGGTTATAACCTAATCTTGGCTAAAGAAGTCTGTGCCGGACTCTGATGTGTATCTGACCTGTTAGAATGTTTTTAGATCTGACAGAGGGGCTGTCACCATATGCATAAAGAGCAAGTTAAATGTTTTTGTATCCATTAACATCTCTGTGCCTAAGCAATTTGAATGTCATCTCTTAAATGTGAGCCATGGTAATGATCTGAAGCTCGTGGGGATTTATCACCCGACCTTTGCCTCCATATGTGCTCTTAACAAATTGTCTGACCTGCTGTCTAACTATTCTAAATCTGAATTATTAACAGTGGATGATCTTAATCTGGACTAGTTGACACCAACATCTGATAATCTGAAAGATATTTGTACGGAGCTAAATCTAACTCAACTAAACTAACTCGCATCAACTTGACTAAACACCTGGAAAAATGTACTCTCTTAGCTATTATTCTAACAAATGCTCCTCATAAGTTTACAGGCAATGGAATATTTGTTCCATTGCCAGAATAAGATACCTTAAACTGCCTTAAATCTCGCTCACAAATCATTACAAATGAATATTATAGACATTTTAATGAGCAACATCTTTTGTCTTAGCTGGGGTTGAGTGACTGGTGGGTTATGTCTGTGGCAGTCCTTCAGACATTTCAGAAATAGATGTCTATCTATGCATGGTTAAAAAAGCAATATCAATATATTTATTGAATTGAGGATTCACCCCTTTGTGGCCCCAGCAGGTTTTGACAGCCTCTTGTACCAAACAAGACTTTTGTAGTGTAGAAAAAAAGAAGGAAGTGAAGCGCTGCTAAGGTACACCATTTGATTTGAAGGAGTGGATACATAATTCATTGGACAACACCTAGTAAGCAATACTGTACACATTAAAAAGTGAAATACTGTAGATATGCTTTTAATAACAGCTGTTTACAATGATAGTCTCTGAAAATGTATCTCATTCCACTAGAGGGAGTCCTTTAGTCACCTCAAAACAGATTGTGGAGAATGATGCTCTAACAGACTCACATACTTTCTTTTCAGTTCAACCATTTTGTCTATGATGTATTAAGTGCCTTGCTAAAGATCGACGCAAAACATATTCACAGGGGCCGATTTACTTGACCCCGTCTTACTAGAGCTCTCTGCCCCACTCATTGTTGAACCTTGAACCTGTATTTCTTATTTAACAATTGCTTCTGATGTTATCCCTAAGATTTGACAAGCGGCAAATGTCCTCCCCCTAGATAAGGGCGGCGTTCCTTCTGACTTAGTTAATTACCATCCAATATCCAAGTTATCTTACCGAGACAAGATATTAGAATCCCTGACCAACTCCCAGCTAAGAACTTTAACTTCTAACTGTATTCTAAACATGCAACAATCTGGTTTTAGACCTGGACATAGATCTGTTTCAGCCACTACGCTTGTCTTAGATGATGTGTTAAACTGCCTAGATCATAAAAAATATTGTGCTGCCTTATGTATAGACCTTTCCAAGGCATTCGACACCGTTGACCATTCCCTACTCATTCAAAAACTGTCTGAAATGGGCCCGGATATGGAGTCTTGCAAATGGTTTAAGAACTATTTGACAGGCAGGACACAATGTGTGCTTTCTGATGGTGTCAAGTCTAGTTTCCTCGATATTATGAAAGGCGAACCGCATGGGTCCGTATTGGGACCTGTTCTCTTTACTCCTTATATAAATAATATTGGTCTATGATTTAAATCCTGCAATATCCATCTGTATTCACTCAATACAGTTATGTATGCCATTGCACCGACTGTTGACCAAGCTATGTTATAGCTGCAATCTGATTTGTTACATTACAAAAAGCCCTTGTTGATATAAAACGTTTAATTAATGCAGGCAAAACTAAATATATGTTATTCTTTAAATTGGAGAAGAATGTCTCAGATGGGCTACATTTTCACTTATAAATATCTGGCCGTTTGGATTGATACAGATCTAACGTTTAAAAAGCATACCGATGAGCTAGTTAAAAAGCTAAGATTTAAAGTGGGTTTCTTTTTTAGGAATAGATTTTGCTTCTCCATGAACAGCAGGAAGCAGCTTGTAACGTCAACTTTCCTGCCAGTTCTTGACTATGGTGACACCATTTACCAGAATGCAGCAGCCACTACTCTTTCTACCATAGCACCCTTCACTTTATTACAGGTGACAGTTTTAATACTCCTCGCTGCATCCTGTATCAGAAGGTCAGCTAGACCTCACTAAAGTCCTGTAGATACCTTCATTGCTCCCTTCTTGTTTACAAAGTTCTGCTCCACAAGCATCCATCATACCTCACTTCCCTGTTGAAGTATTGTCACGACTCCTGCCGAAGGTGGCTCCCCTTCCTATTCGGTTGGCGCTCGGCGGTCGTCGTCACCAGCCTGTCACTGATCCCTTTTTCCCCTTTTCTGTTTATTGGTTTCACCTGTGTCTAGTTTAGGCTGATTGGTTGGGCTTTATTTACCAGCCGGCCCGCCTGCTGTTGTGCTGGATTATTTCGATGCACATGTGGACACGGCTGTATGTCACGGTTGTCCGTGTGTTTGGGTTTTTGCTGGACTGTTTAAGTCCCCCGTGTTTAGGTCATTTGGTTTGGTTGGAGTCTGTTCACTGTTGTGGTGCATTAAAAGTGAACGCTACCCTGAACTCTCTGCTTCCTGCGCCTGACTTCTTCCCCACTACACCCCGGGCGTTACAGAATCCTTAAAAATGGAGTCAGCAGGAGCAGCTGCCAACCCTCTCCCATCGATGGAGGAACGTGTCCTCCACCATACCATACATTAGCTCAACCGTCCCGTGGAAGGGTCACCGATCCCGAAGAAGTTTTAATGTCCCGTAAAATGTATTTCAAATACATGTAGATAGATTTACATCGTTGCTCAAATGCATGTAATGCCTGACAATATTCCAGAAATGTATGGATAATGACATCAAGTCTACACAAGGTGGCCAAAGTGGTTTCTTAATTCGGCTTCATAAATTACTCTTTACGTATTGATCAACGGAGATCATTTTTTGGAACAACAAGCCAAAACTTGTTTTGTGATATCATTTGAATGGTGATGGTGAGTAAAAATGAGCAAGTTTGATTTTACCAAACGTTTACATTCTATCATCAAGAGCACATGTTCAAAAAACTAGTTTTCCCATCTCACGTGAAAAAAAAGAAATTACTATAAGGTTTCTGTACCAAATATTAAGTTCTGCTTTTCTGATGTATCAAATACTTACGTCATGCAATAAAATGCTAATTAATTACTTAAAAATCATACAATGTGATTTTCTGGATTTTTGTTTTAGATTCTGTCTCTCATAGTAAAAGTGTACCTATGATAAACAATTACAGACCTCTACATGCTTTGTAAGTAGGAAAACCTGAAAAATCGGCAGTGTATCAAATACTTGTTCTCCCCACTGTATATTAAAACAACATTTGGTTACGATTTTGTTTGCTTTGATCGTTTTGAACAGGTTTTCTTTTAGCTGTTCGTGAATGCAAATGTTTTTCTTGAGGCAAGTCGAATTTCAGGAACCTAAATTTACGCCCCTTCGTTAATGGTACTACCCTAGTAGGAGTGGGAATATTAAGTGTTTGTTGTCATTCAAAGAGCGGGGAGTAGTTTTCATGCACATTTTTTAACTTGAGAAATACTGCTCCTTAACTAGATGTAAAATTGAGCTACTAAGACCTCATTGGCAAAAAACGTAAAATAATTCTGACTATTTTGAGGAAATGTTTCTGGCTTTGTTTTTGCTATGATGGCTCAAGAGGGACCAACGACAGCAATATTGCTGCTTTTTTCTTGTTTTTCAAGCAAAGTTCTTTATAGGGAGTATGAGAGCACAGACGGTCGCTTCGCCTAGCCAAGTTCTGCTAGGAGCAAACCGAAACTATGTATGCGGACACCTTTAGAAGTCTTGATCAGGCAGACACTGTTGGCTCTGAGACCCGTCTGAAACAACTTTACTAGTGTGTGTGTGTGTGTGTGTGTGTGTGTGTGTGTGTGTGTGTGTGTGTGTGTGTGTGTGTGTGTGTGTGTGTGTGTGTGTGTGTGTGTGTGTGTGTGTGTGTGTGTGTGTGTGTGTGTGTGTGTGTGTGTGTGTAAAGAACTACCTGAGCTCCCATAATTGGGCTTGAAAGTATAGATTTTATTACCCCTTTTTCAAATTAGGTCGTATGCTTTAATGGGGTAGCATTGTTATGCAGTGAAATAAGACCAGAATAATAGAGAGAGAAAATAATTAGGGGGGAAATAAAATATATACTTATGGAACGGTATGCATTTTTCCTTCTCTCAGGTGATACATGCAGCAGTGCAGAAAGGGGTCAGACAGGGAGATGAAACACTACTCTAACTCAGCCTCTCAGACGTGTAATAAGAAACAAGAGAGGAGAGTCAGTGGTAGTGGTGGCAGAGGACTTGGCCCACGGGGAAATTACCAGGACAGTTTTTAGTGCCTCTGAGGGGAAAACAGCAATGAGCTGTGGGAAATATCAGAAACCTTATTTGGTTCGCACCTTTCATACAAAATGTAAGCGGGTGCTGTGACCTTTTGAGAAGATTTATGAGCCAGCACTGCAGGCATCTGTCCAACAGTACAGGAAAAGACATGTGAGAGGGGAATCTGACCCATTTACTCCATTTGACAGCTAGAGAGGGAAGACCGGATCCCTCTGATATAGATATGCTTCTCTTGACTCCTATCCAAACCAAACAAACAGACCAACACACATCCACCTGCCCACACCCATATTCATGCATGCCTGTGTGCGCACACACACACACGCACACTTACACACCCCATGCCTGCCCAGTACCCTATGTTGAGTGATGCCTGTGCCAGCTCAGAGAGGCGTATTGGTGCTATGTATAAAGCTACCGATTGAGTCCTGCCTGTTTCAGTTTACCTAACGTCTACCTAGCATTTACCCAACGTCTGCTGCCTTTATAAGGACCTGTGGAGAGCAATGCTCTGTGCTGCTCTCCCTTGCTCAGTCTATCCCCTCCAGCCTGGTACCCCTGAAAGGAGAGAGAGAGAAGTAAAAAGTCAAATCTGAGCAAGGTCGCACACACACACTCCTCTGATAATCTGGCACGAGTGAGCCCTGTTATTTCTCAGCATGAAGGTCTGGTTCTAGGTCGGTATTGGCTTTCAGTGTCGACCCTCGCCAAAGCATTACACACCCCTATCCTTACCCAGACCTCCACCCTCTCCATGCTTCAGACAGGTGTCTGGACCAAAACATACTGTTGTTCTCCATGGAAACTAATCAGACAGAATGGATATTGGTTAGGAGATGGGGGTGTTGTCATTCACACACCTTTATATTTCTACCTGTTCTGATTACCCTCGTTAAAAATGCTTTAATGAAGGCTGTTGACTGATTCCACTCTGTGTGTGTGTGTGTGTGTGTGTGTGTGTGTGTGTGTGTGTGTGTGTGTGTGTGTGTGTGTGTGTGTGTGTGTGTGTGTGTGTGTGTGTGTGTGTGTGTGTGTGTGTGTGTGTGTGTGTGTGTGTGTGTGTGTGTGTGTGTGGGTCCCCACAAGGATAGTAAAACAAGGAAAATGCTCCCATTTCCCACGTCCCCATGACGACAAAGGCTATTTTAAGCTTAGGGGTTAGGTTTAGTGTTAGGTTTGCAATTGGGGTTAGGGTTAGGTTAGGGTAAGGTTTAGGGTTAGGTTTAAGGGCCATTTAGCATGTAAATAAGTTTTAGGTCCCCACAAAGATAGAATAAAAAACAATTTGCATGTGTGTGTGTGTGTGTTGAATGCCTGTGCCAGGGCAGGAGAAATGTGAGGACTGGGTGTGTATTTGGTTCATTAGACTGCTGTAATAACACAGGCTGTGATGTGTGTATGAGGTCAGCTCTAAGGATTCTCCTCTCCGCAGGGCTGAGATGGAGACAGACGTGGGAGTGAAAACATTCAAGGTATGACAATGGACAATCAAGTCTTATTTTTCTCTCCCCTGCAATACCTCTAATGTACCTGTTATTTAAGTGAAGTGAAGAGTATCTGTTATTCAGTGAAGAGTAAATTACTCTATATTACATTCCAAATCCCATGGGGGGCACAAAGCAGGGACAATAGAGTAGAGAGGATAAATACTTGTCTAAATGAAACGTGTCACTATGAACACCATAATCTCACCTAATAATGGGGATTAGAAGAAGAGTGGATGACCACCCAGCATAGCTCACAGAAAAGGAGAACAAAAATGCATTTGCACACGCTGTCATGTTCTGACCTTAGTTCTTTTGTTATGTCTTTGTTTTAGTATGGTCAGGGCGTGAGTTGGGTGGGTTGTCTATGTTCTTTTTTCTATGATTTGGGATTTCTGTGTTTGGCCTGGTATGGTTCTCAATTAGAGGCCGTTGTCAATCGTTGTCCCTGATTGAGAACCATACTTAGGTAGCCTGGTTTCACTTTTGAGTTGTGGGTGCTTATTTCCTGTTTAGTGTTTTTGTCATTCACCTTACGGGACTGTTCATTTGTTATTTATTGTTTTGTTCAGTGTTCTTGTACTTCATTAAACGCTATGAACACTTACCACGCTGCACCTTGGTCCTTCTCTCTTTCTCCCAACGACGAACGTTACACACACACACACACGCACACACACACACACACACACACGCATACTACTGATGTGAGCTCACCTTTGTCAAATAGTACCTGTGAGAATAGGTCAGATCCTTAGAGACAAGGTCGGCAAGGCAACAGACTCCCCTGATCTCATGGCAACTGCAAATACCAATGTATGTAGAACTTCTTCTTCTTTTTCTCTGCTCCAGTTGTTAAAGTAAGACAAAGTTCATTGTCTTCATCATGACTTTATTTCACAATCACTTTCTCCCTGGAGAAACCAAAGGGGAACATCATGAGGAAATATTGTTGGTTACACCCCCCCCCCCGCCTTATCAAATGATGTCTTAGTAGTAATTTTCCTACCAGAGTTATGGTTTGCTTTTAATGTCAAGGAAATGTTATACAAAGTCAGGGGGATATCCCTGACTGAAACTATCCGACATTGTTTTAATGATGAAGTAAGTTAGATAACGTTAGATAACGTTAGATAACGTTAGATAACGTTAGTATCTCAGGCCCTTTTACCCCAGACCATGTTACCTAATAATACAACATTAGTCAATGTTGCAGGTATTGTATTGCTCATGTAATTGCATGAGGCTTTCAGGTATTTCCACCCTCCACAGTGATTGAACTGACGCAAAGCCAAACCCCCACCCCATGCCCAGCTGCAGGCATTTATTTAAGTAATAATTCCAAAGAAGCTGATATTTGAAGGATATATTGGCACGGGTGTTGTTTTTATTTAAAAAATGCATTTAACTTTAACTTAAGCTATTTACAATGACGGCCTACTCCGGCCAAACTTGGACAACGCTGGGCCAATTGTGCGCCGCCCTATGGGACTCCCAATCACAGCCGGATGTGATGCAGCCTGGATTCAAACCAGGGACTGAGGTGACGCCTCTGGCACTGAGACGCAGTGCCTTAGACCGCTGCGTCACTTGTTAGGCCCAAGACGAAGTGCAGCCAGAATAAGCGCAAAAGTACCTGCATTTGCATAAACTGTTTTCTAGTGACATTTATTTGCATACATCAATAACAATAAGCTGATGAGACGTGATTTCGCCCGGCATAGAAAATGTGCTTACTTGTCAGGACACTGTTGTTCAGAGGAGCTTTCCAACAACACATATACAGTAACACAATCACTTCAAACTGAAGCTGGAAAGACTGCAAATTAGCTGCGTTTCGTTATATCTTTTTTCAAATTACATTTTTTTTTTTAAATCTATAAAAATGATGGCAGCTGAATCGTGATTTAAACTGGTTGAGAAACGTTGCCTGCCTGTCTGTCTCGCCCCGACTCACGACACGTTCATCACTATGGGACAGCAGGAGATCGAATTTGAAAATTGAAACAATGTTGCAAATGTCGGACAGACAGACAGCAAGGTTTATACAAATCTCCGCTGTTGAAAACTAAATGTTAGTGTAAAAGAATGAGATAATGTCTATCATGGAGATCAAGTTTATATGTTGCTTGGCTGGGCTGATGAGACAGTGGATTGCGCAGTCAGATGGAATAGAGTAAATAGGCATTTCAACATCATAGATTTAGCCGGTGGCAACCGGCTCGAATGCGGTTTTAACCAATCAGCATTCAGGATTAGACCCACCTGTTGTATAGTATTGGTATCATTCTAAAGTATGTTATACAAGAAACTCCAACCTATGTATAGCTCATCAACATATCACAAATCACACAGGGGTCAGGCCTGTAACATGTAACAGACATGTTCTATATCTCTCTCTGTTCTCTAGGTGTAGGCATTTACATATCAGGCATGACACAGCTCCAGGATTGTAATCCCACACCTTATGTATAGCTCATCTGCACATCACAAGTAACATAGGGGTCAGTCATGTAACATGTCTTAATTATTTCATATCACCAATAGACCAATTATACTGCAGGCTCATCTATCCTGTGTCTGATCAGAGACCGTTTAGACTTCCTAGATCAGTGGTTACCAACCGGTCGATCTTCAAGGCATTCCGAGTCGATCACCAAACATTTCTGTAGAATATCTAAAGACAAAGCCTTGCGCTGCTATTTTTTGCAAACCGGGTAGGCAACGTGTTCCCATTTTGAACCATTTAATTTGTCTGAAGGGACAGATTCCGCCTCCCGGGGGAACCAGGAGAGCTAAATCAAGTGTGCCTACCGCGCTGGCCAATCAGATAGCTAAAAATCATTGTGTCAACAGCTTCCATGACCCCACAGCAAAGTGTGATAATAGCCTATGTGAGATTTCACAACTTTTAAAACCATGACCGGAGAGAGATTGTCAAAGAATACTGCAAAGAGTAAGTTCATGTTTAAGTTTTATTCAGCACTGCCAACACTGTGTTTATTCAACACTTTTCCAAAACATATGATGCGCTTCTCCCTACTTCCACTCATGCTACAACCAGCACTGCAGCTGCAATGAATGAGTAGCCAAGTGTATTGACAGGCCTGCCTTTTTATTCTTTGCAGCGCATTGTGTCTATTTTAATATCTGGGAATATTTCACTTCATCTGTTCATAGGAACAACATGCATTTGTGGCCCTCTCTCTGGTCAGTCTCACAGGAGGGAGGAAGAGAGCAGGGACTGTGAGAGGCAGACCCTCTGCAGCTCTCTCTCTCCCTCCCTTCGCTAAGACTGATCATCAAATACAGGTACCATTTGGTACAGTAAATAAAAAACATAATTATTTGCTAATTATTTCAATTTATGCTCAGATATGCCTTGCAAGTGATACAACAACTGATAAATGTTTTTATCAAAGCTTGAGTTTTGAAATATAATATGGTCTGAGAAAGAACAGCATTGGCAGGCCAAGCATATAGCCAATATGCTGTGATTATGTATTAGGCTTACAGCACAAACCTCATTCCTACAGAACTGTTTTTATTAGTTTAATGTTGCATAGGCTTACACGTGGTAAGTCATGTTGAAAAAAAAATTCAGAGCGGTAGATCTCAGCTTGCTTTTTGACTCCGAAAGTGATCATGACTCAGAACAAGATGGTGACCACTCCTATGCGAGTTCATTAGAACGTGCGTCGAAGATGTCGTTCCCATAGCAACGATAAAAACATTCCCTAACCAGAAACCGTGGATTGATGGCAGCATTCGCGTGAAACTGAAAGCGCGAACCACTGCTTTTAATCAGGGCAAGGTGTCTGGTAACATGTCCGAATATAAACAATGCAGCTATTCCCTCCGCAAGGCTATTAAACAAGCTAAGCGTCAGTACAGAGACAAAGTGAAATCTCAATTCAATGGCTCAGACACAAGAGGCATGTGGCAGGGTCTACAGTCAATCATGGACTACAAGAAGAAACCCAGCCCAGTCACGGACCAGGATGTCTTGCTCCCAGGCAGACTAAATAATAATAACTTAATAATAATAACGTTTTTGCCCGCTTTGAGGACAATACAGTGCCACTGACACGGCCTGCAACGAAAACATGCGGTCTCTCCTTCACTGCAGCCGAGGTGAGTAAGACATTTAAACGTGTTAACCCTCGCAAGGCTGCAGGCCCAGATGGCATCCCCAGCCGCGCCCTCAGAGCATGCGCAGACCAGCTGGCGGTGTGTTTACGGACATATTCAATCAATCCCTATACCAGTCTGCTGTTCCCACATGCTTCAAGAGGGCCACCATTGTTCCTGTTCCCAAGAAAGCTAAGGTAACTGAGCTAAACGACTACCGCCCCGTAGCACTCACTTCCGTCATCATGAAGTGCTTTGAGAGACTAGTCAAGGACCATATCACCTCCACCCTACCTGACACCCTAGACCCACTCCAATTTGCTTACCGCTCAAATAGGTCCACAGACGATGCAATCTCAACCACACTGCACACTGCCCTAACCCACCTGGACAAGAGGAATACCTATGTGAGAATGCTGTTCATCGACTACAGCTCGGCATTCAACACCATAGTACCCTCCAAGCTCGTCATCAAGCTCGAGACCCTGGGTCTCGACCCCGCCCTGTGCAACTGGGTACTTGACTTCCTGACGGGCTGCCCCCAGGTGGTGAGGGTAGGCAACAACATCTCCTCCCCGCTGATCCTCAACACGGGGGCCCCACAAGGGTGCGTTCTGAGCCCTCTCCTGTACTCCCTGTTCACCCACGACTGCGTGGCCACGCACGCCTCCAACTCAATCATCAAGTTTGCGGATGACACAACAGTGGTAGGCTTGATTACCAACAGCGATGAGACGGCCTACAGGGAGGAGGTGAGGGCCCTCGGAGTGTGGTGTCAGGAAAATAACCTCACACTCAACGTCAACAAAACTAAGGAGATGATTGTGGACTTCAGGAAACAGCAGAGGGAACACCCCCCTATCCACATCGATGGAACAGTAGTGGAGAGGGTAGCAGGTTTTAAGTTCCTCGGCATACACATCACAGACAAACTGAATTGGTCCACTCACACTGACAGCGTCGTGAAGAAGGCGCAGCAGCGCCTCTTCAACCTCAGGAGGCTGAAGAAATTCGGCTTGTCACCAAAAGCACTCACAAACTTCTACAGATGCACAATCGAGAGCATCCTGGCGGGCTGTATCACCGCCTGGTACGGCAACTGCTCCGCCCTCAACCGTAAGGCTCTCCAGAGGGTAGTGAGGTCTGCACAACGCATCACCCGGGGAAAACTACCTGCCCTCCAGGACACCTACAACACCCGATGTTACAGGAAGGCCATAAAGATCATCAAGGACATCAACCACCCGAACCACTGCCTGTTCAGCCTTGCTATCATCCAGGGGCGAGGTCAGTACAGGTGCATCAAAGCTGGGACCGAGAGACTGAAAAACAGCTTCTATCTCAAGGCCATCAGACTGTTAAACAGCCACCACTAACATTGAGTGGCTGCTGCCAACTACACTGTCATTGACACTGACCCAACTCCAGCCACTTTAATAATGGGAATTGATGGGAAATGATGTAAATATATCACTAGCCACTTTAAACAATGCTACCTTATATAATGTTACTTTACATTATTCATCTCATATGCATACGTATATACTGTACTCTACATCATCGACTGCATCCTTATGTAATACATGTATCACTAACCACTTTAACTATGCCACTTTGTTTACTTTGTCTACATACTCATCTCATATGTATATACTGTACTCGATACCATCTACTGTATGCTGCTCTGTACTATCACTCATTCATATATCCTTATGTACATATTCTTTATCCCCTTACACTGTGTATAAGACAGTAGTTTTGGAATTGTTAGTTAGATTACTTGTTGGTTATCACTGCATTGTCGGAACTAGAAGCACAAGCATTTCGCTACACTCGCATTAACATCTGCTAACCATGTGTATGTGACAAATAAAATTTGATTTGATTTGATTTGTGGGTTTCCGTGAGTTACTATTCTGAGCACACTGATTGGTCACAGTCTGCCAAATGAAGGCTTGGAATGATGAATGAATGGAATTTTAATGTCCTCCAGAATAATGGAACCCATGCTATTTACCAACCTTCAATCAATTGTTTATATAGGTCCTAATCAAGAAAACGTCACAATACAATGCAGAGCTTTCGTAATGACTGCTGGGGGGCAAGGAGACCCCCAGCTCTGCGAAAACCATTGACGATGTGCCGTTTTCAAAGGGATTGTTCAATAAATGTTATAACTATTTGGTTTAAATATCATCACCTCTTGAAGGGCATAGTCAGAACTACACATTTCCGATGATTCCACATTTAGCTCTATCATCAGAGTTATACAGTTTTCATGATCAGTAAACATCCATTTATTATTTATTTTCAGATACGTGAGAGAAGTTGACGCATTTGGCCAGTAGCTAGCTAGGCAAACAGCGTGTCATTTAGCTTGCTTCATCAGAGATGAGGCTTTTGGTAAGAATTTGACAGTCCTCGTCCTGGTAAAGTTGTCAGTCTGACTACTGTCATCACCAGTATAGATGGCAAGCAAATCAAACAATATTTGCATATAGCCATCTACAGTGGGCTCCGATATTATTGGCACCCCTGACTGGCAATGCACAAACAATACTTTAAAAAATATAAACTAAATAATTATAGAGATGAACTCACGATACCAACATGTGAGAAAGACTGTACTTTATTAATGCGACTTTTTATTGATAACGACCTATTGCTGAGTGTGGATTCTAAGAAATCAACCCCCAAAAGTAACCCTCCCCATTGGCCTTCCAAAACCCTCATGCACACAGAAAAAGACACACCCATGTACGCACGACCTAACACAAGTTATTGGGACCCTTGCTAAAGATGAGCAAAAAACACTGTATGAAATATATAATACATATTCTGAGCTACATTGTATGCTACACTTTTTTTTTCAAAGTATATTATTTTATACAACATTTTCTCAGAGAAAGAGATTTTGTTGAACAAGTTTGTATTTTTCTCAAAATGATAGGGCACCCATGTTTTCAATACCTTTTAACACCTCACATTGAGAGGATAACGGCAATGAGCCTTTTTTAAACAAAAACAATTGGAGATTAAAGAACACATGGGGGGGGGGGGGGGGGGGTCTTAGACCATTCCTCCATACAGAATCTTTCCAGATCCTTGATATCCTTCGTCTGAGTTAATGGAATGCCCACTTCAATTCAAACCACAGGTTTCCAAGGGGTTTCAAATCCAGAGACTGAGATGGCCATTGCAAAATGTTGATATTGTGGTCAATTATCAATTTCTTTGTGGATTTTTATGTTTGTTGGGGCTATTTACTTGCTGGAATATCCACTTGTGGCAAAGTTTCAGCCTCCTAGCAAAGGCAACCAGGTTTTTGGCTAAAATGTCCTGGTACTGGGTAAAGTTTGTGATGCTGTTGACCTTTCTGCTTACACTTCCTTATTTAGATGCCAAAACCACCACTGGTGTCGTGGCCAAAGAGCTCTATTTTCATGTCGTCCAACAAAAGTAAATGCTGGGAGTTTGCTAAACTGCATGAGAATTTAGATTGTAACCGGTGTTATGGTCAGATTACATGAAAATAGAGCTCTCTCTCTCGCTTTCTCTCTCTCTCTCTGGCTCACTCTTTTTCTCTCTCATTCTCTCCCTATCTCTACAAGACTGCAGCAAAGAGTTGTCATTTCTCCCTCTGGCTCTAACATTGAAATCCAAAACAGATATTGGTTGAGAACTAATAGCTTTTCAGAGCCAACCTGCAGTCCCAGCTGAAGCCATTTACTAATCTTTAATAATGTTTAGTTTATGTGGGATGGAGAGCAGCCAGTCAGATAAGAGAGCTGGTGCTCCCTGAGAGAGCAATGACCTGCTGTCTGACCACGTTAATAACAGCACGCTGACGCAACTGGATGGAAACACACACATTTCCGCCCACACGCAGTCTCACGCACAGCGCTCACATGTTCACAGACAAAGAAACACACACCATATTAGCTATCACAGATTGATCACTTGCTTGCTCGCTAACTCTCACTCACACACACGTACACATACACACTGATTTCTTGCACACATGGGCCAATATTTTGAGTAACATAAATCAGTTTTGCACGTACCAAGCACAAAAACCCTTGGCTTGTGGTGACTAATTGTCCTTCGATGTGGTATGTATTTTTTTTTTTGTTGAGCTGTACGAATGTTTTAAAAAGCAAGTGTGTGAGTTAATTAGAGAAACTAAACTAGACCAGCTACACATCTGAACCTGGACTGTCAGTACCGCTGTAGTGTGTGCGTTAATTAGAGAAACTAAACTAGACCAGCTACACATCTGAACCTGGACTGTCAGTACCGCTGTAGTGTGTGAGTTAATTAGAGAAACTAAACTAGACCAGCTACACATCTGAACCTGGACTGTCAGTACCGCTGTAGTGTGTGCGTTAATTAGAGAAACTAAACTAGACCAGCTACACATCTGAACCTGGACTGTCAGTACCGCTGTAGTGTGTGCGTTAATTAGAGAAACTAAACTAGACCAGCTACACATCTGAACCTGGACTGTCAGTACCGCTGTAGTGTGTGAGTTAATTAGAGAAACTAAACTAGACCAGCTACACATCTGAACCTGGACTGTCAGTACCGCTGTAGTGTGAGTTAATTAGAGAAACTAAACTAGACCAGCTACACATCTGAACCTGGACTGTCAGTACCGCTGTAGTGTGAGTTAATTAGAGAAACTAAACTAGACCAGCTACACATCTGAACCTGGACTGTCAGTACCGCTGTAGTGTGTGCGTTAATTAGAGAAACTAAACTAGACCAGCTACACATCTGAACCTGGACTGTCAGTACCGCTGTAGTGTGTGCGTTAATTAGAGAAACTAAACTAGACCAGCTACACATCTGAACCTGGACTGTCAGTACCGCTGTAGTGTGTGAGTTAATTAGAGAAACTAAACTAGACCAGCTACACATCTGAACCTGGACTGTCAGTACCGCTGTAGTGTGTGCGTTAATTAGAGAAACTAAACTAGACCAGCTACACATCTGAACCTGGACTGTCAGTACCGCTGTAGTGTGTGAGTTAATTAGAGAAACTAAACTAGACCAGCTACACATCTGAACCTGGACTGTCAGTACCGCTGTAGTGTGTGAGTTAATTAGAGAAACTAAACTAGACCAGCTACACATCTGAACCTGGACTGTCAGTACCGCTGTAGTGTGTGCAGTTAATTAGAGAAATTAAACTAGACCAGCTACACATCTGAACCTGGACTGTCAGTACCGCTGTAGTGTGTGAGTTAATTAGAGAAACTAAACTAGACCAGCTACACATCTGAACCTGGACTGTCAGTACCGCTGTAGTGTGTGAGTTAATTAGAGTTAATTAGACCAGAAACTAAACTAGACCAGCTACACATCTGAACCTGGACTGTCAGTACCGCTGTAGTGTGTGAGTTAATTAGAGAGAAACTAAACTAGACCAGCTACACATCTGAACCTGGACTGTCAGTACCGCTGTAGTGTGTGCGTTAATTAGAGAAACTAAACTAGACCAGCTACACATCTGAACCTGGACTGTCAGGCCCGCTGTATTGTGTCCCAAATGGGTATAGTGTGTTTCCATTGACCAGAGTATAGTGTGTTTCCATTGACCAGAGTATAGTGTGTTTCCATTGACCAGAGCCCTATGAGTGAATGAGGTCCCATTTTCCAATATGTTATGTTGCGTCAACTATCTACAAGCATAACTTATTAAAGTCCCGTAGATCTCTTCACTATTCCCTTTTTGTTTACAAAGCTCTACTACATTCCGACGTACCTAACTCCGCTATTAAAATATAATGACATAAGATACAAAACCTATTCACAAGGATGGTTAACTCTTGAGGTTCCTCGCGTCTCCAGCGAACTAGAAAAAAAATCCACTTTTAGTTTTAAAGCACCTCATTACCGGAACCATCTACAAAATACATTATAAATGTATGTTCTGTTGCCGCTCAGGCAGTTACATACATTGACTGGGGACATTCTTATTGAGGAATGTGACCGTTTTTCTTGAACATTTGTGTCGTGCTGTATTTGACATTTGAATTTGATGTCTATGAAATTGTGTATGCAGGACTCCCTCGTGAAAGAGACCCTGGTATCAATGATGACTCCTTGCTTAAATAATGAGAAAAAAAAACATGTGTGTATAATAATCCAATGATTTTTGGTTTAGTTTTCACCCAAATGTCTATCACTGTGCTTCACCCATTGTAAAGTTCAACAGGATTACAATTGAGATATTTTGTTGAATTTACACAACATATTGATGAGTTATCACTGTTCCTCATCTAGTAGCAGAACCAAATGACTTGGATTTCAGTTGCGATTACGTTCGAAATTCAAAAGGCACTCGCACATCTGAGCTATCTTTTTTTTCCAGGTGCGTGGGTAACAGTTGAATAAAATGAGAAGGACGTCAGACACGCTGGTCTTGCTAGTATCACTGCTCTTTAATAAGCTTCACGCTGTCGGCCTCACGGCCTTCACCAGAGCTTTTGAGACATTAAAAGTACCCGGTACAAAGTTAGAAATGCCGTTCGAGATTCTGCACATACTATTACAGCAATTGTAAAGATCTCCACTGACCTATTTTGAACATGTAAGCTGTATAAGATTACATAACAATACATTTACAGACCAAGTAACCTCACAATGTAGACATATATGTGCTACTAATTTTAAGGTTGAATGTTACATGGTAAGATAGCTTTAGGCGATCTACTGTATTACTAAGGTGATTACTCTGTTAAATTACACATTTCCCGAGGTAGGAATATCACCAAAATATGATCAATGTCTCATTCGAGAGAAGACAACCTCCAACATTATGACATTGTGTCCCGTATTGAAAACTGACATTGATAGATGCTTTTGTGATCTAAAAAGTCGTATTCCTAGTAACATCCAGTGTAGTGAGAGCGGCTTTTCACAATGCTACTTCATACCTGCCCGAATTTCTGCCTGCTTGAATAGCAATAGCTCAGATGCACATGAAATGAACCTGGGAATCGACAGAACATCACTCAGAGATGCACAAAAACAATATAACACTCAAAACGGGTGAATCTGTTTTTTTAAAACCTTACAAAGAAATCCAAGTGAACTGCCACTTCCGGTTCTGGAGGTCTGAAGTTTGTGCAGGCTTTTGTTCCAGCCCAACACTTACACACTTGATTAAACTAATCATGATCTAAATAGAAGGCAATGTTTAGTTGACTAGTTTAATCAGGTGTGTTAGTGCTATGCTTGGAGAACAGACTATACACATCGTATACAACTCTCCAGGCCCAGCGTTGCCATGCCAATCCCTGAGTTAGGCCAATAGCAATTATAATGGCAAACTACGGCAGTTTCTCAAATGGCACCCTATTCCCTATGTAGTACACTGCTAAAATACACTAACCATGCTGCCCCTGGTCATCACAGGCTTATCCATATGATGAATGTCATCAGAGTGCGACGGTTACAGCAGGCAGGCAGGTGGCACAAGGTCTGTGTCTGACACAATACATTATATATTTATATGCCATTTAGCAGACGCTTTTATCCAAAGCGACTTACAGTCATGTGTGCATACATTCTACGTATGGGTGGTCCCGGGAATCAAACCCACTACCCTGGCGTTACAAGCGCCATGCTCTACCAACTGTGCTACAGAAGGACCACATTATATAGTCTCATTCATTTATCCTTCACTCAACAATCTGCCTTTACACAGCCAAGATCACACACTGTACTGTACCACATACTTTACATGCCTGTCATTCATAGTCACATTGAGCTCCAAAAGTATTGGGACAGTGACAAATGTTTTGTTATTTTGGCTCTTTATTCAAGCAATTAGCATTTGAAATGAATCAATGATTATGACGTTAAAGTGCAGACGGTCAGCTTTAATTTAAGGGAATTGTGATCCATATCGGGTGAACCATTTTGAAATTACAGCACTTTTTGTACATGGTCCCCCCATTTTAGGGGACCAAAAGTACTGGGACAAATTAACTTGTGTTTTAAAGGAGTAAAAAGTTCAATCTTTGGTCCCATATTCCTAGCACGCAATGACTACATTAAGCTTGTGACTGTACAAAGTTGTGACTGTACAAACTTTTTCTATAAATGTACTGTTTGTGTTGATTGTGTTTCAGGTTATTTTGTGCCCAATAGAAAAGAATGGAAAATCATGTATTGTGTCATTGCTGTGACTGGTACAGGCCGTTAACGTGTGTGTGTGTGTGTGTGTGTGTGTGTGTGTGTGTGTGTGTGTGTGTGTGTGTGTGTGTGTGTGTGTGTGTGTGTGTGTGTGTGTGTGTGTGTGTGTGTGTGTGTGTGTGTGTGTGTGTGTGTGTGTGTGTGTGTGTGTGTGTGTGTGTGTGTGTGTGTGTGTGTGTGTGTGTGTGTGTGTGTGTGTGTGTGTGTGTGCAGGACACCAGTGAGATGTGCGATGACTACACGTGAATACGTCTGTAACCATGTTGATGCATGATGCCTGCTGTGTTTAGAAGAAGAGAGAAAGAGAAGGGTGGTTGTTGTGTTTTCCTTAGTGTCTGGGCAGATGAGGAGAGGACGGGCGCTCCTGAGAACGAAGGATAAACAAACATACGAATGGATGACAAAATCAACAGGAGGACACTGCCCATTAAGCATTAGACATCAGGCAACGTCTTGGCAGGCTTTTTTTGGTCCGGACTTGCCTTGACAAAGAATTGATCAGTCTATCATGTTAATGGTAGGTTTATTTGAACAGTGAGAGACAGAATAAAAACAAAAAAATCCAGAAAAACGCATGTCAAAAAAATTTGAAATTGATTTGGATTTTAATGAGGGAAGTAAGTATTTGACCCCTCTGCAAAACATGACTTAGTACTTGGTGGCAAAACCCTTGTTGGATATCCCAGAGGTCAGACGTTTCTTGTAGTTGGCCACCAGGTTTGCACACATCTCAGGAGGGATTTTGTCCCACTCCTCTTTGCAGATCTTCTCCAAGTCATTAAGGTTTCGAGGCTGACGTTTGGCAACTCAAACCTTCAGCTCCCTCCACAGATTTTCTATGTTCCTATTCCCAAGAAAGCTAAGGTAACTGAGCTAAACGACTACCGCCCCGTAGCACTCACTTCCGTCATCATGAAGTGCTTTGAGAGACTAGTCAAGGACCATATCACCTCCACCCTACCTGACACCCTAGACCCACTCCAATTTGCTTACCGCCCAAATAGGTCCACAGACGATGCAATCTCAACCACACTGCACACTGCCCTAACCCATCTGGACAATAGGAATACCTATGTGAGAATGCTGTTCATCGACTACAGTTCGGCATTCAACACCATAGTACCCTCCAAACTCGTCATTAAGCTCGAGACCCTGGGTCTCGACCCCGCCCTGTGCAACTGGGTACTGGACTTCCTGACGGGCCGCCCCCAGGTGGTGAGGGTAGGCAACAACATCTCCACCCCGCTGATCCTCAACACTGGGGCCCCACAAGGGTGCGTTCTGAGCCCACTCCTGTACTCCCTGTTCACCCACGACTGCGTAGCCACGCATGCCTCCAACTCAATCATCAAGTTTGCGGACGACACAACAGTGGTAGGCTTGATTACCAACAACGACGAGACTGCCTACAGGGAGGAGGTGAGGGCCCTCGGAGTGTGGTGTCAGGAAAATAACCTCACACTCAACGTCAACAAAACTAAGGAGATGATTGTGGACTTCAGGAAACAGCAGAGGGAACACCCCCCTATCCACATCGATGGAACAGTAGTGGAGAGGGTAGCAAGTTTTAAGTTCCTCGGCATACACATCACAGACAAACTGAATTGGTCCACTCACACTGACAGCGTCGTGAAGAAGGCGCAGCAGCGCCTCTTCAACCTCAGGAGGCTGAAGAAATTCGGCTTGTCACCAAAAGCACTCACAAACTTCTACAGATGCACAATCGAGAGCATCCTGGCGGGCTGTATCACCGCCTGGTACGGCAACTGCTCCGCCCACAACCGTAAGGCTCTCCAGAGGGTAGTGAGGTCTGCACAACGCATCACCGGGGCAAACTACCTGCCCTCCAGGACACCTACACCACCCGATGTTACAGGAAGGCCATAAAGATCATCAAGGACATCAACCACCCGAGCCACTGCCTGTTCACCCCGCTATCATCCAGAAGGCGAGGTCAGTAAAGGTGCATCAAAGCTGGGACCGAGAGACTGAAAAACAGCTTCTATCTCAAGGCCATCAGACTGTTAAACAGCCACCACAAACATTGAGTGGCTGCTGCCAACACACTGACACTGACACTGACTCAACTCCAGCCACTTAAATAATGGGAATTGATGGGAAATGATGTAAATATATCACTAGCCACTTTAAACAATGCTACCTTATATAATGTTACTTACCCTACATTATTCATCTCATATGCATACGTATATACTGTACTCTATATCATCGACTGCATCCTTATGTGTCAATAAGGCTGACATGATGTAAATCATGGTTATGCCTTGAACTAAAAAGAACATGTATCACGAGCCACTTTAACTATGCCACTTTGTTTACATACTCATCTCATATGTATACTCATATATATACTGTACTCGATACCATCTACTGTATCTTGCCTATGCTGCTCTGTACCATCACTCATTCATATATCTTTATGTACATATTCTTTATCCCCTTACACTGTGTATAAGACAGTAGTTTTGGAATTGTTAGTTAGATTACTTGTTGGTTATTACTGCATTGTCGGAACTAGAAGCACAAGCATTTCGCTACACTCGCATTAACATCTGCTAACCATGTGTATGTGACAAATAAAATTGGATTAGATTTGATTTAATTACATCCACTTACCACTGCCCCTGCACATTGACTTTGTACTGGTACCCTCTGTTTTTAGCCTCGCTATTGTTATTTTACTGCTGCTTTTATTTTTCTATTTTTTTACTTAACACCTTTTTGCTTAAAACTGCATTGTTGGTTAAGGGCTTGTAAGTAAGCATTTCACTGTAAGGTCTACAACTGCTGTGTTCGGCGCATGTGAAATAACATTTAATTTGGCTTACAGTCATCCAGTGCATTCAACTAAGGTAGATAAACAACAAAATGCCACATTCATAGCAACAACATAAAAATCTGTAACCATTACTCAGAATGTTATTGTAGTTGAAGTCATCTGTTGGTTTATTCTTTATGTTGGACTACTTATAACATAATTACTGCCAGTTTTAAAGCTTTTGAAAAAGCTACCATAAGTGCACGTGATATTTGGTTGCAATTTAAAGTTGACTCCTCTTTCCTATTAAGAGACTTGAACGATTACTAATGTATATGATGCTTACTTAATTTAGAATGTCTAGCAGTTGAAATTTGGCCATAGAATCAATGACTGAAAAAAAGTATTTTCAATGTCTGTAAATGATATATTTTCAATGTATTTTTACCTTTCATTCATCACCTAAAATGTCCGTATAAGAAGTATTTTCAACGTTCATATAAGACGTATTTCTGACATCCGGAAAAGAGGTCTTCTAACCTGAAAAGCACGTGATTTCAACATAATTTTGCTTATTTTGCTTTTGGGTGCATGTTGGGTGCATTTTGGGTGCATGTTTATGTTGACTGGCACAGCCATGGAAAAGTAGGAAAAGTCTCTCTGGTGTCCACCCAAAGTCACAGCACAATGGTGTAAGTTATGAGCTCACAGTGTTTCATATAGGCCTGCTTTGTATTTATAAATGAGGGACATGCTTGCTTAAAAGATAAACAACACGCTCAACTCCACATTAAATGACCTTAAATCGGGCGCTGAATCCTCGTATATAATCCAAAGAACAAAAATAGGACGGCACTCCGGTGAATAAACTTAAATGAAAAATCAAATAAAAACAACCAGGCTCTCAGGATGGAAGTGCGCAGACTTTGGGAGGAACTGTCCAGCACAGAAAACACCAGCCACATGCAGAAGGAGCTACAGTACACGAGCTAAGGCAGGAATTTCTCAGCTGCAACCATCCACTCTAAAAGAGTCCCACAAAAACCCAGAACCAAGCCAACAGCTGAATCAGTACCCACCCAACCAACCAACGCACCAACCCAGTTTCATCCCCATCGCACAGGAGAGGTGGCCACATCACTGAGTGATAGAGAGGGCCTCCACTATCTTCCCCCTTAGAAGATTGTAATATCTACACTACACCAGAGGAGAGATTTCCACCCCGCCACCATCCAGAGGGTAAATGTCAGCCTCTCTCGGGACTGTGTGCTATGGCCCAACATACACCTGGCCCACCATCCCATCTTCAGCCTGGACTTGTCTTTATGATAATGTACACATGTACAAAGAGACAGTCTCCACATTCGAAAGGGCATTAAAAGATGTTGCTCTGTGTGGCCAGTCCGCCTCACCCCACAGGAGCAGTAGACCAGCCACCATCTCACCTAGACAAATCAGACACTACTTTAGACATGTATCTGGTGGCGCTTCACAGAGACTGGAGACCAGCCACCAACTCTCCTAGACAAATCAGACACTACTTTAGACATGTATCTGGTGGCGCTTCACAGAGACTGGAGACCAGCCACCAACTCTCCTAGACAAATCAGACACTACTTTAGACATGTATCTGGTGGCGCTTCACAGAGACTGGAGACCAGCCACCAACTCCTTTTGACATGTATCTGGTGGCGCTTCACAGAGACTGGAGAACAGCCAGCAGACACTGCCCCCCACACCACTCTCCACCACTTATCTCCCAGGAACTGTATGCAGATACACTGAGCTATGCCCAAGCTATACGCAGTAAAAGAGACCCCACACAGAGTTTGGAGCATCGCTGGCCACACTTCCCTCTTCAATACCGTCTAAAACCTCCCTCCCATGCTACCAGACCAGGCCCATCACAGCACAGCTCAACCAGACCAGGCCCGTCTCAGCACAGCTCAACCAGACCAAGCCCGTCTCAGCACAGCTCCTCCAGAGCTGGCCCATCACAGCACAGCTCTACCAGAACAGGCCCGCCTCACCACAGCTCTACCAGAGCAGGCCCATCACAGCACAGCTCAACCAGACCCGGCCCGTCTCAGCACAGCTCTTCCAGAACTGGCCCATCACAGTACAGCTCTACCAGAGCCGGCCCATCACAGCACAGCTCAACCAGACCCGGCCCGCCTCAGCACAGCTCTACCAGAGCCGGCCCATCACAGCTCTACTAGACCAGGCCCACCTCAACTCAGCCCAGCTCTACTCTAGGATCTGACAAAACACTGTCAATGGGAGTGCACCTCATGATGCAGTCCACACCATGTATCATATTCATCATCAACTTACATATAATGAGAGTTTTGAGCTTTGCCAGCCACACTGCCCTCCATACCAACCTCATCAATTTACGCCACAACCTCCCTTCCAGGTTAGTTTTGGTTACCCTCCCTACTCCCATCCCCAGGACAGGCCTAGGACATCTGGGGTGCACTGAGCTCTGCAAACACTGCTCTCCCAGTTCTTGAGGGAGGTCTGTCAAATGCTCATTCTGCTCTGCTCTCACGTTGTTGGCCAGGGACCTTGACAAAGTCTCAGCTCTCTCAACAAATAGCTGCAGATGACGCTATGCCTCTTAGCTCTTATGGGAAGGAGCTTAATACCCCTTCTGACTTAAAATCTCATAGGGGACTTGGACTAATGCACTTACAGTGGGGCAAAAAAGTATTTAGTCAGACACCAATTGTGCAAGATCTCCCACTTAAAAAGATGAGAGAGGCCTGTATAACTTTCATCATAAGTACACTTCAACTATGACAGACAAAATGAGAAAAAAAAATCCAGAAAATCACACTGTAGGATTTTTAATTAATTTATTTGAAAATTATGGTGGAAAATAAGTATTTGGTCACCTACAAACAAGCAAGATTTCTGGCTCTCACAGACCTGTAACTTCTTCTTTAAGAGGCTCCTCTGTCCTCCACTCGTTACCTGTATTAATGTCACCTGTTTGAACTTATTATCAGTATAAAAGACACTTGTCCACAACCTCAAACAGTCACACTCCAAACTCCACTATGGCCAAGACCAAAGAGCTGTCAAAGGACACCAGAAACAAAATTGTAGACCGGCACCAGGCTGGGAAGACTGAATCTGCAATAGGTAAGCAGCTTGGTTTGAAGAAATCAACAGTGGGAGAAATGATTAGGAAATGGAAGACATACAAGACCACTGATAATCTCCCTCGATCTGGGGCTCCACGCAAGATCTCACCCCGTGGGGTAAAAATTATCACAAGATCGGTGAGCAAAAATCCCAGAACCACACGGGGGGACCTAGTGAATGACCTGCAGAGAGCTGGGACAAAAGTAACAAAGCCTACCATCAGCAAGGGCATTGAAGATGAAACGTGGCTGGGTCTTTCAGCATGACAATGATCCCAAACACACCGCCCGGGCAACGAAGGAGTGGCTTCGTAAGAAGCATTTCAAGGTCCTGGAGTGGCCTAGCCAGTCTCCAGATCTCCATCCCATAGAAAATCTTTGGAGGGAGTTGAAAGTCCGTGTTGCCCAGCAACAGCCCCAAAACATCACTGCTCTAGAGGAGATCTGCATGGAGGAATGGGCCAAAATACCAGCAACAGTGTGTGAAAACCTTGTGAAGACTTACAGAAAACGTTTGACCTCTGTCATTGCCAACAAAGGGTATATAACAAAGTATTGAGATAAACTTTTGTTATTGACCAAATACTTATTTTCCACCATAATTTGCAAATAAATTAATTAAAAATCCTACAATGTCATTTTCTGGATTTGTTTTTCTCATTTTGTTTTGTCATAGTTGAAGTGTATCTATGATGAAAATCACAGGCCTCTCTCATCTTTCTAAGTGGGAGAACTTGCACAATTGGTGGCTGACTAAATACTTTTTTGCCCCACTGTAAATGGGCAAAGTATGATTAATAAAATAGGACACAATTTATATTAGGACTGACAGTCTGGAAACATGATTATATGGAAACATGGTTAAATAGTTGTGTCTGTTATTATAATGTATTTAGATGTGACAGATTACAGAAAAGGGGAGGAGTGGTCATATATGTACAATTTAATTGTATGGCATCCCAATCTTTAAATATTTATGTTCCCAAGAAAGTTGAGCTCTTGATTGTAGATGTGTTCGTAAACCAGAATAAACATTTATTTGTTGCTGGGATTTACCGCCTCCATTGCTGCCATGGCGGATGCTATTGGTGCTATATCTGAGTGTTTAACACCTTTTCTGTCCTCGGTGTTGGTCATTTTACGGGATTTTAATCTGGATTGGCTATCCCTGGCCTCAGATCAATTTAAGAGTTTATGCATTGATTTTAATCTGACTCAATTGATGTCAAAACCCACACAGCTAAATGTGAAAAAACCTGTTAACTTCTTATGGCTGGGGGCAGTATTGAGTAGCTTGGATGAATAAGGTGCCCAGACGTGCCCTGGAGGAAACTGCCTGCTTCTCTCCATTGATTGATTTAATTACTAATAACCTCCATAAATATGTGTCTAGTGGAGTATCTGCACATGATCTCAGTGACCATTATCCCATAGTATGTATTAGTGATACGAAACAGCAAAATGCTAATCCTCGTTTAATTAAGAAGTTACATTTTTTTCTGCTCAAGGATTTTTACATGACATGTTCTACTCTGATTTAGCCACCGTCTCCTGTATTCCTGAACCTGAGTTGGCTCTAGAAAATGTATCCTCCATATGTATTCCTCTGGCAGATAAACCTTCCCCTTTTAAACAATTCAGAGTCAAAGATAGATCGTAACCCTTGTGTTTCTTCTGAGTTATCTGAGCTCATTCAGATGAGAAATCAGGCCTGGGCCAAAGCAAGGAAAAAGCAACAGTTTCTCATCATTGCATTCTATACCAGAAAGTTGATTGGCCTTCTTTGATGTCACAGAGGTTGATGTCACAATCTCAGGGATGGCTATCTCTGGAAATTCTCTGGAAATGCTCTACTGAGTTCAGTAAATCAGCTTTTCTTGCACCTTATTATGTGGAACAATCTTCAAAATATTCTTAAAGTTGATGTTCTGGTGCCTCTAGGATAATTCAGAAAGGTGATTGAGGACCTCATTACTGATGAATGCGATGTTCTGGTGCCTCTAGGGCAATTCAGAAAGGTGATTGAGGACCTTATTACTGATTAATGTGATGTTCTGGTGCCTCTAGGGAAATTCGGAAAGGTGATTGAGGTCCTTATTACTGATTAATGTGATGTTCTGGTGCCTCTACGGCAATTCAAAAAGGTGATTGAGGACCTTATTACTGATTAATGTGATGTTCTGGTGCCTCCAGGGCATTTCAGAAAGGTGATTGAGGACCTTATTACTGATTAATGTGATGTTCTGGTGCCTCCAGGGCAATTCAAAACAGTGATTGAGACCTTATTACTGATTAATGTGATGTTCTGATGCCTCCAGGGCAATTCAGAAAGGTGATTGTGGACCTTATTACTGATTAATGTGATGTTCTGGTGCCTCCAGGGCATTTCAGAAAGGTGATTGTGGACCTTACTTTTGATGAATGTGATGTTTTGGTGCCTCTACGGCAATTCAGAAAGGTGTTTGTGGACCTTATTACTGATTGTGATGTTCTGATGCCTCCAGGGCAATTCAGAAAGGTGATTGAGGCCTTATTACTGATTAATGTGATGTTCTGGTGCCTCTACGGCAATTCAGAAAGGTGATTGTAGACCTTATTACTGATTGTGATGTTCTGATGCCTCCAGGGCAATTCAGAAAGGTGATTGAGGACCTTATTACTGATTAATGTGATGTTCTGGTGCCTCTACGGCAATTCAGAAAGGTGATTGAGACCTTATTACTGAATGTGATGTTTTGGTGCCTCTACGGCAATTCAGAAAGGTGTTTGTGGACCTTATTACTGATTGTGATGTTCTGATGCCTCCAGGGCAATTCAGAAAGGTGATTGAGGCCTTATTACTGATTAATGTGATGTTCTGGTGCCTCTACGGCTGTTCTTCATGTAAATTGGTAAAAGAGACCTTGGTCTCAATATGACTCCCTGATAAACTAAAGGTTAAATAAAATAAAAATATACAAACACACAATAAAGATACATTAGTATGTCATAACCTAAATGTAAGGAGGGTATTTTTGGCCTACATATTTATAACCTTCTACAAAATAAAAACAAGAAAAAGAACATTCGTCATTGAGACTTGCTGGGCAAAGGTGCCCAAGCACTTGTTCCAATGTCTCTGTGGAGATGTCATTTATCCCTATCTCCTCCCCTATGTCGCACCTTCACCAATTCAATGCCCATATAACGTAAGCCACTTAGGTCATGATTATGGCGATTGAAATGCCTGGCAACAGGTCATTCTTCATTGTTTTGTGAATGGAGCTCTTATGCTCACAAATCAATGCTTGCTTGGATATTAATGGAGGACTTATTCAATGTTGCAGTCAGACATGCAAAGTAATTCAAATAATTCAATAAAACCAGTACAAATCATGATAAAAGTGAAAAAGCCAAAACTAAGCACCTTTAATGTCTGCTGGTCTATGCGTGTGCCAAGACACTCTCCCAGTGTAGTGTGTGCTCTTGCAAGTGTGAGTGCACATGTTCTTACAAATGTGTGTGTGTGTGTGTGTGTGTGTGTGTGTGTGTGTGTGTGTGTGTGTGTGTGTGTGTGTGTGTGTGTGTGTGTGTGTGTGTGTGTGTGTGTGTGTGTGTGTGTGTGTGTGTGTGTGTGTGTGGGGGGCAAATATCAGTGCATGCCACAGTTATGAGCACACAACGTCTGATTCAGACCTCTGAATCACTGCACAAACAGAACACAGGAATGTAATCACTCCAAGCAGAGAGCAGAAGAGGGAGAGAGAAAGGGAGAGATAGACACGGAGAAACACACAGAGAGAGAGAGAGAGAGAGAGAGAGAGAGAGAGAGAGAGAGAGAGAGAGAGAGAGAGAGAGAGAGAGAGATTGACACAGAGAGAGAGAGAGAGAGAGAGAGAGAGAGAGAGAGAGAGAGAGAGAGATTGACACAGAGTAGCAGAGAGAGAGAGAGAGAGAGAGAGAGAGAGAGAGAGAGAGAGATTGACACAGAGTAGCAGAGAGAGAGAGAGAGAGAGAGAGAGAGAGAGAGAGAGAGAGAGAGAGAGGGAGAGAGGGAGAGATAGACACAGAGAAACACACAGAGAGGGAGAGAAACACACAGAGAGAGAGAGAGAGAGAGAGAGAGAGAGAGAGAGAGAGAGAGAGAGAGAGAGAGAGAGAGAGAGAGAGAGAGAGAGAGATTGGGCCAGCCTGTCAGTCAAAGTCCTGGCAGCAGCAACCAGCAGCCCACTCCACTAGTGACCACATACCTGCATTCTTTACTTCTGACCATACATAGAATCAGCCCCTATCACAGACTGCCGAGCTGAGACGAGCTATAAATATTGATTTTAGATACTCTGGCAAGTTCAAACTGTGAGGTAAACCCTGAAACTATGAACAGTTCGTTTTTTTTTATAAATAAAAGGAAAGAACTGAGTATTACTGTAATCTTTTTCTAGTCTGTGTGCTGTGCTGACTGTGATGTGACATACAGTACCATTAATTATATAGAGAGTGGACTGAAGGGCTTCACTCATTAACGTTAGACCATTGCTAAAGCACACCTCTGACATATGAGACTGATGTGGCTGTCACTCAGTGTCACTCATTGTGTCACTCAGCCTGCCAAACAGACTTTCATTAATCAAAGGCTCTTACCCAGAGAGACGAACACACCAACAACAGACATGAATTGCGGTATTCAGAATAATAATTGATTAAACTAACTAACTAACTAACTAACTAACTAACTAACTAACTAACTAACTAACTAATGCAGTCAGACATGACTGTTTGGCTGTCTTGTCCCATCTGCATACAACACATTGATGCTAATGACTCATTAATCTATGGTATCTGTTGCTAATAAATACATTTATTGAATAACAAAATAATAATTGTTCAGAGACAGGGACGTCCCTTGAGTCCATCTAAACTCTGTCCAGAGATGCGTTCTGTCTCCCAGTCAATCAGACTCTCTCCTACAGTGCATTACCCTAAAATAAAACTGGGATGTGATGAATTCATACAATGACAAACCATTATGGCCACTGTTCCCTCACAGATTGCCATAATTACACTTACAAATAGAATCCTATGTAGGACTAGGTGCCCCAAATTGCACTCTATTCCCTACATAGTGTACTTTTGACTAGAGCCCTATGGGGGTGATTCCACACCAGGACTGCTCGAAAATATTTTGGGTATCTCAGATTGTTCTGCCAATTCTCACATAGGATCTTCATCATGAGGAAGGATGTTTGACATGCTTTTTACATTTGTATCACATATTTTGGGGGGGGAAATCATGATGAGAGTGGCCATCTTAGGCACTTTTTATAGCTATAGATGCTTCCTGTAAGACCCATCTTGGTGTCATTATCCTCCTTATAGTGTGCTCTAACATATGGAGTATGTCTAGATTATAAAATACAATTTAGTTTGTTTGGAAAGCAAATGCCTACTGATGAAAAGAGAAGACTAATCCATCTGTAGAATCTATCAAATGTTTTCTCAGCTCTCAATTTTGAGCGAACAGCACTGTTTTTCAAAGTAGTCTAGCTTGAAACAAGCTATTGGTGCAAGAGCATCGGCCAATGCATATTCATGCTCTCTTTCTCAGTGGGTGAGTCAGTGCCACTCAAAAGTTTATTTAGTAGCCTATAATGTAGCCTATTATATTTCTTCCTCATATTGTCTCTTTTCATTGGCCTGGGCTATTGGTTGCATTCACAATGAGGTAATTTTTATTGATCTCAGTTTTTCAATGTCTGAGTAGCTACTCATTTCGGTTAATTGTGTGGTATTAAAAAATATTCTGCTAATGTCTCCAGCAGGGGTTGGAACTGGTTCAGGGAACAGAACAGAAAACCGGGAAAGATCAACATTTTTCAAAGATCAGAAATGGTACCAGGAACGAAACTGATCCATACTGTTCTGAAAAATAACCGTTATTTTAAAAGCCTGGGAACTGGTTTGTAACGTTTTTTTTATGTTTCAGGCATTTTTTTTATCAACTTCCACAACAAAACACAACAAGCGCCTCGGCAAAGCACTCTGTCTGTTACTCAGAAATGTATTCCAGTGTCTGCATGCAAGCTGAAAATCTTTGCCTGTGCTTGTGCGTGTTTAGGCGACCTGCCCCCCCCCCCTCTGAAGCATATGCTACTGTACTGACATTACTAGTTTGATTCAGAAGATAGGGAGTAGAGATTTTTTATTGTCTAGAAAATAATGGATTCACTTTTTCAATGCTAGTTAAGGACACTATAGGCCTATTTATTCACTACAAAAAGGTAAGACGTGTTTTTAATTGTGGTGCCGCTCTGCACACACAAGCTTGTTTGCTAGCTAGCTCAAAGGACAGGTGATGCAGATAATACATGTCATAACAAGATGCCCAGCGGTTCAAGCCTCCTCCTCAACCCTCTCTCACTCTCTCCCCACCCTGAAAAATCTCAGTGGCATCTTGTGCCATTGACTACACTTGTCTGTCACGCATGTAAACAATCAGCTTTCCTGCACTGACTGGTGAAGTCATTTAATGAGCTAAATGTAAACAACAGTTGATTTCACGGGTTGAAAAAGGAACAGAAAGGAACCATATAAGCTAAAGTAAGTCGCTCTGGATAAGAGCGTCTGCTAAATGACTTAAATGTAAATGTAAATATAAACCAGTACTTTTTGGGGGTTGGAACCAGTCCAGAACTTTTTCTTCCTCTGGTCGAGAACAGTGGAACGAATAAAAAAAAAATAGTGGTTCTGTTCAGAATTAACGATTGGAAAATAATTTTGGTTCCAATCCCTGGTCTCTAGTCATGTAAATTACGTAGAATTGCATGAAATGTGAAAGGCCCCCAAAAAATGTGGGTGTGCAAATCCTGGGGTGTGTGTTCTGTTGGTTTGCCTGGGATTTGTGGAGTAGGACAATGCCTATCTATGCACACATGCACAAGCACAAGCACACGTACACACACGCATGCATGTGCATACACACGCAAGCATTAACAGCTCCGTGAGATAGGACTGAGCCCGTAATTGCCTTATCTGTGGAAGGCCCAGACTTCAGCCATGACCTCAGTGCGCTGGGGTGGAAAAGATCTCTGGTATTCTACAGCCATCATTGTTTTAATGTGACATCACAATGTGTGTGATACGCTTTCACACAATCAGCACTGGAGTTCCCAGTACTGGGAGGTGGGGAATATTCTGATTGATTATGGTGGGAATCACACACATACCAATGCATGAAGACACACGCAGACACACACATACTCACATGAAGACATACAGCCATACAAACATACACACACAAAACACAGACACACACATATCTTCTGTATCATGGTCTTGGTGAAGCCTACACTAAATATTACAAGAGTCTATACATATCAGTGCTGCCCAATGAGAAGAGTCGTCGTGGAGAGGTCGTGGTATCTGTGGATTCAGAGCGAGAGAGAGGTCATGATTAAGTGACACTCATCCTTCATGCATGACAGATTTGGTGGTCAGGTCTGGAGAAGAGCCGACAATAACTGACATCATCATTAAGGGACAATTATCTTTCTAAAATGATTAGAAAAAAAATAAGATTGGCTTGCTACATCACTGGGGCCAAGCTCCCTGACAAAAATGTAATTCATTACATGTGTTATGTTTTATATTTCACATGTATCCTAAAAAAAAATTCAAAAATATATTTAACGATTTTCTTTCCGTATGGGAATTCTCTCCCTCTGTCCTCTTACATCACCTTTACCTCCTATCTCTCTTTCGCTCTTTCTGCTCCTCTTCCAGCTCATTCTCTTTTTCTACAATATCATTCTCCCCTCTGGTTTCATCAGACCAGAGAATCTTTTTTTTAGGTGCCTTTTGGCAAAATCCAAGCGTGCTTTCATGTGCCTTTTACTGAGGAGTGACTTACGTCTGGCCACTCTACCATAAAGGCCTGATTGGCGGAGTGCTGCAGAGATGGTTGTCCTTCTGAAAGGTTCTCCCATCTCCACAGAGGAACTCTAGAGTTCTGTCAGAGTTACTATAAGGTTTCTTGGTCACCTCCCTGACTAAGGCCCTTCTCACCTGATTGCTCAGTTTGGACCGGCGGCCGGCTCTAGAAAGAGTCTTGGTGGTTCCAAACTTCTTCCATTTAAGAATGATGGAGGACTCTGTGTTCTTGGGGACCTTAAATTCTGCAGAAACGTCTTGGTACCCTTCGCCAGATCTGTGCCTCAACACAATCCTGTCTCGGAGCTCTAAGGACAATTCCTTTAACCACATGCCTTCGTTTTTGCCCTGACATGCACTGTCAACATTCCCTCAAAAATCCAAGATGGCGTAGCAGTCAAGCGTCGTTGTCTTTGTCTTGTCGTGTCCCGTGTATATATCTTTTTATATCTTTTTTTTTCTTAACCCCAACTTCAACATACTCTCCTGCAACCCGTCTCACCCCATGTGTTTTGTATCTGCTATTTTATTTACTTTAGAACCGAAACCCCCAACAGAAGCTAGCCAGTAGTCAGCTAGCCACTGCTAGTGGCCATCAGCTAACCTTTAGCCCAGACAACTCCTGCCAGTCCGCACAGCGCAATTCAACCCAGAGCTTATTGGACTTCATTTTCTCCATATCCCCGGATTCCTACCACAAGCTCTGAACCTCTTCACCTGGATCATCGCAGCTAGCTAGCTGCTATCCAATTGGCTTCTTCTGGCTAACGTCTCTGTCCTGAAGCAAGCACCAATTAGCCAGGAGCTAGCCTATGCTAAGCCCATCTCCCGGCTAGCTGAAGAGGTCCATCAGCCACTCTTTGGGCTACAATACCTATTTTGCCAATTGGCCTGGACCTAATTTATTGCCAATACGGAGCCCCGCCGATCCATCACGAATGGACTTCCGACGTAATCCGCCCAAGGTTTTTTTTCAAAAGGCTCCTCCATTGTGACGTCCCCTGAATGCCCATCTGCTAACCTGCTAGCCACGGCCTACTGGCTGTCGAGAGTGTTAGCTGAAGTGGTCCATCAGCCAATTTACAACACAAACCCCTGAGGATCCATCACGACTGGTCTGTTAGCTGAAGAGGTCCATCAGCCAATTTACTACATGAACCCCTGAGGATCCATCACGACTGGTCTGCCGACGTAACCGCACGAGGGGGCTACAACAGACTTCATCCATTGCGACGTCCCTCTTTGGCCCTTCTGCTAGCCTGCTAACCCCGGCCCGCTAGCTGTCTGAATTACCGTGTCTCCAGCCCGCCCAGCTACTCACTGGACCCTATGATCACTCGGTTACGCATGCCTCTCCCTAATGTCAATATGCCTTGTGCATTGCTGTTTTGGTCAGTGATTATTGTCTTATTTCACTGTAGAGCCTCCAGCCCTGCTCAATATGCCTCAGCTAACCCTCTTGTCCCACCTCCCACATATGCGGTGACCTCACCTGGTTTAATCGATGCCTCTAGTGACAATACCTCTCTCATCGTCACTCAATGCCTAGGTTTACCTCCACCAAATTCACATCCTACCATAACTTTGTCTTTACATTATGCATTAAATATATTCTACCGCACCCAGAAACCTGTTCCTTTTACTCTCTGTTCCGAATGTACTAGACAACCAGTTTTCATAGCCTTTAGCCATACCCTTATCCTACTCCGCCTCTGCTCCTCTGGTGATGTAGAGGTTAATCCAGGCCCTGCAGTGCCTAGCTCCATTCCAATTCCCCAGGCGCTCTCATTTGTTGACTTCTGTAACTGTAAAAGCCTTGGTTTCATGCATGTTGACATTAGAAGCTTCCTCCCTACGTTTGTTCTATTCGCTGCTTTAGCACACTCTGCCAACCCGGATGTCCAAGCCGTGTCTGAATCCTGGCTTAGGAAGGCCACCAAAAACCCTGAAATGTCCATCCCTAAATATAACATTTTCTGACAAGATAGACCTGCCAAAGGGGGCGGAGTTGCAATATACTGCGAAGATAACCTGCAGAGTTCTGTCTTACTATCCAGGTCTGTGCCCAAACAATTTGAGCTTCTACTTCTAAAAATCCACCTTTCCAGAAACAAGTCTCTCACTGTTGCCGCTTGCTATAGACCACCTTTTACCCCCAGCTGTGCCCTGGACACCATGTGTATTGATTGCCCACGATCTATCTTCAGAGCTCGTGCTGTTAGGTGACCTAAACTGGGACATGCTGAACACCCCAGCCATCCTACAATCTAAGCTTGATGCCCTCAATCTCACACAAATGATCAATGAACCTCCCAGGTACAACCTCAATCAACCCCAATGAGGCACCCTCATAGATATCATCCTAACCAACCTGCCCTCCAAATACACCTCTGCTGTCTTCAACCAGGATCTCAGTGATCACTGCCTCATTGCTTGCATCCATAATGGGGCTGCGGTCAAACGACCACCCCTCATCACTGTCAAATGCTCCCTAAAACACTTCAGCGAGCAGGCCTTTCCAATCGACCAGGCCCGGGTATCCTGGAAGGATGTTGACCTCATTCCGTCGGTAGAAGATGCCTGGTTATTCTTTAAAAGTGTTTTCCTCACAATCTTAAAGAAGCATGCCTCATTTCTGTAGAACCAGCAACAGATATAACCCGTGGTTCACTCCAGACCTGACTGCCCTTGACCAGCACAAAAACATCCTGTGGCGTACTGCATTAGCATCGAATAGCCCCCGCGATATGCAACTTTTCAGGGAAGTTAGGAACCTATATGCACAGTTAGTTAGGAAAGCAAAGGCTAGCTTTTTCAAACAGAAATGTGCATCCTGCTGCACAAATCCCCAAAAGTTCTGGGACACTGTAAAGTCCATGGAGAATAAAAGCACCTCCTCCCAGCTGCCCACTGCACTGAGAAACATTGGCTGGGAAACATTGTCACCACTCATAAATCCACGTAAATTTAGAATTTCTGGCTTTCCACCTGGCCACCCCTACCCCGGTCAACAGCCCTGCACCCCCCACACCAAGCCTCCCCATTTCTTCTTCACTCAAAGCCAGATAGCTGATGTTCTGAAAGAGCTGCAAAATCTGGACCCCTACAAATCAGCCGAGCTAGACAATCTGGACCTTCTCTTTCTAAAATTATCAGCTGAAATTGTTGCAACCCCCATTACTAGGCTGTTCATCCTCGCTTTCGTATCATCTGAGATCCCCAAAGATTCGAAAGCTGCTGCGGTCAGCCCCGTCTTCAAAGGGAGAGACACTCTAGACCTAAACTGCTACAGACCTTTATCTATCCTTCCCTGCCTTACTACGGTCTTAGAAAGCCAAGTTAACAAACAGATCAACAACCATTTCTAATCCCACAGTACCTTCTTCGCTATGGAGTCTGGTTTCCGAGCAGGTCATGGGTGCATCTCAGCCACGCTCAAGGTCCGATATGAAATCATAACCTATATCAATAAGAGATAATACTGTGCAGCTGTATTCAAAGACCTGGCCAAGGTTTTTGACTCTGTCAATCACCATATTCTTTTCGGCAGACTCAACAGCCTTGGTTTCTCAAATGACTGCCTCACCTGGTTCACCAACTACTTCTCAGACAGAGTTCAGTGTGAAAAATTGGAGGGCCTGTTTTCTGGACCTCTGGCAGTCTCTATGGGGGTGCCACAGGGTTCAATTCTATGGCCGACTCTCTTCTCTGTATACATCAATGATGTCGCTCTTGCTGCTGGTGATTCTCTGATCCACCTCTACACCGACGACACCATTCTGTATACTTCTGGCCCTTCTTTGGACACTGTGTTAACTAACCTCCAGACGAGCTTCAATGCCATACAATTCTCATTCCGTGGCCTCCAACTGCTCTTAAATGCATGCTCTTCAACCGATCGCTACCAGCACATGCCTGCCTGTCCACCAACACTACTCTGGATGGTTCTGACCTAGAATATGTGGACATCTACAAATACCTTGGTGAGACTGTAAACTCTCCATCCAGACTCACATTAAGAATCTCCAATCCAAAATTAAATCTAGAATCAGCTTCCTATTTTTTCAACAAAGCATCCTTCACTTATGCTGCCAAACATACCCTTGTAAAATGGACTATCCTACCAATCCTTGACTTCGGCGATGTAATTTACAAAATAAACTCCAACACTCTACTCAGCAAATTGGATGCAGTCTATCACAGTGCCATCGGTTTTGTCACCAAAGCCCCCAAAACTACCCATCACTGCGACCTATATGCTCTCATTGGCTGGGCCTCAATTCATATTCGTCTCCAAACCCACTGGCTCCAGGTCATCTAAAGCCCCACCTTATCTCAGCTCACTGGACACCATAGCAGCACCCACCCGTAGCATGCGCTCCAGCAGGTATATTTCACTGGTCAAAGCCCAAAACCAATTCCTCTTTTGGCCTCCTTTCCTTCCAGTTCTCTGGTGCCAATGACTGGAACGAATTGCAAAAATCACTGAAGCTGGCAACTCATATCTCCCTCTGTCACGTTCTGACCTTTATTTCCTTTGTTTTGTCATTATTTAGTATGGTCAGGGTGTGAGTTGGGGTGGGCAGTCTATGTTTGTTTTTCTATGATTTGGGTATTTCTATGTTTCGGCCTAGTATGGTTCTCAATCAGAGGCAGTTGTCTCTGATTGAGAATCATACTTAGGTAGCCTGGGTTTCACTGTGTGTTTGTGGGTGTTTGTTTCCGTGTCTGTGTTTTTCACCACACGGTACTGTTTTGGGTTTCGTTCATTCCACGTTTATTTGTTTTTGTATTCAGTTGTTCATGTGTACATTTTCGTATTAAAAGAACCATGGACACTTACCACGTGGTCCTCTGATCCTTTTCGCCTCTCCTCTTCGGAAATCCCTTACACCCTCACTAACTTGTCAGAGCAGCTCACAGATCACTGCACCTGTTCATAGCCCATCTGAAAACAACACATCTATCTACCTCATCCCCATACTGTTATCTATTTATTTTGCTCCTTTGCCACCCAGTATCTCTACTTGCACATTCATCTTCTGCACATCTATCTGCACATCTATCACTCCAGTGTTTAATTTGCTATATTGTAATTATTTTGCCACTGTGGCCTATGTATTGCCTTACCTCCCTTATCTTACCTCATTTGCATACACTGTATATTGACTTTTTTTCTATTGTGTTATTGACTGTTTGTTTATTCCATGTGTAACTCTGTGTTATTGTTTGTGTCGAACTGCTTTGCTTTATCTTGGCCAGGTCGCAGTTGTAAATGAGATCTTGTTCTCAACTAGCCTACCTAAAGGTGAAATAAAATAAAAAATAAATGAGGTGAAATCAAATTAAAATAAAAGACCTTATATAGACAGGTCATGTCCAATCAATTGAATTTACCACAGGTGGACTCCAATCCAGTTGTAGAAGCATCTCAAGAATGAGCAATGAAAACAAGTTGCACCTGAACTCAATTTCGAGCCTCATAGCAAAAGGGCCTGAATACTTATGTAAATAAGTTGTTTATGTTTTTATTGTTAGTACATTTCTGGGAGTCACGTGGGACCGCCGAAAAAGATAGCAACACTTTAGAGAGCTCCTAATACCTGCATGAAATCCAACGGCATACACTTTCAATTTATTCTTAATTCCAGTGGGTCAGAAGTTTACAAACACTAAGTTGACTGTGCCTTTAAACAGCTTGGAAAAATCTAGAAAATGATGTCATGGCTTTAGAAGCTTCTGATAGGCTAATTGACAAAATTTGAGTCAATTGGAGGTGTACCTGTAGATGTATTTCAAGGCCTACCTTCAAACTCAGTGCCTCTTTGCTTCACATCATGGGAGAATCAAAAGAAATCAGCCAAGACCTCAGAAGAAAAATTGTAGACCTCCACAAGTCTGGTTCATCCTTGGGAGCAATTCCCAAACGCCTGAAGGTACCACGTTCATCTGTACAAACAATAGTACTCAAGTATAAACACCATGGGACCACGCAGCCATCATACCGATCAGGAAGGAGACGCGTTCTGTCTCCAAGAGATGGACGTACTTTGGTGCGAAAAGTGCAAAAAAGAGCAAAGGACCTTGTGAAGATGCTGGAGGAAACAGGAACAAAAGTATCTTTATCCACAGTCAAACGAGTCCTATTTCGACATAACCTGAAAGGCCACTCAGCAAGGAAGAAGCCACTGCTCCAAAACCGCCATAAAAATGGTTTGCAACTGCACATGGGGACAAAGGTTGTACTTTTTGGAGAAATGTCCTCTGGTCTCATGAAACAAAAATAGAACTGTTTGGCCATAATGACCATCGTTATGTTTGGAGGAAAAAGGGGGAGGCTTGCAAGCCGACGAACACTATCCCAAATGTGAAGCACGGGGGTGGCAGCATCATGTTGTTGGGTGCTTTGCTGCAGGAGGGACTGGTGCATGAGGCAGGAAAATGATGTGGATATATTGAAGCAACATCTCAAGACATCAGTCAGGAAGTTAAAGATTGGTCCAAATGGATCTTCCAAATGGACAATGACCCCAAGCATACTTCCAAAGTTAATGCAAAATGGCTTAAGGACAACAAAGGCAAGGTATTGAAGTGGCCATCACAAAGCCCTTTCCTCAATCCTATAGAAAATTTGTGGGCAGAACTAAAAAAGCGTGTGAGTGCAAGGAAGACTACAAATCTGACCCAGTTACACCAGCTCTGTCGGGAAATTCACCCAACTTATTGTGGGAAGCTTGTGGAAGACTAACCAAAATGTTTGACCCAAGTTAAACAAGTTAAAGGAAATTCTACTGTCGTGTCTATGGCATCATTACACTGAAGATTGTGATTTTAGCAAATCAATTCCCTGTAATTATTATAACGTGATTAAACTAATCATGTAAATGTAATTAACTAGGAAGTCAAGGAAAATCTTCAGATTACAAAATTATTTTCGAAAAATACCCTAAATGATGTTTATGGGACATCTAATATAACTTTTTCAGATATTTTAATATCTGATCAATTAGTCTTCTTATTAATGAATTATTCTTTACCTCACGTTATTCTCATTCCAAACGTCGTAAATGGTTGGTTATCTGCACGAACCCAGTCTTCACTATGAATCATCCATACATCAATCAATCTCAATCATTTCTTTATTAACAAACAAAATAGTCACAGAAATGCACAAACAAACAAACAAAGTAGATATGGTTACAAGGAAATGATAGGGAATGAGCCCTAGTGGGCTAAATGGTTGGTTACCGGTATGAATCATCCATACATCAATCAATCTCAATCATTTCTTTATTAACAAACAAAATAGTCACAGAAATGCACAAACAAACAAACAAAGTAGATATGGACAAAGGGACTGAGCGGATTGGGCAAAGGGACTGAGAAAGACAGAAGACACTACACAGTTGATGATTATAACAATTGAAATGCTAATCCTTTGCACATGAACGCACACTCATTCAGGAATAATTGCAATAAATATATGTATTTGCGTTCAGTGTGTCGTCGTGATCGCTGTTGGAATCATCCTTCTTTCTGTTGGAAGTTCATCCACTCGTCTTTCGTGGTTAGAAAGGATTCTTCAGAGTCACATTCCGAAATGTTCTTACAGAATAGATGTTTCAGTGGTTGTCAGCCTTCGCATTCAATGGTACACAATTCCTAGCTGCAGACTAGTAATTACAATCGAAGATTTGCTCTTATTCTGTCGGTATTGATAGTCTCAACAACCATTACAACCTTAGGGTTTATGGTGTCTACTCAAACCTTAGCCCTCTCGGTAATCGAGGTAAGCTTGGTCTCCTGGGAAATTCCCAAGGTGGGGGTAATATCCAGAACGGTAGGAAAGGGCTGTCCCATGACACCAGACCAATGTCGGTGCTCATGGGGCGGGCCTATGACTTAGTTAACCTCTCTGGGATTAGTGGGACGCTAGCGTCGACCTCAATAACAGCCAGTGAAATTGCAGGGCGCCAAATTCAAACAACAGAAATCTCATAATTAGAATTCCTCAAACATCCAAGTATTATACATCATTTTAAAGATAAACTTCTTGTTAATCCAACCACAATGTCCGATTTCAAACATTTACGGCGAAAGCACACCATGCGATTATGTTAGGACAGCACCTAGCCACAAAAACATACAGACATTTTCCAGCCAAGGAGAGGGCTCACAAAAGTCAGAAATAGTGATTAAATTAATCACTAACCTTTGATGATCTTCCTCTGGTGGTACTCCCAGGACTTCATGTTACACAATAAATGTTTGTTTTGTTCAATAAAGTCCCTCTTTATGTCCAAAACCCCCAGTTTAAATTGCCTCGTTATGTTCAATAATGCATTGTCTCAAATAACATCTGGTGAAATTGCATAGAGCCAAATCAAAATACAGAAATATTCATCATAAACATTGTTGAAAGATACAGGTGTTATACATAGGCTTAAATATATACTTCTCGTTAATCCAGCCGCTGTGTCAGATTTCAAAAAGGTTTTAAGGCGAAAGTAAACCATGCTATTATCTGAGGATAGCACTCCATCAAACAAACACATAACATTCATATTTCAATCCGCCAGGCACGACACTAAATGCAGAAATAACAATATAATTCATGTCTTAACTTTGAAAATCTTCTTTTCTTGGCACTCCAATATGTCTATAAACATGACAAATGGTCCTTTTGTTCGATTAATTCTGTCGTTATATATCTCGAAAATGTCCATTTATTTGGCGTGTTTGATCCAGATAAACACTGGTTCCAACACGCGCAACATGACTACAAAATATCTAATAAGTTACCTGTAATCTTTGTCCAAACATTTCAAACAACCTTTCTAATACAACTTTAGGTATTTTTTAAGGTAAATAATCGATCAAATTTAAGAATGCGTTGAAAACTGCGTTCAATAGCGGATAAAAACAAATTGGAGCGAGCCCCAACCACAACAGGACACTTCACTCAACCCTCATTCTGAACTGCCCTACTTCTTAATTTCTCAAAGGAAAAACATCAACCAATTTCTAAAGAATGTTGACATCCAGTGGAAGCAATAGAAACTGCAAGCAAGTGCCTTATAAATGTAGATCCCCACAGAATAACATTGCAAAAAAGAATTTCCTGGTTGGTTTGTCCTTGTGGTTTCGCCTGTCAAATACGTTCTGTTATACTCACAGACATCATTCAAACAGTTTTAGAAACTTCAGAGTGTTTCCTAACCAAATCTACTAATAACATGCTTATCCCAGCTTCTGGGCCTGAGTAGCAGGCAGTTTATTTTTGTAACGCTTTTCATCCGAAAGTGAAAATACCGCCCCCTAGTCTAGAGAGGTTTTAAACTCCAAAAGGAATTGGAGTTGCCTTCATTAAACAGTTTATTTACATTACATAATTTCACAAATTGTTTAATCTTTCATTCATTTTATACAACAATTGGATGCAAGCCTCACAACTGAGACCCTTGTATAAACAGAGTTATGGTACTGTGGCTGTATTGTCTCTCATGAGTTTCACAAACATTAAATGAAATGGACCGGTCATTGTAGGATTCTTCCCCGACCGTGTACACATTCTCCAAAACATGGACATTGTTCAGTTCTCAAGTTCTGTGATGGAGAAGAGTTTTGTTTGTTCTCCTGTGAAACCTTCTACCTCTATTCTGCCTGGCCATGAGGAGAGAGACTCCTCTAGGAATTTATGACCTGCGAAAACAGAGCCTGGGTGTAGGGGGAAGAGAGAGATGGTGAGAGATGGTGAGAGATGGTGAGAGAGAGAGAGAGAGAGAGAGAGAGAGAGAGAGAGAGAGAGAGAGAGAGAGAGAGAGAGAGAGAGAGAGAGAGAGAGAGAGAGAGAGAGAGAGAGAGAGAGAGAGAGAGAGATGGGGATGGTGCTTGCTATACCCAAAGAGAGCCACGTCATGACACTACCAAATACTAATTGAGTGTATGTAAACTTCTGACCCACTGGGAATGTGATGAAGGAAATCAAAGCTGACATTAATCAATATCTCTACTATTATTCTGACATTTCACTTTCTTAACATAAAGTGGTGATCCTAACTGACCTAAGACAGAGAATTCTTACTAGGATTAAATGTTAGGAATTGTGAAAAACGGAGTTTACCTGGTATTAAAAAATATTTTGGAGGAGTTTGTATCATTTGATTTACACAACATCTTTGAATATGTTATTTCTTGTTTGTTTCATAATAAAAAATATTTAAGACAAAAAAACTGAATTTGAGTGTGCATAACTATTTACCCCTCCTAAGTCAATAATTTATAGAGCCACTTTATAATACTTTATAGAGCCACAATTACAGCTGCATGTCTCTTTGGGCATGTCTCTATAACCTTGACATATCTAGCCACTGGGATTTCTGCCCATTCTTCAAGGCAAAACTGCTTCAGGTCGGATGAGTTCAGCTGGTGTACAGCAATCTTTAAAACTTCTTCGGGATCAGTGTCCCTTCCACAGGACGGTTGAGCTAACGTAGGTTAATGCGATTAGCATGAGGGTATAAGTAACAAGAACATTTCCTAAGACATAGACATATCTGATATTGGCAGAAAGCTTAAATTCTTGTTAATCTAACTGCACTGTCCAATTTACAGTAGCTATTACAGTGAAATAATAACATGCTATTGTTTAAGGATAGTGCACAATTTTGAACATTAATTTAGTTTAGTTAATAAACAAACTAGTTATTAAGTGATTAATAAACAACATCAGGCACATTTGGGCAGCCTTGATTCAACAATTTGAACAGAAATGCAATGGTTCATTGGATCAGTCAAACACTTTACACATACACTGACAGCCATCTAGTGGCCAAACTCTACATTTCACCTGGACTGGAATAATACATTATGGCCTTTCTCTTGCATTTCAAAGAAAACAAAATAACGGTTGGTTCATTCTTTGTATGATCATTTACCAGATCTATTGTGTTATATTCTCCTACATTCCATTCACATTTCCACAAACGTCAAAGTGTTTCCTTTCAAATGGTACCAAGAATATGCATATCCTTGCTTCAGAGCCTGAGCTACAGGCAGTTAGATTTGGGTATGTCATTATAGGCGAAAATTGAAAAAAGGGAGGATCCTTAAGAGGTTTTGAAGTCATACAACAGGTTCTCAATTGGATTGAGGTCTGGGCTTTGACTAAGCCATTCCACAACATTTGTTGTGGAATGGTGTTGCTTTACCAGTATGCGTAGGGTCATTGTCCTGCTGGAAGGTGAACATCCGTCCCAGTCTCAAATCTCTGGAAGACTAAAGCAGGTTTCCCTCAAGAATTTCCCGGTATTTAGCTCCATCCATCATTCCTTCAATTCTGACCAGTTTCCCAGTCCTGCCGATGAAAAACATCGGCATGGTGTTCTCAGGGGGATGAGAGGTGTTGGGTTTGCGCCAGACATAGTGTTTTCCTTGATGGACAAAAAGTTACATTTTAGTCTCATCTGACCAGAGCACCTGCTTCCATATGTTTGGGGAGTCTCCCACATGCCTTTTGGTGAACACCAAATGTGTTTGCTTATTTTTTTCTCTGGCAACTCTTCCGTAAAGACCAGTTCTGTGGAGTGTACGGCTTAAAGTGGTCCTATGGACAAATACTCCCATCTCCACTGTGGAGCTTTGCAGCTACTTCAGGGTTATCTTTGATCGCTTTGTTGCCTCTCTGATTAATGCCCTGCTTGCCTAGTCTGTGAGCTTTGGTGGGTGGCCTTATCTTGGCAGGTTTGTTGAGGTGCCATATTCTTTCCATTTTTTAAATAATGGATTTCATGGTGCTCTGTGGGATGTTCAAGAAATTACCAAGAAACTGAAGATCTCGTACAACGCTGTGTTTACACCCTTCACAGAACAGTGCAAACTCTCCCTAACCAGAATAGAAAGGGGAGTGGGAGGCCCCGGTGCACAACTGAGCAAGAGGACAAGTACATTAGAGTGTCTAGTTTGAGAAAGAGACGCCTCACAAGTCATCAACTGGCATTTTCATTAAATAGTACCCTTAAAACAAACACTAGTCTCAACGTCAACAGTGAAGAGGCGACTCTGGAATGTTGGCCGCGTGTTCTGGTAATATTGCTAGCAAGAAACGGCAATTGGGTTGAACGTGAGATGTCTTTAGTAAACCCCCGTTCCCGAATTGAAGGGGACCTTTTTGTGCTTGAAGTGAATGTTTTTTTACAAGAACGGCTAGCTTGGCATTAGTTATGCTAGAAAACAGAGAAAAGCCGTTCTCCTTTGTTTACAGAAGAAATCCCGCGCTTTGCGTGACAGAAGTTCCGACCTTTGCTGGAATCCCGTGTGATTTCAGCTTTCAGGGGTAAGTGACCCCTTGTGGTGAAGAATCGGCAGCAATTTCTTGTGATTTTTTAAAATCTTCCATTGTGATGGAAAAACATTTTCTCACATCTGTAACAACTGGTTACACTTCATAATATACAACCAACCTCAACTGATTGGATATTGTTGTCTCATTCAATTTAACTTTGGGACTGGGGGCAGTATTGAATAGCTTGGATAAAAAGGTGCCCGTAGTAAACTGCCTGCTACTCAGGCCTAAAAACTAGAATATGCATATAATTAGTAGATTTGGATAGAAAACACTGAAGTTTCTGAAACTGTTTGAATTATGTCTGTGAGTATAACAGAACTCATATGGCAGGCAAAAACCTGAGAAAAAATCCAACCAGAAAGTGGAAAATCTGAGGTTTGTAGTTTTTCAAGTCATTGCCTATCGAATATACAGTATCTATTATTATATCTATGGGATCATATTGCACTTCCTAAGGCTTCCACTAGATGTCAACAGTCTTTAGAACCTTGTTTGAGGCTTCTACTATGAGGTGGGAGAGAAAGAGAGCTCTTTCAATCAGGTGTCTGGCATGAGCTGATCACGTGAACACCCGTGAGAGCGACCTGCGTTCCACGAAGACAAAGGAATTCTCCGGTTGGAACATTATTGAAGATTTCTGTTAAAAACATCCTAAAGATTGATTCTATACATCGTTTGACATGTTTCTACAGATTGTTTCTACAGATTTTGACTTTTCGTCTGGACCTAGTGATCGTGCCTCATGAATTTGGATTACTGGGCTGAATGCGCAAACAAAAAGGAGGTATTTGGACATAAATGATGGACTTTATCGAACAAAACAAACATTTATTGTGGAACTGGGATTCCTGGGAGTGCATTCTGATGAAGATCATTAAGGGTAGGTGAATATTTATAATGCTATTTCTGACTTCTGTTGACTCCACAACATGGCGGATATCTGTAACAGTAATTAAAGAGCAGCAGTAAAATAATAATAGCGAGACTATATACACGGGGGTATCGGTACCCCCTGGAGAGCGTGACTCCGGTTGCAACCAAGCTCGTAACCGGAGCTTGGTACACAAAAGAGTGAAGATGACAGAAGGTTTCAGACTTCACCTCTCTCAGGTATCCCTACGTCTCTTCCACTTGGCCATTCGGCCCAGAGAAGAATAGTGCATCCTCGCCAACATAGCCAAAGCTCGGCTTCTCCTCTTTGCCTTTCGGCCCATACTTCCTCACAGAATGAGGCAAACCCTTAGGTTTGTGTTGTGGTCTATATTCAGAACCACATTCCTGTAAACCTAAGAGACGATCTAATGTTAAATACTGTTGAAGTAATGTGGCTACAGGTTCATCTGCCTCACCTAAAGCCCATTCTTGTGGGAAGCTGCAATAGACCACCAAATGCTAGCAGTCAGTATCTGGATAATATGTGTGAAATGCTTGACAATGTATGTGATATCAACAGAGAAGTTTATTTTCTGGGTGATTTAAATATTGACTTGCTATCATCAAGCTGTCCACTCAAGAAAAAACTTCAAACTGTAACCAGTGCCTGCAACCTGGTTCATGTTGACAGTCAGCCTACCAGGGTAGTTACAGCATAGGAATTAAATCATTAAATCATCAATATCTGTTGTCACATCTTCACTAATGCTGCAGAAATTGACTTTAAAGCAGTATCCAGATCCATAGGATGTAGTAATCACAATATAGTAGCCATATCTAGGAAAATCAAAGTTCCAAAGGCTGGGCCTATTATAGTGTATAAGAGGTCATACAAGAAGTTTTGTAGTGATTCATATGTTGATGATATAAAGAACGTTTGCTGGTCTGTGGTGTGTAATGAGGACCAACCAGAAGCTGCACTTGACACATTTATGAAACTACTTATTCCAGTTACTAATAAGCATACACCCATTAAGAAAATTACTGTAAAAACTGTGAAATCCTCTTGGATTGATGAGGAATTGAAAAATTGTATGGTGGAGATGGATGAGGCAAAAGGTATGGCAAATAAATGTGGCAGCACAACTGATTGGCAAACATAATACAAAATAAGAAATCAAGTGACTAAACTAAATGAAAATAAACTATATTATGAAACAAAGATCAAATACACTGCTCAAAAAAATAAAGGGAACACTAAAATAACACATCCTAGATCTGAATGAATGAAATATTCTTATTAACTACTTTTTACTTTACATAGTTGAATGTGCTGACAACAAAATCACACAAATATTATCAATGGAAATCAAATTTATCAACCCATGGAGGTCTGGATTTAGAGTCACACTCAAATTAAAGTGGAAAACCACACTACAGGCTGATCCAACTTTGATGTAATGTCCTTAAAACAAGTCAAAATGAGGCTCAGTAGTGTGTGTGGCCTCCACGTGCCTGTATGACCTCCCTACAACGCCTGGGCATGCTCCTGATGAGGTGGCGGGTGGTCTCCTGAGGGATCTCCTCCCAGACCTGGACTAAAGCATCCGCCAACTCCTGGACAGTCTGTGGTGCAACGTGGCGTTGGTGGATGGAGCGAGACATGATGTCCCAGATGTGCTCAATTGGATTCAGGTCTGGGGAACGGGCGGGCCAGTCCATAGCATCAATGCCTTCCTCTTGCAAGAACTGCTGACACACTCCACCCACATGAGGTCTAGCATTGTCTTGCATTAGGAGGAACCCAGGGTCAACCGCACCAGCATTTGGTCTCACAAGGGGTCTGAGGATCTCATCTCGGTACCTAATGGCAGTCAGGCTACCTCTGGCGAGCACATGGAGGGCTGTGCGGCCCCCCAAAGAAATGCCACCTCACACCATGACTGACCCACCGCCAAACCGGTCATGCTGGAGGATGTTGCAGGCAGCAGAACGTTCTCCACGGCGTCTCCAGATTGTCACGTCTGTCACATGTGCTCAGTGTAAAGCTGATTTCAAATGTGAAGAGCACAGGGCGCCAGTGGCACCAATCTTGGTGTTCTCTGGCAAATGCCAAATGTCCTGCACGGTGTTGGGCTGTAAGCACAACCCCCACCTGTGGACGTCGGGCCCTCATACCACCCTCGTGGAGTCTGTTTCTGACCATTTGAGCAGACACATGCACATTTGTGGCCTGCTGGAGGTCATTTTGCAGGGCTCTGGCAGTGGTCCTCCTGCTCCTCCTTGCTCAGAGGCGGGGGTAGCGGTCCTGCTGCTGAGTTGTTGCCCTCCTACGGCCTCCTCCACGTCTCCTGATGTACTGGCCTGTCTCCTGGTAGCGCCTCCATGTTCTGGACACTACGCTGACAGACACAGCAAATCCTCTTGTCACAACTCGCATTGATGTGCCATCCTGGATGAGCTGCACTACCTGAGCCACTTGTGTGGGTTGTAGACTCCGTATCATGCTACCACTAGAGTGAAAGCACCACCAGCATTCAAAAGTGACCAAAACATCAGCCAGGAAGCATAGGAACTGAGAAGTGGTCTGTCGTCACCACATGCAGAACCACTCCTTTATTGGGGGTGTCTTGCTAATTGCCTATAATTTCCACCTGTTGTCTATTCCATTTGCACAACAGCATGTGAAATGTATTGTCAATCAGTGTTGCTTCCTAAGTGGACAGTTTGATTTCATAGATGTGTGATTGACTTGGAGTTACATTGTGTTGTTTAAATAAGTGTTCCCTTTATTTTTTTGAGCAGTGTATTTAAAGATGATGGTAAAAAGCTTTGGGGCACCTTAAATTATATTTTGGGGGAAAAAAGTAAACACAGCTCCATCATTCATTGAATCAGATGGCTAGTTCACCAGAAAGCCCAGTGATTTCTGGGGGTCAAACTACCTGCCCTCCAGGACACCTACACCACCCGATGTCACAGGAAGGCCATAAAGATCACCAAGGACAACAACCACCCGAGCCACTGCCTGTTCACCCCGCTATCATCCAGAAGGCGAGGTCAGTACAGGTGCATAAAAGCAGGGACCGAGAGACTGAAAAACAGCTTCTATGTCAAGGCCATCAGAATGTTCAACAGCCACCACTAACATTGAGTGGCTGCTGCCAACATACTGACTCAACTCCAGCCACTTTAATAATGGAAATTCATGTAAAAAATCATGTATCACTAGCCACTTTAAACAATGCCACTTAATATAATATAATGTTTACAAACCCTACATTACTCATCTCATATGTATATGTACAGTATATACTGTACTCGATACCATCTACTGCATTTTGCCTATGCCGTTGTGTACCATCACTCATTCATATATCTTTATGTACATATTCTTTATCCCCTTACACTTGTGTGTATAAGGTAGTAGTTGTGGAATTGTTAGGTTAGATTACTCGTTGGTTATTACTGCATTGTCAGAACTAGAAGCACAAGCATTTTGCTACACTCCCATTAACATCTGTTAACCATGTGTATGTGACAAATAACATTTGATTTGATATTTCCAACTCCTTCAATTACTTTTTCATTGGCAAGATAAGCAAACTTAGGGATGACGTGCCAGCAACAAACGCTGACACTATACATCCAAGTATGTCGGACCAAATAATGAAAGATGTTGCATTTTACTTTTGAATTCCGTAAAGTCAGTGTGGAAAAGGTGAAAAAAAAAATGTTTCTTTCGACAATGACAAGCCACCGGGGTCTGACAATCTGGATGGAGAATTACTGAGGATAATAGCAGATGACATTGCCACTCCTATTTGCCACGTCTTCAATTTAAGGCTACTAGAAAGTTTGTGCCCTCAGGCCTGGAGGGAAGCTAAAGTCATTCCGCTACCCAAGAATAGTAAAGCCCCCTTTCCTGGCTCAAATAGCCGACCAATCAGCCTATTACCAACCCTTAGTAAACTTCTGGAAAAAAATGTGTTTGACCAGATACAATGCCATTTCACAGTAAACAAATTAACAGACTTTCAGCACGCTTATAGGGAAGGACACTCAACAAGCACAGCACTTACACAAATGATTGATGAGAGAAATGACTGATAAAATGATTGTGGGGGCTGTCTTGTTAGACTTCAGTGCCGCTTTTGACATCATCGATCATAGTCTGCTGCTGGAAAAACGTATGTGTTATGGCTTTACACCCCCTGCTATAATGTGGATAAAGAGTTACTTGTCTAACAGAACACAGAGGGTGTTTTTTAATGGCATCCTCTCAAACATAATCCAGGTAGAATCAGGAATTCCCCAGGGTAGCCATTTAGGCCCCTTGCTTTTTTCAATTTTTACTAACAACATGCCACTGACTTTGACTAAAGCCAGAGTGTCTATGTATGTGGATGACTCAACACTATACACGTCAGCTACTACAGCAACTGCAATGACTGAAACACTTAACAAAGAGCTGCAGTTAGTTTCAGAGTGGGTGGCAAATAATACATTTGCCCTAAATATTTTTAAAACTAAAATAATTTTATCTGGGACAAAACATTCACTAAACCCTAAACCTCAACTAAATATTGTCATAAATAATGTGGAAATTGATCAAGTTGAGATGAGTAAACTGCTTGTTGTAATTTTAGATTGTAAACTGTCGTGGTCAAAACATATTGATGCAGTAGTAGCTGAGATGGGGAGAAGTTTGTCCATAATAAAGTGATGCTCTGCCTTCTTAACAACACTATCAACAAGGCAGGCCCTACAGGCCCTAGTTTTGTTGCACCTGGACTACTGTTCAGTCGTGTGGTCACATGCCACAAAAAATAGGTAGGGGCCTGAGGGGCCTGAGGGCACACAGTGTGTTGTGAAATCTGTGAATGTAATGTTTTTTAAATTGTATAAACTGCCTTAATTTTGCTGGACACCAGGAAGAGCAGCTCCGGCCTTGGCAGCAGCTAATGGGGATCCATAATAAATGCAAAAAAAAATACTAAACCCTCCACCTGCACTTGGCGTGGAACGCCTTGACAAAATTGTCAAGAACTTCTGCAACTTTGACCCCGTTCCAAGGGAAGCCAAACGACACAGAGACGTTCTTACCAGACATAAAGGTCGCCTTGGATGGCTACCCGGATGCTAGGGATACCAACATGCTTTATCTGTTGAAGCGAACATTGAATAGACACACGTGACAAGGTTCGTCCGTCTACAATAGCAACACGTGCAAAACGACTTCACAAAACTGGCCACGGCTTTGAAAATAGAATTCAGTGTTTCTGCGACTCACAAACATGACAGCTCGCTGGCTAACACTGCCATCAGGGATACGATCGGTGAGAGATGACGCATAAGAACGGTATCTACCACAAAACTACGATACCAATAACCACCACGGTGGTCGCCAGTGAAACGAATACCGCAAAAATCAACCCGATTGCTACGTTCCTGCTCCCAACCCACACAAAAGGTCAGGGCTCAAGGGTAACAAGGGTGACTGTCAAGTCCTGACCTTAGTTCCTTTGTTTTGTCTTTTGTTTTAGTATGGTCAGGGCGTGAGTTGGGTGGGTAGTCTATGCTAGTTTTCTATGATTTTCTATTTCTGTGTTTGGCCTGGTATGGTTCTCAATCAGAGGCAGCCGTCAATCGTTGTCCCTGATTGAGAACCATATTTAGGTAGCCTGTTGTCCATTGTGTTTTGTGGGTGGTTATTTTCCGTGTTTGTGTTTGTGCCACACGGGACTGTTTTGTTTGTTTCATTGTTATTGTTACGTTGTTATTTTGTAGTGTTCAGTTTTTTTCATGTTAAAATGTACACATACCAAGCTGCAAATTGGTTCGACCTCTCTTACTCTTCATCAGAGGAGGACGAATGCTGTTACAGAACCACCCACCAAGAAAGGACCAAGCAGCGTGGTAACGCACAGCTGCAGCAGCGGCCGGAATCGCAAGACTCCTGGAAATGGGAGGAGATTCTGGATGGCAAGGGACCCTGGGCACAGGCTGGAGAATATCGCCGCCCCAAGGCTGAGCTGGAGGCAGCGAAAGCCAAGAGGCGGTGGTATGAGGATGCAGCGCGGCGGCGCGGCTGGAAGCCCGAGAGGCAGACCCAAGAATTTATTGAGGGGGGCACACGAGGAGTAAGGCTAAGTCAGGTAGGAGACCTGAGCCAACTCCCTGTGCTTACCGGAGAGCGAGAGGGACCGTTATGCCGTGAGGCACACGGTGTCCCCGGTGCGTGTGCATAGCCCGGTGTGGTACATTGCAGTGCTTCGTATCGGCCGGACATGAGTGGGCATCGAGCGAGGTGCCATGAAGCCGGCTCAGCGCGTCTGGTCTCCAGTGCGTCTACACGGGCCGGTGTACATGGCACCAGCCCTACACATGGTGTCCCCGGTTCGCCAGCACAGCCCAGTGCGGGCTATTCCACCTCGCCGCACTGGCCTGGCTACGGGGAGCATTCAGCCAGGTAGGGTTGGGCAGGCTTGGTGCTCGAGACCTCCAGTGCGCCTCCACGGTCCGGTCTATCCGGTGCCACCTCCACGCACCAGCCCTCTGGTGGCAGCCCCCCGCACCAGGCTGTCTCTCTCTCTCCTTCCTACAGGTGCTCCCGCCTGTCCAGCGCTGCCAGAACCTTCCTCCTCTCCAGCGCTGCCAGTGTCTCCCGTCTGTCCTGAGCTGCCAGAGTCTCCCGTCTGTCCTGAGCTGCCAGAGTCTCCCGTCTGTCCTGAGCTGCCAGAGTCTCCCGCCTGTCCTGAGCTGCCAGTCTCCCGTCTGTCCTGAGCTGCCAGAGTCTCCCGTCTTTCCTGAGCTGCCAGAGTCTCCCGTCTGTCCTGAGCTGCCAGAGTCTCCCGTCTGTCCTGAGCTGCCAGAGCCGCCAGTCTGTCCAGCGCTGCCAGTCTGTCCTGAGCCGCCAGAGCCGTCTGTCAGCCAGGAGCCGCCAGAGCCGTCTGTCAGCCAGGAGCCGCCAGAGCCGTCAGTCAGCCAGGAGCTGCCAGAGTCAGTCGCCTGTCACGCCGGCGATGCCAGAATCTCCCTTCACTCCGGAGCTGCCGGAGTCTCCCGCCTGTCCGGCGCTGCCGGGGTCTCCCGCCTGTCTGGCACTGCCGGAGTCGTCCTTCACTCCGGCGCTGCCGGAATCTCCTGCCCATTCGGGACCCGTGGCTCAGGTCCCCAGTCCGAGGTCGGCAGCGAGGGTCGCCGCTCTTAAGAGGCCACGGAGGCGGTTAAGGAGGCGGAGAAAGACTATGATGGAGTGGGGTCCACGTCCCGTGCCATAGCCGCCACCGTGGACAGACACCCACCCAGACCCTCCCCTATTAGGTTCTGGTTTTGCGGCCAGAGTCCGCACCTTTGGGGGTGCTGTCATGTTCTGACCTTAGTTCCTTTGTTTTATTATGGTCAGGGCGTGAGTTGGGTGGGTAGTCTGTTAGTTTTTCTATGATTTTCTATTTCTGTGTTTGGCCTGGTATGGTTCTCAATCAGAGTCAGCTGTCAATCGTTGTCCCTGATTGAGAACCATATTTAGGTAGCCTGTTTTGTGGGTGGTTATTTTCCGTGTTCGTGTTTGTGCCACACGGGACTGTTTCGTTTGTTTCACGTTGTTATTTTGTATTTTGTAGTGTTCACTTTTGTCATATTAAAATGTACACATACGACGCTGCAAATTGGTCCGACCTCTCTTACTCTTCATCAGAGGAGGACGAATGCTGTTACAGTGACAAAGGGTTCAATGACGACCGAAGCACTCCACTTTGTGGGGAATATGATTATAAAATGCAACTCTGAAAGTCGCTACCCGGAAACAGACCTAAAGGACTGAGCTAATTTATTCAGGCTCGACAATATCACTCCTCTCTCAAACGTTGTTTAATGATCTCAAAGGGCCTGTGGACCCACCTAAATGTTGGTAAACGCTGAAAGATCTGACACTAAACTTCAAGGTTTCACTCAGTCTACCTCGCCTCTCACAATCTGACTCATGCTGAAACTACACTTCCAGAACGTATTGCTTGTTCACCCTGTGTATGTTTACCAGCCTCGACACTGAACACCTGCTACTCGGAGCAGACTTGATGGATTGTTTGGTCCCACTGATGGATTGTTAAAACAACAAATTGGGGTCATAAGTCAAACCCTACCACCCCTCCCCCGATTGGAGTAAACTAATAAACAATAACACTATGCTTCTATGTACTATACACATTTTACAGACAATCTATTTTACAATAGTTATATTGTGTTTGTTTTTAGTCCTTCCTCTATTTCTGATGTCCATTCGGTTTGATTTCTATTTGTAACTGTGCTATTTCACAAAATTTCCGAACCTATAAACATTTTACAGACACGTATGTTTTACATTGGTTATCAGTCCCACACTTTAACTCCTCCCATTGATCTCTTAACACCATCCATTTTGTATTTCTATTTGCCACATATTTTTCAACCGTGCTGTGATGCTTCATAAAAGTACTGAACCTTTCTATTCTCATAGCTTCTACAGATTGTCAATTAAAGATACACATTTTTGCTAAAATAATGATTATATTATTAATTGATTGACTATGACTTTTCAGAATACCCAGTATTGCTATTTGCATAGTTCTAAGTAAATGTTGCAATTCTGCAGCCATTCCTGGACCTGTGACCAAAAACGAGCTGTGACCAAAAGCTACTGCACTGTCAGCCCTTTCACTTGCATCACAGAACACGTGTAGTTTCAGGGTGTGGTTATTCTGTGGCCGCATGTCTGTTCTGTACCACCTTGAGAAGGTGATGCATTCTGGAGCAAGAGACACTCTAGTACAAATCAGAGATCGATACTGGATCTTGAGTGCTAGGCAGCTAGTCAAGAGCACAGTGGCAAGATGTATAGTGTGCAAGAGATTCAAGGCAAGGGCCGGACAGCAGGTCACTGCGCCTTTACCAAAAGACAGAATAACAGAATCCCCACCATTCGAATTTTGCAGGACCGCTCTGTGTGAAAGAAAATGGTTCTGTGAAGAAGTCCTACATTGCACTGTTCACTTGTTCTGTAACCAGAGCAGTGCATTTGGAACTGGTCTCAGATCAGTCAACAGACATTCCTGTTAGCTCTAAAAAGATTAATCTCAAGGAGAGGATTATGCAAGGTAATCTACTCAGACAATGCAAAAACGTTCAAGAGAGCTGATCAGGACTTGAAAGAGCTGTGAAACGCAATCGAAGAGCCCCAACTCTTGGCGTTCTTCTCAGAAAGGGGCATCACCTGGAGGTTCATCGCAGAGCGACCAGCCTGGTGGGTCAGGTCAGTAAAAACATTCCTGCGAAAGGTTCTTGGGAGAGCTTCACTTAATTTTGAAGAGATGTGCACAGTCCTGACAGAGGTTGAAGCTATCCTAAATTCTAGGCCGCTGACCTTCGTGCACAATGAGGTGGATGAACCACAACCCCTGACCCCAGCACACTTCCTGGTGGGTAAAATACTAACCTCTTTGCCTCCAAAGCAATTTCCAGCTGACACTCAGCACCCAATGTTAAACAAGGGGAAACTTGTGACCAGTTTCTGGAACAGTTGGCGAAGAGACTACTTGCTGAATCTAAAGTCAGCACACCGCTGTGACACACCACAGCCCACCCCACTGAAGGTGGGTGATGTTGTACTCATTGGAGAAGATAACACACCCAGACAAACCTGGAAACTAGGAAAGATTGAGGAACTGTTTCCAGGCCGAGATGGCCGAGTTAGATCATGTTCAGTTCGTACTGCTTCAGAGACTTTGTTGAGGAGACCTATTCAGTTGATATACTGCCTAGAGATCTCGATGAACAGTTGTTCATCGGGGGGGGGTGTTGTAACTTTAATGTGCTACAGAGTTAATGTTTAAGTTAATTAATTGAGCTGTATCTGAAGATATTTCTTTACCGTTATTTACATATGTAATTGTATTGGTTTGTATTGAATACACTTTTTGACTGCAAGTTCCAGAATGCCTTGCGACAGGAATGAGAGAGATAACGTGGCAGTTATGTGCAGGTGCAAGGTGATTAAGCTGACTTTCCGCTAGCATCTTACCTGCATTGCTCTGTAGAATCTAAAGTTGTTAAATGTAACGTGAACAAGTATTTTTACTAAAAGAAGCTTTCATATCAAACCCGACGTCCCGAGTCATTACTTTGAAGTTAGTTAAAATTTGGTGCAGAAACCCGACAGTACCAAAATAAATGATCTAATGACTTTACATCCTCGCAGCAAAATCTGCAGAGCTGGGAAGATTGTATCCCCATAAACATTCTATTGGTTGCAAGAATTTTGTATAATAATTTAAATTTAAAAGTTTTAAAAGTTTTGAATCCAGCGTTGTTTTTTTATATCAATTCATTAACCATGTGACATGGATCAGTACATCAAAAATCTCTGTCAATTTTTTGGTCCTTAATTAAATGAAATTGGTATTTGTTTTTATTTATCCCAATTTTCTTGAACCATTTACTTACTTTTTCCCCCTTCTACTACATGCCTCTTCCTTTTTTGTGGTAACGCTGCAGTTGGTTAATTGGTTGTAATTTTGGGAAGAGCAGACATTTCCATATGTCTGTGTTAGCTGCATGTGTGACTCCACCAGTTCTATTTATGATATAATTTACAAAAATTATACTTTTTTTTTAAATACGTTTTTTTTTTAATCAATTAGTATATTTGAGTTAAACCACAATATTGGTTGTATTAATTGTCTTTTCAGGTGGATTAAACGGAAATTGCAACCAACTTTCTAAGGCTTGTTTAAAAAATAACGACATTTTGGAGATGCTTTCATTTTCAAATAACCGAAAGTGAGTGGTTGTAATCTGAATAAAGGGTAAAAGGCCATTCTTGAACATGGGGTGAGACATTTTTACGAGAGAACCATTTCGGATTAAAGTATAACTTTTGTATGACTGATGCCTATATAAATAAGCCCTTTTAATTTTGTCTGGCTTGCCATTCCAAATAAAATATAATCTTTTTTTGTTCATATAATTTAAAAAGCAGGTCACTAGGTGTCAGCCAAACCATAAACAAATAGGTAAACTGTGATATGACTAAAGACTTAATCAGGGTGATTTTTCCACAAATTGACAGGTATTTCCTTTCCATGGTAGCAAGATCTTATTTATTTTTGTTAACTTTCTATAAAAATGTATTGGAGTGTGTAATGAAAAAGGAAAGGGTGTAGATTTACACGCAGAGCGTGGCAGATGTTCATTCAGCCTTTATAGAAGGTCAAACACAGGTAGACAGTCAAAAACAAACAATACCTCACAACCATACAAACTGAAAGAACTTAACTAAATTAGGAGCTGATGAGACCAGGTGAGAAATGAACACAGGTGGAATCAATGAACAAAAATGAAAGACAGGGCTACGTTCCAGAAAACAAAGAAAAAGAACACAAGGTTGACTAAGAAATGAAAAGCCGAATCTTAGATTGAAATAATTTCTTTCTTTCAGGATTTGTATACCGAGTATGTCCACATCCCCATCAGACCATTTAATTGGTAAACTACACGATAATGTAAAAGTTGCATTTTTTTGTGATCCAATACATAATATAGTACACTTATCAATTTGGTTTTCATCCTGAGAGGTTAGCAAAAGTATCTAGATCTTCTATGAGGCTGTAAAAGAAAACATTAATCATCAGCGAACAATGACACCTTTGTTTTTACACCACGGATTTCTAATCCCTTAATATTATTGTTGGATCTAATTTTAACAGCTAACATTTCGATGGCAATAATAAATAGATATGCCGATGGTGGACAACCTTGTTTTACTCCTCTTGACAGTTTTAAACTTTCTGAGATGAAGCCATTATTTACTATTTTACACCTAGGGTTACTATATGTCACGATCGTCGTATGGAATTGACCAATGTACAGCGTGGTGAGTGTTCATTTATTTTTATTTTGATTGTCGCCAACAAGAAATAACAAAACGAACGTGATGCTTACTAGGGCTATACAGGCCACTAACAAAGCCACAACTACCAAAAGGAAAAAAGGCTGCCTAAGTATGATTCCCAATCAGATACAATGATAGACAGCTGTTCCTGATTGAGAACCATACCTGGTCAACACATAGAAACAAACAACATAGAATGCTCTCCCCAAATCACACCCTGACCTAACCAAATAGAGAAATAAAACGGCTCTCTAAGGTCAGGGCGTGACACTACACATAACTTTAACCCATTTTATCAGAGATTCTCCAAAATGGAAATATTCCAGGCATTTATATATAAACTCCAGTCGTACTTTATCAAAAGCATTTTCAAAATCAGCTATGAAAATCACGCCTGGTTTCCCCAATATTTCCAGGACATGTCTTATATTATCTCCAATGTTTCGCCCATGTAAAAAACCTGCCTGATAAGGATGAATCATATCCGATGATACCTTTTTAATTCTATGCGCCAAGCATTTAGCTAGAAATTTTGCATCACAACACGGAAGTGTAAGAGGCTTCCATTTTTTAAAATGGACTGGGTCTTTATATTCAACTTGGATCCTGTTTCAGTAATAATGAAATCAGACCTTCTTGTTGCGTGTCCTATAATCTACTGTTTATATAGGAGTGGTTAAAACATGCCAATAATGGTCCTCTGAGTATATAAATAAAGTTTGGTATACTTCCACTGGTATGCCATCCAGCCCTGGAGTTTTCCCAGCCGTAAAGGCTTTAATTGCATCAAGAAGTTCCTCCCCTGTAATTTGGCCTTCACATGAGTCTTTCTGTTCAGATGTTGATTTTACATTCTTAAAAGGAAAAATATATATCCAATTGGCTTTGGTTAGCGGAGATGGTGAAGACTGAAATAAAAACATATTCTTAAAGTACTTTACTTCCTCTTTCAAAATATCATCCGGTGAATCATGCGTGACTCCATAATTTGTAAGAAGTTTCAATAAAAATGATTTTGGTAGCATTTTTATGTTGAAGATTGAAAGATAATTTGGTGCATTTATCCCAATATTCCATCCAGTTCGCTTTATTTTTATAATATATTACACTGGATTTTTATTGAATAAGTTCCTCCATTTCTTTTTGTTTTTCCTCTAACTTTTTCAGTGCCTCGATGGTACAGTTTTTTATTGCTATCTAACTGTACTATTCGTACTTCAATTTCCTTTGTTAATATGGACTCTTTTGACCGAAATCGCTTTTGTTTTAGATGTGAGTACTGAATTGCATGGCCTCTAATGGCACATTTAAAGGTGTCCCATACAATAAGGGGATCTGCTGTACCTATGTTATGTCAGGAAAAGTCTGTTATAAATGATTCTGTCCTAGTTATAATAAAGTTATCATCCAGTAGGATTTGATTAAATTGCCAATGTCCTCGCCCACGTGGAAATTCTGTAAGAGTAATATATATGCCAATTATGGGATGATCCGACCGCATTCTGTCCCCTATTAACACTTTTTAACTTTTGCTGACAGAAAGAGATGACGAGCTTGATTAAGCCTCCGCCATGTATATCTCACTAGGTCAGGGAATTTAAGCCTCCATATATCCACTAATTCCAATATATCCATGACATTCATTATTTCCTTAAGTGCCTGAGGGTGATAGTTTGTAGTGGGATTTCCTTTACAATCCATAGAGGTATTTAAAACCGTATTAAAATCCCGCACCATAATAATAGAGTCTTGTGTTGCTTGTAGAATTGATCAATTCTTATATTTTCAAAGAAGCTTGGATCTTCATTATTTGGACCTTATAGGTTAATAATCTATATCTGTTTATTGTCCAATAACATATTTAAAATAATCCATCTACCTTGATGATCTGTTTGAACAATTGGCACACAGAATTACTGTTAATGAATATCATCTCCCCTTCTGAATTTCTTTGCCCATGGGAGAAATATATTTCGCCCCCCCAGTCCTTTTTCCACAAAACTTAATCTAAAATTGTTGAATGAGTTTCCTGTAAACAACAGATATTATATTCCTTATCGTTTAGCCAGTTAAATACTGATCATATTTTCTTATTATCTGCTAAGCCATTACAATTATAACTGGCTATACTTATTTTACCACTTACCATAATGAGACAAGTTTAACTTCTATTTATCAAAATATAAACTCAGCAAAAAAAGAAACGTCCCTTTTACAGGACCCTGTCTGTCAAAGGTCATTCGTAAAAATCCAAATAACTTCACATATCTTCATTGTAAAGGGTTTAAACACTGTTTCCCATGCTTGTTCAATGAACCATAAACAATTAATGAAGATGCACCTGTAGTCGTTAAATTAAGACCCGAACAGCTTACAGACAGTAGGCAATTAAGGTCACAGTTATGAAAACTTAGGACACTAAAGAGGCCTTTCTACTGACTCTGAAAAACACCAAAAGAAAGATGCCCAGGGTTCCTGCTAATCTGTGTGAATGTGCCTTAGGCATGCTCCTTCCAGTTCTCTGCTGCCAATGACTGGAACGAACTACAAAAATCTCTGAAATTGGAAACACTTATCTCCCTCACTAGCTTTAAGCACCAGATGTCATAGCAGCTCACAGATCACAGATTAATTTAGCCCAAACAACTACCTCTTTTCCAACTGTATTTAATTAATTAATTAATTTTCCTCCTTTGCACCCCATTATTTCTATCTCTACTTTGCACATTCTTCCATTGCAAATCTACCATTCCAGTGTTTTACTTGCTATATTGTATTTACTTTGCCACCATGGCCTTTTTTGCCTTTACCTCCCTTCTCATCTCATTTGCTCACATTGTATATAGACTTGTTTATACTGTATTATTGACTGTATGTTTGTTTTACTCCATGTGTAACTCTGTATTGTTGTATCTGTCGAACTGCTTTGCTTTATCTTGGCCAGGTCGCAATTGTAAATGAGAACTTGTTCTCAACTTGCTTACCTGGTTAAATAAAGGTGAAATAAATCAAAATAAAAGTGAAGTGTACCTATGATAAAAACAATTACAGACCTCTACGTGCTTTGTAAGTAGGGAAAACCTGCAAAATTGGCAGTGTATCAAATAATTGTTCTCCCCACTGTATATAGAATAGTCCAATTAGATGACTACGGTGTGGTAACTATGTATATCTTTTTGTTTCTTTAATTTTAAATTTTTATTTTCATTTTCTTTGACACTTAGGAAGTTATACTGCAACAAACAAGTTCCCCTTTCGACCACCAGTTAGTGTCACAGAAATGTCAGAGGCGATCTAAAGAACACTAACGTCATTTTGTTTGTTATTTTGTGATTTCATTAAAAATGTTATAAAGGAAATACTGTAACTTGGAAAGTATACACACTACGTGTATGAAGTTTCCATTTGATGCGTTCTGCATGAAATATGAAAAATTCTTAAATTGTTTTTGTAAAGAGAGTGCTGCAGCTCAACTTTAAACTCGGAATATCAACACGAGGTAGAGACGATAAACTTACCTCCCAGACAATCATTGGTATGGCTGATTAGCTGTCCTAAGTAAAGTATCTAGAAAAGTCAATAAATGTGGGACCATCGTATTGCGCTACTCTCATCACCCCACTGGGAACTATCGACACAGATGGGTAGCCTATCTTCAAAGAAGCATCTTCCAGAGTGAATGGAAGGAGAATCAACTCTGTAGTTCTGTTCAGGACTACATGACAAGTCACCGGATATCGGACAACTTCAGAGGAGAACAACAGTAGAAGAAGACTTGTAGGAACCCTTTTGGACAACCAGAGCCTTACAAGCGTGCTGCGAAAAGGCCCAACCTCTTCCAAGGCAGCCCAGTTCTGAGGGATATACACAGTGAACCAAGGCATTTCGCATCAATACATTCATGATTTCTTACTCCAAGCGAGCGGCAGTTCATGTGCAAAGTATAGGAGTACTATAAGCGTCATGGTTCCACCTGTCGCCAGAGGGCGGCAGAGACCGTCATCGAGGCATTAACTACACTCAGGTGTGTCCAATTTACTCATAATGATTTCCCTGTTAAAAGAGATTTGTTTTTTTTGTTGTTGTCCTTTGCAGAAGCTAATTGTTTACCGTGTGCGACCTAGTGTTTGTTGTTTTTTCAAATGTACTGTGATCCTGCGGCTACAGTTTCTCAGTAAAGTATTATGTTTATCCTTAACCACTGATTCCTCACCTGGTCTCTTCTCTTTACCTGGGTCCAACCTCACCACGTCACAATAAGTGAGAGTAGTTTCAAAATGAACCAACACTAAGATTCTCTCTCTCGCTCTCTCCATGTCTTTTGTAACGAGCAGTCCGCTATGGAACTGTTAACGTATTAAATGTGCATGTTTATCCTGTGTTACCATTTAATTAGCTAGTAAATAAAGAATTACATTAATTTGTGTAGTACTGAATCATAAGTAAACCTCAGGTTTTTGCAGACGCAAATGATGATATTTAAATGTTTTAAATTTTACCTGGCAAGTCAGTTAAGAACTAATTCTTATTTTCAATGACAGCCTAGGAACAGTGGGTTAACTGCCTGTTGAGGGTCAGAACGACAGATTTGTACCTTGTCAGCTCGAGGGTTTGAACTTGCAACCTTCCGGCTACTAGTCCAACGCTCTAACCACTAGGCTTCCCTGCCGCCCCTTATGATACAAGGTTATGATTAATAATTTGACTGTTTATTGCTGTGATAGGTAAAGACTTAATTTGGGAACCGATCTCATGGTACCCCAAATCATAATGAGTTAATTGTTCCATGATTAATTTAATCGGGTAATAATTAAACATAGTCATGTTATTACTTAGTAGATAAATAACAGTCTTCAGATTGATGTTAAAGTCAAGTCCCAACATTGTAATTACATGACAATGGATCAAGAGCTATTGCTGCTACAGCTACATTATCCTATTTGACTGTTTATGCTTTCATATCTGCTGTTACATTTATTTTGGACTTTTTTTCTTCTTCATTATCCACCCTAACTCATCCAAATCTGCTAGCTTAACTGTAAAGGTCTGAAAATAACATTTTGGAAATACCATATTCTCACAAGTCGATGTAATACTATTATCTACAACTCTATTTTCTTTCAACAAAGAACATCAAATCTTAGAATCAACTAAAAGAGCCACAATTTGGCATTAAAACATTTAATTACAACAAAATCATAAATTCTGTGATCAATTTGAAATTTAACTAAATTAATTAATAATGATCAATAGAATTCAGTTGATACTCGGATTCTATGGGATGACACCAAAGGTTTTATAAAAAATATTACAACTGCATTTTCATCTGGGTTGAATAAATCACAATTAAAGAAGATGTTTCCGACCAGGTAGCTATTACTCTTTACAAGGTCAAGATAGAACTTAATTTATTGATAAGACGTAGAGCTGATATAGCAACTATTGAATCTGAATCAGGGGAAATACTATCAGATCCCAAATGAATCAATCAAAGTTTCTCCTGCTTTTATAAAGAACTGTACACCTCCAATTTTAAATCTACCTCAAGCCAGACTAAGTAATTTCTACAATAATTAAGAACTCCTCTTATCTCAAGAGAAGAAGCCACCCACTGGGGGTCCAAATCAAATAAAATTGTATTAGTCACATGCGCTGAAAACAACAGGTGTAGACTTTACAGTGAAATGCTCCCTTACGAGCCCCTAACCAACAATGCAGTTTAAAAAAATACAGATAAGAATAAGAGATAAAAGTAACAAGTAATTAAAGAGCAGCAGTGAAATAACAACAGCAAGACTATAATACAGGGAGGTACCGGTACAGATTGTCCTCTTTTTCCTGTAGTCCACAATCATCTTCTTTGTCTTGATCACGCTGAGGGAGAGGTTGTTGTCCTGGCACCACACGGCCAGGTCTCCGACCTCCTCCCTATAGGCTGTCTCGTCATAGTCGTTGATCAGGCATACCTCTGTTGTGTTATCGGCAAATTTAATGATGGTGTTGGAGTTGTGCCTGGCCGTGCAGTCATGAGTGAACAGGGATTACAGTAGGGGACTGAGCACGCAATTTGATTGTCTGTGTTTGTTTGCTGTCCTCAGATAATAGCATGGTTTGCTTTCGCCGTGAAGCCTTTTTGAAATCTGACATGGTGGCTGGATTGACCAAAAGTAAAGCTTTAATTTGGTGTATTGCACTTGTGATTGTATGAAAGTTAAATATTTCTAATAATTTAATTTGAATTTGGTGCTCTGCCATTTCACCGGATGTTGTCAAATCGATCCCGTTAACGGGATTTGATCCCTAAGAAGTTTAAATGTCCCATTGGTAGTTTAATCATCTGCGTAACTTATCGATTTTATTGTCCAATAATTGCACATTGCTAGCAGTATGGAAGGAAGTGGGGGTTTATTCGATCGCCTGTTCCCGAGGAAGCAGTGTATCCTTTGCGTCGGGCTCAACAGAGTCCTGAAAGGAAAAAGAGGATTCTGATTGTCCGTGGTGAGTAATCGCAGTCCTGATGTCTAGAAGTCTCTCTCAATGAACTCAAAATGGCATCCTGTTTGCACTAAAGTAAAACTGCACTGTTGCAAAGACATGTATTTTACATCTTGAATACAAAAGCGTTGTGTTTGGGGCAAATCCAACACATCACTGAGTACCACTCTTCATATTTTCAAGCCTGGTGGTGGCTGCATCATGTTATGGGTATGCTTGTCATCGGCACAAGGCCAAATATGCAATTATTATAATAATTATTATAATTATTATAATTTAATTTAAATCGGCTTGAAAATCTATGGCAACACTTGAAAATGTCTGTTTAGCAATGATCAACAATCATCTTGACAGAGCTTGAAGAATTTTGTACAATCCAGGTGTTCAACGCTCTTAAAGACTGTGAACCCTTACAGCTGTAATCGCTGCCAAAGGTGATTCTAACGTGTATTGACTCAGAGGTGTGAATACTTATGCAGGTAGCCTCGTGGTTAGAGTGTTGGGACAGTATCCGAAAGGTAGCTAGATTGAATCCCTTAGCTAACAAGGTAAAAAATCTGTTTTTCTGCACCTGAACAAAACAGTTAACCCACTTCTTCCTAGGCCGTCATTGTAAATAAGAATGTGTTCTTTAACTGACTTGCCTAGTTAATTAAAAATATGTTTAAATAATGAGATATTTCTGTATTTCATTTTCAATACATTTGCAAACATCTCTAAAAACATGTTTTCACTTTTTCATTTTGGGGTATTGTGTGTAGATGGTTGAAAGCAACATAAATGTAATACATTTTGAATTCTGTAACATAACAAAATGTGAAATAAGTCAAGGGGTGTGAATACTTTCTGATGGGATTAAGGCACTGTGTCTCTGGTCTGTCTGGGAATATATGGGGATTAGCTACAATGTAATTAATATGATTCAAATGAATCAGATGATATTTCACTATTTCTAGACAACGGACCTCAATCGCTCCAAACGCATTGAAGATCATAGACAAATTCTCAAGTTATAAAATTAATCTAAACAAATCAGCCCTACTAATGGAATCCCAATCATTTCCCATTTTAAATACCTAAGAGTTTATATATTTGATTCCTTTATATAAAACCATAAGCAGACATTTTTACTGAACGCTCAAATCAATTCGATCGGACCTCATTAGATGGAATAATACCACAGTTGCTTTAACAGGCAGAATAACTATTGTCAAATTGAATATATTGCCATGGCTGAATTTCCGTAGTTCAATGCTTTCATTGTGCTGTTTTAAAATGTATATGGCAAGGTAAACGGTCCCAGATTAAATTAACACATTTACAAAGAGGCAAATATGTAGGAGGACTATCCGTACCAAACTTTAAATTGTATTTCCAGGCACTAGCCTATTACCCCATCCTTAATTGGTTTAGAAATTATTATTATGTCCCCTGGCTGAGTATAGAGAGAAATATGGTGTCTCCTACTACCTTGGAAAAGGTAGTATTCACTGATATATCCCTTAAACTTTGGCAACTACGTTTTGGTCCTATTATTGCTTACACAATTTCTATTTGGTGCAAAATTGAAAAACATTGTAAATGGGAATCCATACTTTAATATTTCACAATAATGCCTGGAGGGCGGCCTTTTGAATCCCCCTAATGGTCCAAATGTGTCATCTGTATGCTAGCCAATATCATGGACATTATTTGGTTTGAGGTACTTTTCTGCATGGCAATCTTTCTGTCTACACCAAACCCACCTCTGGTTGTTTCCAAAAAGCTCTATTTTGGTCTCATCTGACCATAGAACTCGGTCCCATTGAATGTTCCAGTAGTGTTTGGCAAACTGTAGGCGCTTGAGTTTGTTGTTTGATGACAGCAAAGGATTTTTTATGGCAACCCTCCCAAACAACTTGTGGTTATGTAGGTTGCGTCTGATCGTAGTTTTGGAGACTTTCTGACCCCAATACCCAACTAACATCTGCAATCCTCCAGCTGTGATCCTTGGAGATTTTTTTAGCCACTCGTACCTTCCTCCTCACTGTCCGTGGGGTCAATATAGACACACGTCCTCTTCCACGTTTCAAATAATAATAATTTTATTTTTCTATAATTTCACTTCAATTAAAAGGTTCGATTTTTGTGAATGTTTTGAATGAAAAACCAAGAGGATAAACAGCAAAGAAATGTTTTTCACTGCCATTTTGCTCATATTTAGCATGGGTACCAATATTAGTGGATAGCACTTTCAGCTCCACCATAGTCTAGACCTTCACTGATCACTGGCCACACCAAGTTTTCCCTCAACTGAGGATTCAGGCCCCATCAAGCAGAGCTTCAGAAATACCAGAGTGAACACTTTGTCAGAGATTATTGGTGTGGTAAAGGGCAGCACTGTGACAGGGATCAACATCCCACAGCTGGTCGGACTGGAGGATGATACTGTTCTGGTGGAAAGCTATGGCTGGCAACTACACCTGACTCCGAACTTCAGGCCGCTGCCAGAGATCAAGCAGACCAGCACTTCAGGTGAATATAATTTTCACTGCATTGTATGAGGTTATTCATATTATCTAAACTTGGGAGGTGAATTTATGTTATGGAAGATTGTAACACCTTCTCAATTCTTTTGTCTATTTTTCTGTTTTACAGCTTCAATGCTCTGGAGCCTGGTGTTGTTGTCACCAAGGAGCGTTTGGACTCAGACGGGACCAGGTTTCAGCTGCTGCGCAAAGCTGACATCCTTGCTCCCATAGACGGTCTGCATGTACAAGCACAACCTGGACTGGAAATAACTAGACAAAGGTATCTTTTTGAGAAGATCTGGGAGTTTTGTGATGAAGAGGGCATGGAAATCACATGTCCAGCACCTAAGTCAAGGGAAAGGACAGAAACAAGCTCTCCAAATATAGATTCCCATGTTCAGGCGTGGTACGGACGGACCAGTTAATCAGTGGTGGCGAGTTCCCAGTCACCAGCAATATCTGCAGTGCTTCTATGCACATTCACATGACTCTCTCCTAAGACACACACACACCATACATTTCTGCTACAATTTTTTTTTATCCTCCTGCTCAGCCACTATACCCCTGATTGTATGCATGTAACTGCCTTGTCTATCAACAGTATGACTAACATCGTTATTGATATTGTTCTTGTATATACTGTATTATTATTTTTCTACTAGCATTGACATTTTTGTTCTTGTTTTTTTATATTGACACTCTGTTTTTGATATTGCTACTATGCAAGTACCCATTTCACTGTACTGTTTACACCTTCTGTACCCTGTGCATGTGACAAATAAACATAGATTTCATTGTATATAGTGTGTGTTTACCAGAGACGGTAATGTGAAGAACAACATGACCTGCACCACAGTCAGATTAGGATATAGGCCAAGGACTAGATAAAGTGTATTTTTCCTAATTGTAGCCTACTATTTTCACCACTTTTAGTCTTAAAATGTTTGGTTGTTTACTACACTACCTTACTCACTCTGTTTAGCACATGGCCTCACATGTGAATCCTTAAAGAGATGGGTGGGGCTAAGGCTTAAGTGGGTGTGAACGATTCTGAATGGGTGTTGACTCGGAAGAGCTCTCCAGTAGGTGAACCAAAACATTTTCTCATAAGTGGGGTTACAAGTTTATCAATTTTCTAAGCAGAATTACTTTCCGATTGTTCCTCAAATGCAGTGTATGATATACCATTTTTTTTAGTTCTGAATCTCTACTTTTATCCAATGTAAAAAACACAGTTACATAAGACTCTTGAAATATCAAGTGTAATGTATTACAAAAATATAGCGAACCAGATGGAATATGGGGAAATTGCACCAAATAATTTTTTAATATTCAACGTACCAAAAATAATTAAACAAACCTTGTTACAAATGACGGTGTCACCCATGATTCACCAAACTACATTTTGAAAGAGGAAGTAAAGTACTTTTAAGCATACATTATTTTCAGTGTCCTCCATCCACTAACCGAAGCTAATTGTATGGATTTTTTCGATTAATAATGTAAAATTAACAGCTGTACAGAAAGTCTCATGAGAAGGGCAAATTAAATAGGAGGAACTTCTTGACGCAATTAAAGCCTTTGTCCGGGAAAACTCCAGCGGGAGTAGACGTGACAATAAGACAAGTATTGGAAACAATAGAACACTATGAACAATCTGGGAAACCAGGCCTTTGATAAAGTACGACTGGAGTTTATATACAGTATAAATGCCTATTTTGGAGAATCTCTTATAGAATTGGTTGAAGTTATGTTTTGTAATCTTATGTGTAAAATAGTAAACAATGGCTACTTCTTCGAAGGTTTTACACTGTAAAGAGGAGTAAAACAAGGTTGTCCACTATCGGCATATCTATTTATTATTGCCATCGAAATGTCATCTATTAAAATCAGATCCAACAATAATATCAAGGGGTTAGAAATACAGAGCTTAAAAACAAAGGTGTCATTGTACGCTGATGATTCATGTTTTACTTTAAATCCACAATTTGGATCCCTCCATAGCCTCATAGAGGATATAGATACTTTTTTTAACCTCCTGGATTAAAACCAATTTATGATGTACTATATTACGTATTGATAAAAAAATACAACTTTTACATTATCGTGTAGTTTACCAAATAAATGGTCTGACAGAGATGTGGACATACTTGGTATACAAATCCCGAAAGAAAGAAATGATTTTACATGTTCAAGAATGGCGTTTCTTTTTTCAGATTACAACCCCTCACTTTTGTTAATTTGAAAAGAAAATAATCTCCAAAATATAGTTATTTAAAAAAAAGTAATACAAAGTTGGTTGCATTTTCAGTTTAATCCACCAGAAAGGACAAAACAAATCATTCAACAAATACTGTGGTAATACTCAAATTTTCCAATTGACAAAAAAACATTATTTTTCACTAAAATATGTATAATCTTTGTAAATAATATCCTTTATAGGACTGGTAGAGTTATGTCACAAATGCAGCTAACAAAGGTATGTGGAAATGTGTGCTCTTATCCAAAATTACAGCAAACTAATTACAGTTTAACCGCAAAAATGGAAGAGGCAAGTGGAATGAGCTAACTGAGCTAAACTACTACGCCCAAATGGGTCCACAGATGATGCAATCTCAACCACACTGCATACTGCCCTAACCCATCTGGACAAGAGGAATACCTATGTGAGAATGCTGTTCATCGACTACAGCTCAGCATTTAACACCATAGTACCCTCCAAACTCGTCATCAAGCTCGAGACCCTGGGTCTCGACCCCGCCCTGTGCAATTATGTACTGGACTTCCTGACAGGCCACCCCAGGTGGTGAGGGTAGGTAACAACATCTCCACCCCGCTGATCCTCAACACAAGGGTGCGTTCTGAGCCCTCTCCTGTACTCCCTGTTCACCCACGACTGCGTGGCCCTGCACGCCTCCAACACAATCATCAAGTTTGCAGACGACACTACAGTGGTAGGCTTGATTAGCAACAACGACGAGACGGCCTACAGGGGGGAGGTGAGGGCCCTCGGAGTGTGATGTCAGGAAAATAACCTCACACTCAACGTCAACAAAACTAAGGAGATGATTGTGAACTTCAGGAAACAGCAGAGGGAACACCCCCCTATCCACATCGATGGGACAGTAGTGGAGAGGGCAGTAAGTTTTTAGTTCCTCTGCGTACACATCACAGACAAACTGAATTGGTCCACCCACACAAACAGCATCGTGAAGAAGGCGTAGCAGCACCTCTTCAACCTCAGGAGGCTGAAGAAATTTGGCTTGCCACCAAAAGCACTCACAAACTTCTACAGATGCACAATCGAGAGCATCCTGTCGGGCTGTATCACCGCCTGGTACGGCAACTGCTCCGCCCACAACCGTAAGGCTCTCCAGAGGGTAGTGAGGTCTGCACAACGCATCACCGGGGGCAAACTACCTGCCCTCCAGGACACCTACACCACCCGATGTCACAGGAAGGCCATAAAGATCATCAAGGACAACAACCACCCGAGCCACTGCCTGTTCACCCCACCATCATCCAGAAGGCAAGGTCAGTACAGGTGCATCAAAGCTGGGACAGAGAGACTGAAAAACAGCTTCTATCTCAAGGCCATCAGACTGTTAAACAGCCACCACTAAAATTGAGTGGCTGCTGCCAACACACTGACTCAACTCCAGCCACTTTAAAAATGGGAATTGATGGGAATTGATGTAAAATGTATCACTAGCCACTTTAAACAATGCTACTTAATATAATGTTTACATACCCCACATTATTCATCTCATATGTATACATACATACTGTACTCTATATCATCTACTGCATCTTTATGTAATACATGTATCACTAGCCACTTTACTATGCCACTTTGTTTACATACTCATCTCATATGTATATACTGTACTCGATACCATCTACTGCATCTTGCCTATGCCGCTCTGTACCATTACTCATTCATATATCTTTATGTACATATTCTTTATCCCTTTACACTTGTGTGTATAAGGTAGTAGTTTTGGAATTGTTAGTTAGATTACTCGTTGGTTATTACTGCATTGTCGGAACTAGAAGCACAAGCATTTCGCTACACTCGCATTAACATCTGCTAACCATGTGTATGTGACAAATAAATGTGATTTTTTAAATTTGATTTGATTTACTAGACAAATAGTAATTAAAAGCACCACAAATGTAAATTTTTGCTTCAGCTGGCCACTTGTTTGAAATGATAGTCTCTGAAAATTAATCTCATTCTACTAGAGTACTCTAGCCACCTTAGAACAGATTGTAGTGAATGAGGAAGTCATATTTTATTTTTATTTGGACTATTTCATGTCTACGATGTTGTAAGTGCTTTTCTAGAAATTGATGTTAAAAAAATCCATAGGGGCTGATTCACTTAATCCGTTCTTACTGCAGCTCTCTGCCCCACTTATTGCAGAACCGTTGACCTATATCTTTCATTTGACAATTGTTTTTGGTGTTATCCCTAAAATCTGGATAGCGGCACATGTCCTCCCCCTACATAAAGGTAGAGATCCTTCTGACTTATACAACTACTGTTCATCTACAAATTATTTTGCCTTTACAACGTTTTTGAAACCCTGGCAAATTATCAGCTAAGAACCTTTCTGACTTATTATTATACCAATCTGGTTTTAGACAGTGTAAATTGCTTAGATCATAAAAGGCATTGTGCTGCCTTATTTATAGAACTTTCCAAGGCCTTTGACACTGTTAAAGATCACACTCTCATTCAAAGGTTGACTGAAATAGGTCTGGATCAGGCTTCTTGCAAGTGGTATGAGAATTATCTGTCAGACAAGACACAATGTGTGATTTCTGATGGTGTTAAGTCTAGGTTAGTGGATATTACGAAAAGGTGTGTCACAGGGGTCAGGATTTTTGCCTGTTCTCTTTATTCATATAAATAATATTGGTCTGTTTAAAACGTATCGTATTAATCTGTATGCAGATGATACTGTTATGTATGCCATTGTCTAAACTGTAGACCAGGCGTTGTTAGAGCTGCGATCTGACTTTGTTGCCTTACAAAATGCCCTGGTTGGGTTAAAACTTAATGTGGGCAAGATTAAATATACAGTGCATTCAGAAAGTATTCAGACCCTTTGACTTTTTCCACATTTTGTTACGTTAGAGCCTTACTCTAAAATGTACTAAATCGTTTTTTCCACTCATCAATTTACACACAGTACCCCATAATGACAAAGCAAAAACAGGTTTTAAAAATATTTGCAAATGTATTAAAAATGAAAAACTGAAATATCAGATTTACACAAGTATTCAGACCCTTTACTCACTACTTTGTTGAAGCACCTTTGGCAGCGATTACAGACACGAGTCTTCTTGGGTATGACGCTAAAAGCTTGGCACCCCTGTATTTGTGGAGTTTCTCCCATTCTTCTCTGCACATCCTCTCAAGCTCTGTCAGGTAGAACCTGACAGCTGTACAGGTGTGGAACCTTTTGAGGATCTGAGGACCCATCAGGGTCCTTTAGGTGCTTTTTGAAAAATTCCAAGCGGGCTGTCATGTTCCTTTTACTGAAGAGTGGCTTCCATCTGGCCACTATACCACAAAGGCCTGATTGGTGGAGTGCTGTTGTCCCTTTGGAAGTTCTCCCATCTCCACAGAGGTACTCTGGAGCTCTGTCAGAGTGACCATTGGGTTCTTGGTCACCTCCCTGACCAAGGCCCTTCTCCAAATCATGTCCAATCAATTGAATTTACCACAAGTGGACTCCAATGAACTTGTAGAAACATCTCAAGATTACTAATGGAAACAGGATGCACCTGAGCTCAATTTTGAGTTTCATAGCAAAGGGTCTGAGTACTTATGTAAGTAAATAAGTTATTTCTGTTTTGTTTTTTTTATAAATTTGCAAGCATTTCTAAAAACCTGTTTTCGCTTTGTCATTGTGGGGTTAGGACGAGTTTGATAAAATATATATATTTAATCCATTTTATAATATGTATTTTATAATACTGAATGCACTGTAACTGTGTCCCAACATGGGTAAATGTCGTTTCCAAAATCTATTTACTGTCATCTACTTCACAGCCATCCTCGTCGAGATCACACGTGACCATATTGTTTTATTTATGATGTAGTCTATTGTTTTGTTATGATGTGTTCTTTTGTTCTTGTTTGGACACCAGGAAGAGTAGCGGCTACCTTGGCAGCAGCTAATGGGATCCTAATAAAATACAAAAATACTAATACAATGTATTTTCATTTTATATAGTTTTTATCTTGAAATATAATTTTATTCCTGAAGAACACCAGATATGAGCACCAACCACTCCCCATAAAACATGTATTTTTCAACAAAACCCACTGTAGCCCTCATAGCTGTCAGGGATGATGAGTTTAGAGAGGGATGTAGGTACAGGAGCTGTCGCATTGTTCCTTTAGTGACTCTGTACCAACTTCTTGATGTTCTTCAGAGAGGGCATTTCTTCCCAAATCGACACAGGCAAGCCGTGTGTACTACGATACAAAAGTTGGTTGGTTTCTTCCTGGGTCTCCAGCCTTCTCCTTCAGGCCATTCATCACCTTTTGGATCCGAATCCGAGCCATTTGTGGGATATAGTTGTGTTCTCCAGATAACCTAAGTTATGCTGTAACAGCAGTCCACCCCACCCCTGCGGCCAAGGTCCGCAACTCCAGCGCAAAGTCATGCGCGCTCCTCATCTCCTGTCGCAGGTGAAACAGCCGTTCACCCGCAACTCGGCCCTACGGTGGGTGGTCGAACACGGCCCGGAACCGGCGGGTGAACTCGGGGTAGTGATCCCTCGCCGAGTCTGGGCCATTCCACACTACGTTGCCCCACTCCAGGGCTCGACCCGTCAGACCGGAGACGAGGGCGCTCACGCTCTCCTCCCCCGAGGGAGTCGGACGAACGGTAGCCAGGTACAACTCCAACTGTAGCAGGAACCCCTGGCACCCAGCCGCCGTTCCATCGTACTTGCTGGGGAGCGCCAGACGCAGGGCACCGGATCCGGACGCCGGAGGAGGGGTAGGTGGTGCTGGTAGAAGAGGAGCTGGAGGTGAGGTAGGGAGGCCACTCCTCTCCCATCAGTCCATCCTCTCCATCATCTGGTCCGACCCAATCCGGTGGAGAATGGCCGTATGATGTGAAGGGTTCGCTCCTCCATCGATGGGAGAGGAGGTGTGGCTGCTCCTGTTGACTCCATTCAAAAAGGTGCGGGATTCTGTCAGAGTTTACTAGGAGTAGTGGGTTGGAGTTTATTCTCCGGCACAAAAAGGTCACGCCAAAATACAGGGCGCATAAAACAGACCAGCCCAAACACAGGACCAAACAGTCCGGAGAAAACGAACACAAAAACACATCCACAACCGACAGAGTAACAATCCCGCACAAACCTAGGCGGACCTAACAGGCTTAAATAGACATAAATCAAGAAACGAAACAGGGACCAGGTGCAACCAATAAGACAAAATGAAAAGGAAAGGGATTGGTGGCGGCTAGTAGACCGGCAACGATGACCCCCGAGGGCCGCCCGAACAGGCAGGGGAGCCACCTATCGGTGGGAGTCGTGACACAGTAGCCTAACAGATGGACTGCAAACCCTTAAATCATATCCTATTGTTACTTTCTGTCTCTAAAAGCACAATGTTTACTGTTCTATAATCATGTGACAGTCTTTTTTTATTGAAACTAATCAAAAGCCTACACCCAACTACCTCGTTCCCATATTGTTATTTATTTTGCTCCTTTTGCACCCCAGTATCTCTACGTGCACATCCTCTGCACATCTAATCACTCCAGTGTTAATTGCTCAATTGTAATTATTTCGCCATTATGGCCTATTTATTGCCTTACATCCCTAATCTTACTACATTTGCTGACACTTTATATAAATTGTTCTATTGTGTTATTGACTGTACGTTTGTTTATCCCATATGTAACTCTGTGTTGTTTGTGTTGCACTGCTTTGCTTTATCTTGGCCAGGTAGCAGTTGTAAATGAGAATTTGTTCTCAACTGGCCTAGGTGAAATAAATAAAATAAAATAAAAAATAATATTCTGCCCATATGAACACATGTATTTTAGGCCATAGCCTAAAGAACAGCTATACATGATTTAATAAAAAGTAGCAAACAGACACAACGTTGAACAGAAATAGACATCTCACTTCACAGTTTCCCGCCCAAATACAGGGAAACTTGACATATTTTGATGTATTCTGCAAACCATGTTCGTCAAGTGCGCAGGGAGGTCTGTACATAGTGTAATAGCTAGGGTAAACATTGTCATTTAGGATAGCTCGATTTATTAATTTCACAACATGCTCTTTTCCACAGCAACGTATTCACTGAGTGCAGTCAGTCATTTTATGATAAGGTTAAAAGCTTATAGTGACAGATTAGCGAAACAGAGGCAGCGTCTAGCGGTTAGCGGGCCTGAGGAAGAGAAGAATGAGGCTGGTGGGACAGGAAGTGTCTCGGCCGTGCCTATGCAGTACTAGTCAGCTAACATACATGACTTGTAACGTGTTTGTTTTCACAATGCATTGATTTACTGAGGGGTTAACGAATGCGCTCCCCAGGGGCTAACAGACCCTGTTTAAGCACAGCCAGTGATGATTAGAGCAGTGTGTGTGTGTGTGTGTGTGTGTGTGTGTGTGTGTGTGTGTGTGTGTGTGTGTGTGTGTGTGTGTGTGTGTGTGTGTGTGTGTGTGTGTGTGTGTGTGTGTCAGAGAGATGGCTGTGTGTGTGAGAGATGGCTATCTAACCGACCCACCCTACATTAAGACCAGGGACCTGTCTGTCTCATGTTTCTCCTTCCCTCCAGTCAGTGTTGATGTGGAGGTGGTGCTGGTTTAACAGCTCAGCCCTGCAGACGCTGGGCCACCATGGCACATGGCTAAACAGATGAGCAGTGAGAGAGATCACAGCAGGGCTGCGGTCAATTCTAATAGAAGTAAACTTACATAACAATTCAAAATGTTTAATAAACTGCATCTATTTGCAATAAACTGAGTAGTAGAAGCTATTTCTTTCAAAAGTAAAAAAAAAAAAAGTTAAATGTAAAAAATAAAAATAAATCTAATTGACCCCAGCCCTGGTTCAAAGGGTCAAACAACTGGCTAATCTAACATTTGAATGAGTTTAAATTAATTATTGTTATTGTCACGTTCTGTCCATCGTTCGTATGTGTTTTCCTTGTTTTAGTGTTGGTCAGGACGTGAGCTGGGTGGGCATTCTATGTTGTGTGTCTGGTTTGTCTATTTCTATGTTTGGCCTGATATGGTTCTCAATCAGAGGCAGGTGTTAGTCATTGTCTCTGATTGGGAACCACATTTAGGTAGCCTGTTTTGTGTTGGGTTTTGTGGGTGATTGTTCCTGTCTCTGTGTTTGCACCAGATAGGACTGTTTAGGTTTTCACTTTTCTTGTTTTGTATAGTCTGTTCATGTATAGTCGTCTTTATTAAAAACATGAGTAACCACCACGCTTCATTTTGGTCCGCCTCTCTTTCACCAGAAGAAAACCCTTACAGTTATTCACTGCACATACAGTGTGTGTGGATGCCTGAGGTCCATTGCATACCATTAGTGATTCTGTATTTTAATCTCTTATAGTATGCAAAATAAATTCTGTTGAAGTGCTTGACTTTTGACTCAGCCTTCGTGCATGACTTAGCAGAAAGAAAATATCATAACTATTTACTCATAACTGTATAATTGTAACCTTGTTCCACAGTCTCACTTGCTCGCTGTGACCTCATCTGAAGAACTCTCACATAGCGTCTCATTGGCCGGAGGTGAGTTTGTTCAACAACCACCATGTCCCATTAGTCAACGATGACATCGGCACAAACATGAGATCCTGGCTTTTCCTTGGCCTTCAAGCATCACTTCCTTCATATGGGGCATTTCAAAGTACTATTGGAGTGTGTACTTACTCCAAAACTTCAAATGCTGTTGCTACAGCTAATACTAATAATGAATGGTGTCTGTTTAAACCTTTATTTATCTGTGAATGTGTCACTGTGTCCTGTTTGTGTCCGTAGTGTACACAGGTGCTGTTTGACACAGGCTGGGGTCTGTGTTGTCTGTCTGGCTCATACTTATGACATTACCTGTTGGAGAGAAGGCTGTAAATCATCTAATAATTACCACAATAATGTTCCACTCGTATAGGTCATATACATACTGTAAGTAGAATCACAAAACACACACACACGGAATCCCAGAGCTCCATGGGATGTCATGTCAGTGATGCATGCAGGTTTACGTTCCCCTCCATGTGTCCTTCCCATGCAGTCCTTCTTTATTCATCCCTCCTTCTATCCCTGACCCCCTTTCCTTTTCTCTGACTCCCATTTCTGTGTTTGTTTGGTCTGAGAAGTACAGACCTGTCCTGTTCATGATGATTACGCAGACACAGCCATATAGACAAAAAAAACATTTAAAATACCTTTTTTAGGATATATGTCAAATATAAAACTTGGCCAAATAATGTATGTTAAAAAAAAAGTAAATAATACTTTATAAATACATTCAAACAAACATATATAAAGGATTTTTTAAAGTGTGTATATATATCACAGGAGGTTGGTGGCACCTTAATTGGGGAGGATGGGCTCGTGGTAATGGCTGGAGCAGAAGAGATGGAATGGCATTAAATACATCAAACAAATGGTTTGATGCCATTCCATTCCGCTGTTCCAGCCATCATTATGAGCTGTCCTCCCCTCAGCAGCCTCCACTGATATAAATGTATGTCAAACGTACATCACAATATACACTCAACGGCCAGTTTATTAGCTACACCCATCTAGTATCGGGTCGAATCCCCCTTTGCCTCCAGAACAGCCTGAATTCATCAGGGATTGTAAAAGATGTTAAACTTTCCACAGGGATGTTGGTCAATGCTGACTGGATGGCATCAGGCAGATGCTGCAGTTTGGATGCCGGTCGGTACATTCATGCTGGGAACAGCCCATTCCATCTCATCCCAAAACGATCTAATGGATAGAGGTCTGGGGACTGAGCAGGCCACTCAAGTAAAATTAAATCACTGTCATGTTCCAGGCAATGTTTTTCCACTCCTCAATTGTCCAGTGTTGGTGATCGCGTGCCCAATGAAGCTTCTTCTTCTTGTTTTTAACCGATAGGAGTTGAACCCGGGGTGGTCGTCTGATGCAATAGCCCATCCCTGACAATGATCGGTGAGTTGTACGTTCCGCAATGCCATTAACACCACTGTTGTACTGCGCCATTATTCGTCTGTTTGTGGCCCGCCTGTTAGGACTGCTGTTTTTACAGCTGTTTGAAACTGGTGGACCAAAACTAAAGTTCTTTCGGTTATACTTTTGTTTTGTTCCACCAGTTTCAAACAGCTGTAAAAACGGCAGTCCTTCGGTTTTGGTCCACCAGTTTCAAACAGCTGTAAAAACGGCAGTCCTAACAGGCGGGCCACAAACGGACAAATAATGGCGGCGTTATAATGCCACATACAAAAGTAGGTGGATACCCCTTCAAATGAGTGGATTCTGCTATTTCAGCCACAACCGTTGCTGACAGGTATATCAAATCGAGCACACAGCTTCACCATCTGGCAGTCTGACAGACGAATCTCGGTTTGGTGAGCTACCTGATTGATGGTTTGGTGGAGGAGGAATAATGGTCTGAGGCAGTTTTTCATTGTTCAGGCTAGGCCCCTTAGCTCCAGTGAAGGGAAATATTAATGCTACAACATACAATGACATCCTATACGACTCTAGCCTTTCCAGAAGAGTGGATGTTGTTATAGCAGCAAAGGGGGGACCAAGTCCATATTAATGCCCATGATATTGGAATGAAATGTTCGATGAGCAGGTGTCCACATACTTTTGGTCATGTAGTGTTTATTTCACATCAATTTAAATGGTTCAATGATTCCCTATACTACAATGAACGGAACTTGTAAAGTGTTGGTCTCATGTTTCATGAGCTGAAAAACAATTACTCACAGAAAGCTTATTTTTCTCAAATGATGTGCTGAAATGTGTTTACATACCTGTTAGTGAGCATTTCTCCTCTGTCAAGATAATCCATCCACCTGACAAGTGTGATATATCAAGAAGCTGATTAAACAGCATAATCATTACACAGGTGCATCTTGTGCTAAGGACAATAAAGGTCCATTTAAAATGTGCAGCTTTGTCACACAACACAATGCCACAGATGCCTCAAGTTTTGAGGGAGCGTGCAATTGGCATGCTGACTGCAGGAATGTCCACCAGAATGTCCATTTCTCTACCATAAGCCGCCTCCAAGGTCTTTTTAGAGTATTTGGCAGCATGTCCAACCGGCCTCAGTGGCTGAAGCTACTAACCTGGAAGCTGAGCTCTCTCACTCCTGCCGGTCTTTTGGGAGGGAGGGTGGACAATGAGCCTGTTGTAGCGGATGTAAGCAATGTACCCATGCTCTCTGGCAGTTTTCATGGCCGGGATAAGTTCTTCCCATCTCTGGCGCACAGCTTCCGAGTAGTTAAGGAAGATGTTGGTTCGTCTCAAGTTCTTGGCTCTCTCCAGAGCAGCCATCTTGTCCTTAAACTTGAGGAACTTGACTACTATCAGTAGTCTGTCACCTTGGCTGGTTACAGGTTTTCTAGACCTGTGGGGGCACGCTCCACCCATCTTCCTACGATCCATCTGCAGCTTTTCAGTGATCATTTTCCCTCCTTTCTCCTCTGACTCGGCCCAGTTCTCATGTGAAGACTCTGGTATGCCACCGACAACAATGTTATTCCTCCTGGATTGTCCCTATAGATAAGTCTGTTTTCCCAGTCATTGTTAATAATGATTCACAGACAGTGAAGTCACGTGGACTTACAGTTTGTGGTCATATTGCTGCAAGTCTCTTTGAGGACATCCACCTAACCTTGAGAGAACTGAAAACTGTTCTTAAGGTGCTGGACCACTCTGGTCAGTACTCTCTGGTCAGATTTTGTTAGTTGAGTCTTGTATTTGTATTTATTAAGGATCCACATTAGCTGCTGCCAAGGCAACAGTTACTTTTCCTGGGGTCCAGCAACATTAAGGCAGGTATAAACACAATTTAAAATAGTACATGACATTATATTTCATAACACTTTACCCAATACATTTAGTGTCTTCCCCAGGCCAATACTCCACTATCACACATGTGACCGACCGGCTCGATTCCATCCACCTGACAGGTGTGGCATATCAAGAAGCTGATTAAACAGCATGATAATTACACAGGTGCACCTTGTGCTTGGAACAAAAGGCCACTCTAAAATGTGCATTTTCGTCACACAACACAATGCCACAGGTGTGTCAAGTTTTGAGGCAGTGTGCAATCGGCATGCAGACTGCTGGAATGTCCACCAGAGCTGTTGCCAGACAATTAATTAGAATTGTTTTGTTTGGCGTCTTTTTCTAATAAAAAGAGATCGTACGCTCACAACGCTGCGCCTTGGTCCTCTTCTTTCAACGGCCGTGACAAAGCGACATGCCGACGACATGCCAAGCAGTCAAATCCACTTGGTATTGACCCCACAACTAGTGTCTTGTTCAATAAGGGCAGGCTTCCAGGACACAGATTAAGCCTTTAAAATTGCCATAGTAGAAATCACCCACAATAACCCATGTGTAGACAACAATATGTATTCAATTGTAGTCACATTTAATAGACAATCAACAAAATGAATTTATTTTGTGACAACAATATTACAGACAAAACTAATTGTAGGCTTTAACATGGGCTGCAACATTACAGTAACAACTAGATAAATACATGAGCTATATTGTTGCAAGTAGGATATTTCATTTATTTATGTTATCAATTTGGATCACGTAGGCCTATGTAATTAGATTGTAAGGATAAAGATGTATTTAATATCTAAATAGTCATCCACCCAAAACAGTAATAATAATAATATATAATAACCAATAACCAATGATAGGATAAGAGCGTCTGCTAAATGACTTAAATGTAAATGTAGGTAGAAACATCAACCATTTATCAGCATTTAGTGTCACACCCTGATCTGTTTCACCTGTCCTTGTCTCCACTCCCCTCCAGGTGTCATCCATCTTCCTCATTATCCCCTGTGTATTCATATCTGTGTTCTCTGTTTGTCTGTTGCCAGTTCGTCTTGTTTGTCAAGTCAACCAGCATTTTTGTATCAGCTCCTGCTTTTCCCCAGCCTCTCTTTTTTCGTCCTCCTGGTTTTGACACTTGCCTGTCCTGACCTTGAGCCCACCTTCTGACCACTCTGCCTGAGACTGCCTGCTGTCCTGTACCTTTGCCCCTGTTGCTGTAATAAACATTGTTACTTCCACACGGTCTGCATCTCGATCTTACCTTTATCCTGAAAGTAGTGCCTTCTGCTTCCAAAAAAAACAGAACGTTGTCTCCCACAATTCTTTGGTTCCAACTTCATGTTGCAGTTGGTGAGAAGCAACTGCAGAAATGTCCAGTCAAGTGCAGTTGAAAGTTCATGACCTTTGATCACGTGGTTGTTGTAAAGGTCATGCAGTCGACATGTAGTCGCAAGTCTGACAATTGTTATACCCATAATGCAATAAAAACATGAGCTGGCGCACACCCAGAGAAAATGGTTTTATGTAGAGGTGCTGACTAATGACAAATAAACTATAAGCTATGAAAATAGAGTCGCACTCTCCATATATAACTCCCAGTAATTGATTGGATAAATTACCCAATCAACCCAATCAATTACTGGGAGTTTATATATGGAGTGTGCGACTCTGTTATTTTTCTATACCAAAAATGCAACATGCCAAAAGTGATCTGCTGGAATGCGCCTAATGTTACTAAGAAAAGACTATAAGTTAATTACCTGCCTGACCATACCGAGGGCCGAAATGATGATAGTCTGGAGAAGGAAAGGCTAATCATTGTGGAGGAAATTAAAAAGAGAAGGAGAGATTCAACATTCATCAGTCAGAAGATGCACCTGACCTTTTCTCAGTGAAGGAAAGAGATTGTCAACATGGCTCCAATGGTATCTGAGGTCCAGGACCGATGGCCCGTCCTATTTTGTCCAGATGAGGTAAATTGAGTAGATTTTTTTATTCTTTGATAGTTGCTGCAGACTGAGCATGTGTTTTTCATAGCTTGGCCGTAGGCTTAACTGTACTTTCATTGTCAAGATAGACTAGACATGTTCACAATCTGGTGGTACTACTTTAACCGTGTGTGTTTTTCTCTGTCTAATGTTGTACTTTCAATGCCTATCAAGTAGCAGGCAGTATGAGCTTTCAGCAAAGGCCTTTGATCTGTTTCCTTTTTGTTGCCATCAACAGATCCTTGATGTGTTTCATTTAAATGTGAGGGTGACGTATGTTAGCTCAAGGGAGCGCCACAAAATGTTTAATCTTTCAGCTATTTAACACGTTTTAGCACTATCGGCATTTAAAGATGCACTATGCAGAAATCACTCCACTATTTCCTGGTTGGTAAAATTAGAACAGTATGCCTAATTTCAGTTTGTGACAAAACATCACTGTATCATCTAAACTGCTGTGAAATATATATATTTTCCATAACCGAAAATATTGTATTTTCAGTTGTTTGATCCTGGTGTACAAACCCGAAAGAAAAAGCTATACTTAAGCATGGGAAGCATAGAAATAGGACACATAGAACATATCTACCGCTTCTTAGACTTGCGTTCAATGCGAATGGCAGATCTATAACTCACATTTCTATGTGCATTATGTTGGGTAGCCCAGATATTTACAAATTGCTTTAAGGTATCATAAATGCCACAAAGTACTCACAAATATGTAAAGTAAATCCTATTGTTTTCTTGTATGTATTGTTTTTCAGAACTCCAACACTGTGGCACACCGGAAAACAACAGTCCTGGAAGGTCTACCCTTGTTTGTTTGCGAAAATCCAGCAAGGCTACTGAAGACGTGTGTTAATGAAAGCACCTCTGCAGATTTGAAAAAGAACTACCATACAAAGTACAATTCATTCGTGGGGAGGTATAGATTTGAACCCTAAACCCAAACCCTAACCCTAACCCTCCAGCAAGGTTACTGAAGACGTGCGTGGAGTATGTTTAATGAAAGCACCTCTTCAGATTTGAAACAGAACTTCAATTTAAAGTACAATTCATTAGTTGGGATGTATAGATTTTTGACTCATCATGTATGTTTCACACCCATTGTCTTTGTTTAACAAGGACACCACTCCAGACCTCCTCATCACGGTTGACAACTCCATGGTGTCCCCCTCCCAGAGTGCAAAGAACCTTGGCATGACCCTGGACAACACCCTATCGTTCTCTGCAAACATCAAAGTAGTGACTCACTCCTTCAGGTTCATGCTCTACAACACCCGTAGAGTACGACCCTACCTCATACAGGAAGCGGCACAGGTCCTAATTCAGGCGCTTGTCATCTCTCGTCTGGATTTATGCAACTCGCTGTTGGCTGGGCTCCCTGTTTGTGCCATGAATCTCCTGCAACTCACCCAGAGCCTAGATAGACCCTTTTTGTTTCCTAGGAGTGTACCTCAGATATCTAGTCAGATATACAGTATAGTCTGTAAAGAGTTGTCTCTCACACTCTGCTATCATAGAAACCATGAGGAAGATAGTTTCTGGTATCTCATATAGTATTTTATGTTTGAATGTAACTATGTATTTTTTACTATTCGTATTTATTAGCATCCACAACTCGCTGCTGCCGAGGCAGCGGCAACTCTTCCTGGGGTCTAAACAGGAAACAACACAACAAATAACATACATAATATACACAAACATACATATGACAACATTTACATTACAATTTAGCCATTCAAAGCGACCCACAGCTACGACCCACAGCTAGTGCATTCATCTTAAGATAGCCAGGCGAGACTACAGAATATCAAAGTCATATCCCAAACACAAACCACATACACGATACAGTGCAATCGGAAAGTATTCAGACCAATTGACTTTTTCCACATTTTGTTACGTACTGTCTTATTCTAAAATTGATTAAATACATTTTTTTCCCTCTTCAATCTACACAAAATACCTCATAACGACAAAGCAAAAACAGGCTTTTAGACATTTTCGCAGATATATTAACAATAAAAAAACATAGATACCTCATTTACATAAGTATTCAAACCCTTTGCTTATGAGACTCGATATTGAGCTCAGGTGCATCCTGCTTCCATTGATCATCCTTGAGATATTCCTCAAACTTCTTTGGAGTCCATCTGAGGAAGTGGGGGAGAAGGGCCTTGGTCGGGAGGTGACCAAGAACCTGATGGTTACTGACAGAGCTCCAGAGTTCCTCTGTAGAGATACGAGAACCTTCCAGAAGGACAACTATCTCTGCAGCACTTCACCAATCAGACCTTTATGGTAGAGTGACCAGACGGAAGCCACTCCTCAGTAAAAGGCACATGACAGCCCGCTTGCAGTTTGAGACCTAAAGGACTCTCAGAACATGATTAACAAGATTCTCTGGTCTGATGAAACCCATATGTAATTATTTGGCCTGAATGCCAAGTGTAACGTCTGGAGGAAAACTGGCACCATCCCTATGGTGAAGCATGGTGGTGGCAGCATCATGCTGTGGGGATGTTTTTCAATGGCAGGGAATGGAGGACTAGTCAGGATCGAGGGAAAGATGAACAGAGCAAAGTACAGAGAGAGCATTGATGAAAACCTTCTCCAGAGCGCTCAGGGCCTCAGACTGGAGCGAAGGTTCACCTTCCAACAGGACAATGAGCCTAAGCACACAGCCAAGACAACGTAGAAGTGGCTTTGGGAAAAGTCTCTGAATGTCCTTGAGTGGCCCAGCCAGAGCCCGGACTTGAACCCTCTGGAGAGACCTAAAAAGAGTTGTGCAGCAACACTCCCCATCCAACCTGACAGAGCTTGAGCGGATCTGCAGAGAGGAATGGGAGAAACTCCACAAACACAGGTGTGCCAAGCTTTTTAACGTCATACTCAAGAAGACTAGAAGCTGTAAACACTGCCAAAAGTGCTTCAGCAAAGTACTGAGTAAAGGGTCTGAATACTTACGTAAATGTAATATTTCAGTTTAGTTTTTTTATCAAATTTTTAAAAAAAAACTGTTTTTGCTTAGTGATTATGGGTTATTGTGCATAGATTGATGAGAATAAAAAATATTTAATCCATTTGGCTGTCCGACGGACAAATCTGGATTTGGCATATACCAGGAGAACGCTCCCTGCCCCAATGCATAGAGCCCACTGTAAAGTTTGGTGGAGGAGGAATAATGGTCTGGAGCTGTTTTTCATGGTTCAGGCTAGGGCCCTTAGTTCAAGTGAAGGGAAATCTTATTGCTACAGCATACAAGGACATTCTAGACAATTCTGTGCTTCCAACTTAGTGGCAACAGTTTGGGGAGGGCCCTTTCCTGTTTCAGCATGACAATGCCCATGTGCACAAAGTGAGATCCATACAGAAATGGTTTGTGGAAAAACTTGACTGGCCTGCACAGAGCCCTTACCTGAACCCCATAGAACACCTTTGGGATGAATTTGAACGCCGACTGCGAGCCAAGCCTTATTGCCCAACATCAGTACTCGACTTCACTAATGCATTTAGGGCTGTTTGGCAGAAAGTAGCAACGTTCCAACTTCTAGTGGAAAGCCTTCCCAGAAGAGTGGAGGCTGTTTTGGCAGCAAAGGGGGACCAACTCCATGTTATTGCCCATGAGACGTTCGAGCAGGTGTCCAGGTGTCCACATACTTTTAGTCATGTAGTGTACATAATACAATACATACTGTACATAATTAAATGCAAAATACTGAAGATGCAAAATGCTGAATACAAAATGCATTCAAATGTCTGTGTGTCTCTTCACAGTCCCTGTCATGCCATAAGGTGTTCTTTTATGTGGTTTTTAATCTGGTTTTATTGATAGCTTGAGTTACCTGGGTGGCAGAATGTTCCATTTAGTCATGACTTTATTTAATACTTTGTTTCGCAGCCTCTGTTCTGGAACTGGGGACTGTGAAGATACCTCTGGTTGCATGGCTTGTGTGACTAGACATCCAGTTATTATGTCACAGCCCATGAGGGTCTTTCATGACACCACATGATACAGAGCTGACTAACCATGCCAGTAATCTTGTGAAAACATACACGTGCATGTACTTTTAAGGATGTTTTTATCCCATATGCAAATATAAAACGTTATAACAGCATGTTATAAGCATGTCAAGTTTGAGTTGATATCCTCAAGTTACATTCATACATCGATACCTCATTCACAACACTTAGAATATGTATAACACAAAGATGATCTAAATTACATCTAGTCATTTGACCTCCCTGGCTACAGTAAATGTACACTATGTGATGCTAATATATTAGTGAGCGTTATGAGTGGTCCTGTTCTACAGGGTAGTCTATGTTCTGTTGGCTGTTATCTGTAAGTCAGTGCAGAGGCAGCGGTAGACCTGGGCTAGATATCCACAGTGTTTCCCTTAAATGGGAAACTAACACGAGGAGAACCAGACCTATTGTGTTCTCTCCTCAGCATGTGCCTGATTAAGACCAGATTGGCCTGTGGTTGGTTGGTTCTGACACGCATCCAGTTCCCACTCAGGGACGGAGCGAACTGTTTACTCTCTGCTATGCATACATTTGCTATGATTTCTGACTTCACTTTCTTTTTTCTCTCTTCTCCAGTGGAAAACAAAGAGGGATGTGTTCCAATGCCAAACGATTGGTCTGATTAGAAGCTGCAGGCTGGGGGGTTATTGCTGTGTTAAAATGACCAGACATGCAGATAAGAAAACTTAAAAGTGAAGAGCCTGACAAAATCAATTTGTTCTGTTCTAATCTGACTAAGTTAAGACATTATGAAAAAAAACAAGAGTTATGTTTTTTAACAGATCGAGTGGTAACACTGGAGGGTGGCTGACAAAGTACATTTTCCTAGCTTCTATTCCACTATTGAACTAGGCTATACCAGCTCTCAAGAACCCAAGGGGGGTATATCCAGCCCTTGAATTCTTAAACTGAAGGTATGGACCATATCTGGATCAATGAACTACTATCCAGACACTCTGTTTTAACATTTATGAACTGTATTAATCCTCGCCAGTGATAAGGTTTTGGAAATCTTTGGAACTTGAATTGAATTCATTTTTTTGGGTAACAGACATATACAACAAACTGTACAATGTGGACCCAGAGGATATCCCTTGAAAGTATTCATTAAAACGCTTGTTTCCGAAGTGGTCCTCGATGGTAAAAATGTTCACATAAGCGAGAAAGAATCTTTCAAATACAAAAGATACACTTACTGTGTACGCTGTTTAGCAAGGTTGAACCCAGCTGTTTTCACACACTGCTTCAACTACAACACATCCTTTCACCTCGCCGCTAGCTTTTCCATTGGACCATTCCATTCCAAATTTCCGGTTGGATTGTATGTGGTTCTGGAAATATAGCCGGGTACACCTTTACTAAACTGCGTACAGTATGTGTATCTGTTGTCAATTATATCTCGCTGGTATGAAAGTTAAGTTCCAAATGTTTCCAAAAAAACGAGGAATATTCACATTAAGATGGAGCATTTGGACAGCATCCGACAGCTTTGGAGTGTTAGTGCATTTTCCTCACATGGCAAAATGTGACGTGGAATATCTCCACTGTCATGGAATGGAATTAGAGTCATGAGAAGGGTTAGGCTATATTGAACTCTTGGACCTAAACATCTCTTGTCTGTCACAAATGTTGAATAGAATTACATTTTCACTTACTCTACCAATTGTCCATGGGGTTGGTTCTCATATAGGGTGGAATTTGAGACTACGAGTCCCCCAGACTACAAGTCCCCCACGAGAGTTATTGCTTGTTTGTGCACATTTGGCACAAGTCCAGGACTTTTATTTTGACAGGAGGAAAGCTGAGAAGAAGTGGGTCTACAACAGACCCACGTTTGGAAAGTCTGTTTAATAATATGTTCCTTTGGATATTTTGTCTCAAATTCCACCTATAGAAAAACCAACCCCACAGACAATTGGTAGAGTAAGTTCAAATATGTGGATAAACAATAAGAAAGTACGAAATGTGATTGATTGATGTAAAAATATTACTGTGTATATCACTAAGTATTTACTGTGGAAAGGAATGCCCATGCGATTTGAGGAAGGTAATCAACCAAGAACCAAACGGCAATGTATTGTTGTTCCTTTTTATACTCCGTAGTTACGTCATCATTATTCCGTGGGTACGTCATCAAAACAAGCCAGAATCGGTCGGATCGCGTTGACACAATTCTGACCTTCACTTGAACAGTTACCCAATAAAGTAAGTCGATTTGCCTATTTATATCTTGACATTAAAATATCATTACTGTTAAGTTCAATGTTGAGGTTGCTGTTTTGCTTGTGTGCTTTTTTTAAATTCATGCCAGTGCGAAGTCAGATGATCAAGAAATGCTAACGTTAACTGGCAAGCTAACGTTAGTTTGCCGTCCGTCCAATCTATCTGGTGGTGTCATATCACAGTTTGTATATAACTAGGCAAGTCAGTTAAGAAGAAATTATTATTTACAATGACGGCTTAACCCGGCGACGCTGGTCCAATTGTGCGCCGCCCTATGGGACTCCCAATAACGGTTGTGATACAGCCTGGAAGCAGGGTCTGTAGTGACGCCTCTAGCACTGAGATGCAGTTCCTTGGACCACTTCGCCACCCAGCAGCCAAAGTCTGTGGTCAAATACTTTAAATAGTAGTCCTTAGTGTAGCTAAGTGGTCCTTCTGTAGCTCAGTTGGTAGAGCATGGCGCTTGTAACGCCAGGGTAGTGGGTTCGATTCCCGGGACCACCCATACGTAGAATGTATGCACACATGACTGTAAGTCGCTTTGGATAAAAGCGTCTGCTAAATGGCATATTATTATATTATATAAATAGGTACAAGGCTTATCAGTTAAACAACCCTCGTGCAACTTTGTCATCCTATTTAGCCTGTCTGTGTGTAATGTGTTCTAGGAATTTGTAAGCTTTAGCAGGATGTCTGTAAAACAGGCTTCAGTCCATGCTAAATGGATCATCGGCAGAGTGATCGGGACCAAGATGCAGAAGACAGCAAAAGTTAGAGTCACCAGACTGGTTCTGGACCCGTACCTGCTCAAGGTAAACACAGACTGGGTCAGCCCAGTGTCACAGGTGGGATCTCCCACGGGAGAAAAAACGTCTTGACCATTAGACCGAGAGGGACACTGATTTTGAAGTTGCTGGCAGGGCTACCTCATCACTAGACAATGAGCCTGACTCATGCCCACTACATTAGTACTCTAGGCCAGTCCAGCACATTCACTTAATAGGTGCATATCTATGGAGGCAACCTCTCCTCGTCTGCTTTTCGTCATCTGCACTGATGTAAAAAAAAAAAAAAAACTAGACAGATACCGGCAAATTTGTATAGAAAATTCTCTATTGCTTTGGTTATTTCTCACTCAATGTTATAGCTTATTTTTTATTCAGGGTACTGTAACATCTACCATCCCTAGTTGTCCAACAACTGTACCAGTCCTCACTCTCACCTCTCTCTTACAGTACTACAACAAGAGAAAGACCTACTTCGCCCACGATGCCTTGCAGCAGTGCACTGTGGGAGATATAGTCCTTCTGAAGGCCCTTGCTGAGCGCAGGTCGAGACATGTGAAACATGAACTGGCGGAGATCGTCTACAAGGTGGGCAACGTGGTGGACCCCCTGACAGGGAAGAGGGTGGCGGGGAGCGAGTTTCTAGAGTGCCTCACTGACCCCCCACACAGTCTGGAGCAGGAGTGTCCGACGCTAACAGAGAAATTACAGGAACTCAACATCTCTGCTGCTACCTCTTCAGGTGCAACCTTGGTCTCGTCATCCACAACCACACCTTGACTTTGCATCATTATTTGATTGGGGTGATTTGTATTTTGTATATCTATGTTGGGGTTTTTTTCTAACTCAAAGTGCTTGATGTTGTATGGGGGTGTAACTAATCACCAATTCCACCTGCTGTTATTTGATGTTTTTGTTTGTCATTGATTATGTTGTCTTGGTTTATATGCAATTCTGCAATCAAGTCTAAAATGTTTCCATCTTTAAATTCAAGGTGAATTCAATAGATTTCAGGTGTTGCATAGTTCAGCTGTTTTGAATTCAGGTTGTGTAAATCTATCAACCACATCCAATGCCATGCAATTATATTTTATCATCAAATAAAAAGACCCCAATGGGAAAACAGTCATTTCCCCCTGCATTTGTTCCCCCACATAAGCCTACATGAAGTTGTTGATACAAACTTTTGCTTCATTCATTTGGATTTATGTTGATCAGAGGCATGCATTTAATTCTCATTTTGATAAAAGATCATTCAGATGACTTCACGTTGACACATGCAATAATTTTTGGTCATAGCATCCTGTGGTCACTTTTTCAGATTTGTCGGTATTGGTGAATGTGGCTTTACCGCCATCTAGTGGAAACAGTTGATATTATATTTTGTATGACCTGGAACGTTATAGCAGAGTTTCTATACCCAGATACGAAACTTCCGCGAACGCTTGCGACCAAACTGACCGTGGTTTGGAGTTCGAGAAGTCAATGAGAAAAGTAACATTCTTCCAAGAGTCGAGGCAATATCTTAAGCAGTTGAAGTTATTCCTCCAACCTCGTGAAACAAACCGTTTTCATTTGCGTCGAAAACAACTCTATGTCGGAGTCCCGTTGACGGACTGCACATGCGCAGTTATGCGTAAAACGACGCGATTAGGTGCTTCTACGCATGAGTTTAGCTGGCCGACGTCGCCTACAAGCAGTGGCGACGCATCATTCAGAGCCCCACCTGTTTTGAGCCCCACATTTTTAGCAAAAAAAGAAATACATATTTTTGGGAGGGGTTTCCTGTTTTCCATTTTATTTTGGCAATTAACATGTGTCACATCTCAGATTACACTATCAAAATAAAGTCGCACACTCCATGTATAATCTCCCAGCAATTTAATGGGTATTTACCAATGTTTCGGCATCACTGTGCCTTCATATAGAAACATAATGGAATATTTTACATCATATTAGCGTCAACATACATTGTTTCATTCAATTTCACATAATTTCATATTTCATTTTTGTTACATGTAATCTTTTGGTTCAACCTTAATATATAATGAGCATCAACAGGGGGAACATATTACCTAAAACGCTGTAAAAATATTTTTTACATTTATAAGACTTGTTCATAAAGGAAAATGTGTTCATAAGAAGGGCCTGAGATCAAAGTCAATATTCAGACCACTAGGGGTCAATGTTTTTAGGCAGGATATCCATTAAGCCTCTCTTTGTAGTAGTAGGATCTCAATGTTACCTCTCCTTGGTAGAGCAACAAGCTCAATGTCTGTATATTTGAGGGAGGAGATGGGATGGTTAGCTTCAACAAAGTGAGCTGCTACTAGATAGTCAATGTTCTTACACCTGATTGAGCTGCGATGTTCAGCTATGTGTTGTTTTAATTGTCTTTTCGTTTGTTCTATGTCGGCTTTTCCACATGACAGGTGATGAGATAGATTACTCTCTTGGTCTTTTATGAGATGATACCCCTCACAGGGATCTTTCGACCTGTATGTGGGTGTCTGAAGAAAGACATTTTTATGGTGCTATTGCACTGTGCGCATGAGCCACATTTGTAGTTCCCATTTGGGATAGGTGTCAAGAGTGTCTGTCTGAGTGGGCTCAGGGGGCAGGTCAGATCTCACCAAACTATCTCCAATATTGTGACCACACTTATAGACCACCAGTGGGGTTTCCCTGAAGAGGTGTGCAATTTTTTTGTTGTCTGCAGAATATGCCAGTGCTTTTTCAGAATTGCTTTCATTTTCTCCGAACCCTTGGTGTACTTAGTACAAAAGACGGTTGCCCTGTTTTTCTTCTTTGGTTAATTTTTAGTAATTCCGCTCTTGGTTTTTAGTTTGACGTTAGTCAGCACCTCCACACAAGCTATTTTTCTGGATGTGTGCCAGCTCATGTTTTTTTATCTGTTGTTTTTTTACATATCAGATTACAAACAATATTTTTAAAAACCATATGATTCAGTTAATAAAGCTGCATACAAACATGGTCTCTTTTTTTGGTTTCTAGAATAAGGAAGCTCCAAAATGCAGGTGTTTCAGCCTAGCTCAGTGCTTTCTGTGGTGGGGCAAGCTAGCAGAAAATACGGAGCGTTGCGCCGTGATTGGCTCAGTGTTCTGTCACTCATGGGGACACTATGTCACGTCCAAGTCTAAGGGTAGAGCTAGACAATTCAAGCCCTAGAGTTACATTACCTGCCATAGAGTTACATTAGAAGTGCCCATCCAAGATGGCTCAAGGTGATTGGCCACAGATAAAATGACATCAAATCACGTATCTACAGTAGCATTATATCTACATACTTTCAAAATCTTAGCTAGCAGTCATCATCATGAGTCAAGTCGACAATCTACTGGCAAATCCTTTTTAATCCCTGTCATATGAAGAGAAATAATGAAGAGAAATTATAAACAAAACTTATCGGTGCTCATTGGCCATTGGACATAAACATTACATAACAAGTTGGAAATCGCAAATTCAACAATGAGTGGTTTGGAAGGAATCAGTGGCTAACTGCAAGCATTGCAAAGCAATCATTAGCCTGCTATTCAGTGGAGTGGCTGTGTGTTACCACGTCTAAGATTAAGGGTCCCTTTTCCTAGTTTAAAATGATAAACATTCAACATTGTCAAGACTAAGCATCTCTTTTCCTAGTTTAAAATTATAACCATTCAACATTGTCAATGAAGCATGATTTGTGCCACGCTCCAAAAAAGTGTTAACTCTGAACTTCAAAATCGGACTTTAGTGAGTTAAAGACAACTGGGAACTCAGGAAAAATGAGCTACGACTGAGAAAATTCGTTTTGAACTGTCATCCAACTTGGAATTGTAAATTCAGAACTCAGACCTCTTTCTAGAGCTACGACCTGAAGATCACTAACGTCATCATGATTCAACCTTTTTTCTTCGAGTTCCCAGTTGTCTTGAAAGCACCATACATCCAGAGAATGACAGACTTTGATGATAAGGTTTGATGACAAAATTTGCCCACGAAGGACCGCCGCGCCATCTTCCTGTTCAAGTGAGCACAGCACAACAAAGTAAGTCCAAAAATGTCTTGCATGCTGCTGCATAAATTAAATGCCAGGAAGATATGTATACTGTAGCTAAAACAATAATACTGAGTGTATGTTGTGTAGTAAGCTGTTAGTAACCCATGTGCCTCACCCTAATAATTTGGTCTATTTTCACCTCTTAATTTCGCCTACTTTTCTGACTTTGTGGTGCACATGTAGCCTATAACCTGTTTTTGACAAATGTAATCATTGAATATTGTAAGAGCTTTCATTGTCTGCTTACGGTGCCTTGCAAAAGTATTCATCTCCCTTGGCATTTTTCCTATTTTGTTTTGTTTTGGTTTCCTATGAACTTACAGTTCATATAAAGAAATCATTCAATTGAAATAAATGCATTAGGCCCAGTCCATGGATTTCACATGACTGGGAATACAATTATGCATCTGTTGGTCACAGATACCTTTAGAAAAAGTTAGGGACATGGATCAGAGAAAACCAGTCAGTATCTGGTGTGACCTCAATTTGCCTCATGCAGCGTGATACATCTTGGCATAGAGTTGATCAGGCTGTTGATCGTGGCCTGTGGAATGTTGTCCCACTCCTCTTCAATGCATAGCCACCGGAAGTAGCAGTGCTGAGGGTGCTGCAGCATCCCCTGAAAAATCAGAATTAGAAATATCTGAATAAAAAAATACAAATGTGTGTCAACATTTTTTTCTCTCACAAAAGTAATGCACTGGGCCTTTAATAGTCCTTTATTAGTGGACCGATATATCCATCTGCAGCGGCAGAAAAAAATATTTCTACAGCACCTCCACCTCCAAACTACTTTCCGCGGCTATGCTTCAATGACTGTGCAAAGTCGCTGGATATTGGCGGGAACTGGAACATGCTTTCGTACATGCCGATCCAGAGCATCCCAAAAATGCTCAGTGTGTGACATATCTAGTGGCTATGCAGGCCATGGAAGACCTAGGACATTTTCAGCTTCCAGGAATTGTATACAGATCCCTGCTACATGGGGCTCTGCATTATCATTCTGAAACATGAGGTGATGGCGGTGGATGAATGGCACGACAACGGGCTAAAAATACAATTGTGTTCGTTGTCCATAGCTTATGCCTGCCCATACCATAACCCCACTGCCACCATGGGTTACTCTGTTCACAATGTTGACATCAGAAAACCACTCGCCCACACAATGCCATACCACATGGTCTGCGGTTGTACGGCCGGTTGGACATGTTAGGGAAGCTGTCGATCAAATCAAATAAAAAATTTAATTGTATTAGTCACATGCGCCAAATACCACAAGTGCAGACCTTACAGTAAAATGCTTACTTATAAAGCCCTTAACCAACAATGCAGTTTTGAGAAAAATAAGTGTTAAGAAATAACAAATAATTAAAGAGCAACAATAAAATAACAGTAGCGAGGCTACATACAGGGGGTACCGGTACAGAGTCAATGTGCGGGGGAACAGGTTAGCCGAGGTAATTGAGGTAATACGTTCATGTAGGTAAAGGTAAAGTGAGTATGCACAGATAATAAACAGAGAGTAGCAGTAGCGTAAAAATGGGGGTGGGTGGGGTGAGTCAATGCAAATAGTCCAGGTAGACATTTAATTAGCTTATGGCTTGGGGGTAGAAGCTACGGTAGCATAGAGAACAGTCTCTGACTAGGGTGGGTGGAGTCTTTGGCAATTTTTAGGGCCTCTGACACCGCCTGGTATAGAAGTTCTGGATGGAAGGAAGCTTGGTCCCAGTAATGTAATGGGCTATATGCCCTACCCTCTGTAGTGCCTTGCGGTCGGAGGCTGGGCAGTTGCCATACCAGGCGGTGATGCAACCATTCAGGATGCTCTCGATGGTGCAGCTGTATAACTTTTTGAGAATCTGAGGACCCATACCTCTCCTGAGGGGGAATAGCTGTTGTCGTGCCCTCTTTGGACCATGATAGTTCGTTGGTGATGTGTACACCAAGGAACTTGAAGCTCTCAAACCGCCCCCGTGTTGAGGATCAGCGTGGCAGATGTGTTGTTACCTACCCTTACTACCTGGGGGCGGATCGTCTGGAAGTCCAGGATCCAGTTGCAGAGGGAGTTGTTTAGTCTCAGGGTTCTTAGCTTAATGATGAGCACAATGGTGTTTAATGCTGAGCTGTAGTCCATGAATAGCATTCTCACGTAGGTGTTCCTTTTGTCCAGGTGGGAAAAGGCAGTGTGGAGTGCAATAGAGATTGTGTCATCTGTGGATCTGTTGGGGCAGTATGCAAATTGGAGTGGTATATGGTTTCTGGGATAATGGTGTTGATGTGAGCCATGACCAGCCTTTCAAAGCACTTCATGGCTACAGACGTGAGAGCTACAGGTCGGTAGTCATTTCAAATCAAATCATATTTTATTAGTCATATGCGCCGAATACAACAGGTGTAGAACTTACAGTGAAATGCTTACTTATGAGCCCCTAACCAACAATGCAGTGCAAATAAGAATAAGAAATTAAAGTAACAAGTAATTAAAGATCAGCAGTAAAATAAACAATAGCAAGACTATACACGGGATATCGGTACAGAGTCAATGTGCGGGGGCACCGGTGAGTCAAGGTAATTGAGGTAAATATGTACATGTAGGTAGAGTTATTAAAGTCACTATGCATAGACGATAACAACAGAGAGTAGCAGCAATGTAAAAGGGGGGGCGCAATGTAAATAGTCTGGGTAGCCCTTCAACTAGATGTTCAGGAGTCTTATGGCTTGGGGTAGAAGCTGTTTAGAAGCCTCTTGGACCTAGAGTTGTTGCTCTGGTACTGCTTGCAGTGCGGTAGCAGAGAGAACAGTCTATGACTAGGGTGACTGGAGTCGTTGACAATTTGTAGGGTCTTCCTCTGACATCGCCTGGTATAGAGATCCTGGATGGCAGGAAGCTTTGCCCCAGTGATGTACTGGGCTGTACGCACTACCCTCTGTAGTGCCTTGCGGTCAGAGGCCGAACAGTTGCTATACCAGGCAGTGATGCAACCAGGAGGCTCTCGATGGTGCAGCTGTAGAACCTTTTGAGGATCTGAGGACTCCTGGGGGGGTAGGTTTTGTCTTGCCCTCTCCACAACAGGCAGGTTACTTTGGTTTTCTTATGCACAGGGACTATGGTGGTCTGTTTGAAACATGTTGGTACTACAGACTCGGTCAGGGACAGGTTGAAAATGTCAGTGAAGACCCTTGCCACTTGGTCAGTGTATGCTCGGACAACACGTCCTGGTAATCCGTCTGGCCCTGTGGCCTTGTGAATGTTGACCTGTTTAAAGGTCTTACTCACATTGGCTGTGGAGAGCGTGATCACACAGTTGTCCAGAACAGCTGGTGCGCTCATGCATGCTTCACTGTTGCTTGCCTCAAAGCGAGCAAAGAAGGCAAGAGAGCCGGTGTAGTACGATTCAATCTTAGTCCTGTATTTACGCTTTGCCTGTTTGATGGCTCGTCAGAGGGCATAGCGGGATTTCTTAGAAGCATCTGGGTTAGAGTCCCGTTCCTTGAAAGCGGCAGCTCTACCACTTAGCTCAGTGCGGATGTTGCGTGTAATCCATGGCTTCTGGTTGGGATATGCATGTACGGTTACTGTGGGGACGACGTCATCTATGCACTTTTTGATGAAGCTGATGTGATGTTGTCGTCAATGCAATCGGAAGAATCCGGGAACATATTCCAGTCTATGCTAGCAAAACAGTCCTGTAGCTTAGCATCTGCATCATCTGACCACTTCCGTATTGAGCGAGTCACGGGTACTTCCTGCTTTAGTTTTTGCTTTTAAGCAAAAATCAGGAGGATAGAGTTATGGTCAGATTTGACAAATGGAGGGCGAGTGAGAGATTTGTACGCGTCTCTGTGTGTGGAGTAAAGGCGGTCTAGAGTTTTTTCCCTCTTGTTGCACATGTAACATGCTGGTAGAAATGAGTGAAAACGGATGAAAGTTTTCCTGCATTAAAGTCACCGTCCACTAGGAGCTCCGCCTTTGGATGAGCATTTTCTTGTTTGCTTATGGCTTTAAACAGCTCGTTGAGTGCGGTCTTAGTGCCAGCATAGGATTGTGGTGGTAAATAGACAGCCATGAAAAATATAGATGTTAATAGTGTGGTCTACAGCTTATCAAGAGATTTGTATTTGTATTTATTATGGATCCCCATTAGCTGCTACCAAGGCAGCAGCTTCTCTTCCTGGGTTCCTGCTAAATTAAGGCAGTTATACCATTTTAAAAACATTACAATACATTCATTACAGAATTCACAACACACTAAGTGTGCCCCCAGGCCCATACTCCACTACCACATATCTACAAAGCAAAATCCATGTGTACATGTGTGTATAGTGCATATGTATGCATGTGTCTGTGCCTATGTTTGTGTTCACAGTCCCCGCTGTTCCATAAGGTGTATTTTTACCTGCTTTTTAAATCTGATTCTACTGCTTACATCAGTTACCTGATGTGGAATAGAGTTCTGTGAAGTACTGTGCGCCTCCCATAGTCTGTTCTGGACTTGGGGACTGTGAAGAGACCTCTGGTGGCATGTCTTGTGGGGTATGCATGGGTGCCAGTATTTTAAACAGACAGCTCAGGACCTCTTACAAAAACAAGTTATGAGGAAGTCAATCTCTCTTCCACTTTGAGCCATGAGTGATTGACATGCATGTCATTCATGTTAGCTCGCCGTGTACTTTTAAGGGCCAGCAGTGCTGCCCTGTTCTGAGTCAATTGCAATTTTCCCAAGTCCCTCTGTGTGGCACCTGTCCACACGACTGAACAGTAGTCCAGGTGTGACAAAACCATGGCCTGTTGGTCCTGCCTTGTTGATAGGGCTGTTAAGAAGGCAGAGCAGCGCTTTATTATGGACAGACTTATCCCCATTTTAGCTACTGTTGTATCAATATGTTTTGACTATGACAGTTTACAATCCAGGGTTACTCCAAGCAGTTTAGTCACCTCAACTTGCTCAATTCCCACAATATTGATTACAAGATGTGGCTGAGGTTTGTCCTAAATACAATGGTTTTAGTTTTGGAAATATTTAGGACTAACCTATTCCTTGCTACCCATTCCAAAACTAACTGTAGCTCTTTGTTAAGTGTTTCAGTCATTTCAGTTGCTGTAGTAGCTGACGTGTATAGTGTTGAGTCATCCGCATACATAGACACTCTGGCCTTACTGAAAGTCAGTGGCATGTTGTTGGAAAGATTGAAAAAAGTAAGGGGCCTAAACAGCCACCCTGGGGAATTCCTGCCTCTACCTGGATTATCTTTGAGCGGCTTCCATTAAAGAACACCCTCTGTGTTGTGTTAGACAAGTAACTCTTTATCCACAATATAGCAGGGGGTGTAAAGCCATAACACATACGTTTTTTTCCAGCAGGGGGTGTAAAGCCATAACACATACGTTTTTTTCCAGCAGCAGACATAAGGGCACAGGGAGAGATCCAGATGCAGACACGGGAGTCAGATGGTTCAAGTCTCTGATAATTATTAGTATCCAAGCGGCAGGCAAAATAATGGTCAAGGACAGGCAAAAAAAAAAAGACAGTGCTTTTTCAGAATTGCTTTCATTTTCTCCGAACCCTTGGTGTACTTAGTACAAAAGACGGTTGCCCTGTTTTTCTTCTTTGGTTAATTTTTAGTAATTCCGCTCTTGGTTTTTAGTTTGACGTTAGTCAGCACCTCCACACAAGCTATTTTTCTGGATGTGTGCCAGCTCATGTTTTTTTATCTGTTTTTTCTTTACATATCAGATTACAAACAATATTTTTAAAAACCATATGATTCAGTTAATAAAGCTGCATACAAACATGGTCTCTTTTTGGTTTCTAGAATAAGGCAGCTCCAAAATGCAGGTGTTTCAGCCTAGCTCAGTGCTTTCTGTGGTGGGGCAAGCCAGCAGAAAATACGGAGCGTTGCGCCGTGATTGGCTCAGTGTTCTGTCACTCATGGGGACACTATGTCACGTCCAAGTCTAAGGGTAGAGCTAGACAATTCAAGCCCTAGAGTTACATTACCCGCCATAGAGTTACATTCGAAGTGCCCATCCAAGAAGGCTCAAGGTGATTGGCCACAGATAAAATGACATCAAATCACGTATCTACAGTAGCATTATATCTACATACTTTCAAAATCTTAGCTAGCAGTCATCATCATGGGTCAAGTCGACAATCTACTAGCAAATCCTTTTTAATCCCTGTCATATGAAGAGAAATTATAAACAAAACTTATCGGTGCTCATTGGCCATAAACATTACATAACAAGTTGGAAATCGCAAATTCAACAATGAGTGGTTTGGAAGGAATCAGTGGCTAACTGCAAGCATTGCAAAGCAATCATTAGCCTGCTATTCAGTGGAGTGGCTGTGTGGTACCACGTGTAAGGGATTTCCTCCTCTTCTTCCGAAGAGGAGAGGCGAAAAGGATCAGAGGACCAATATGCGGCGTGGTAAGTGTCCATGGTTCTTTTAATACGTAAAGGTACACATGAACAACTGACTACAAAAACAATAAATGTGTAAAACCAAAAACAGTCCTATTTGGTACAGAGACAGGAATAATCACCCACAAATACACAGTGAACCCAGGCTACCTAAATATGATTCTCAATCAGAGACAACTAATGACACCTGCCTCTGATTGAGAACCATACTAGGCCGAAACATAGAAATACCCCAAAACATAGAAAAACAAACATAGACTGCCCACCCAACTCACGCCCTGACCATACTAAAATAAATACAAAACAAAGGAAATAAAGGTCAGAATGTGACACCACGTCTAAGATTAAGGGTCCCTTTTCCTAGTTTAAAATGATAAACATTCAACATTGTCAAGACTAAGCATCTCTTTTCCTAGTTTAAAATTATAACCATTCAACTTTGTCAATGAAGCATGATTTGTGCCACGCTCAAAAAAGTGTTAACTCTGAACTTCAAAATCTGACTTTAGTGAGTTCAAGACAACTGGGAACTCAGGAAAAATGAGCTACGACTGAGAAAATTCGTTTTGAACTGTCATCCAACTTGGAATTGTAAATTCAGAACTCAGACCTCTTTCTAGAGCTACGACCTGAAGATCACTAACGTATGCAAATTGGAGTGGTATATGGTTTTTGGGATAATGGTGTTGATGTGAGCCATGACCAGCCTTTCAAAGCACTTCATGGCTACAGACGTGAGAGCTACAGGTCGGTAGTCATTTTAAATCAAATCATATTTTATTAGTCATATGCGCCGAATACAACAGGTGTAGAACTTACAGTGAAATGCTTACTTACGAGCCCCTAACCAACAATGCAGTGCAAATAAGAATAAGAAATTAAAGTAACAAGTAATTAAAGATCAGCAGTAAAATAAACAATAGCAAGACTATACACAGGGGGATATCGGTACAGAGTCAATGTGCGGGGGCACCGGTGAGTCAAGGTAATTGAGGTCATATATACATGTAGGTAGAGTTATTAAAGTGACTATGCATAGACAATAACAACAGAGAGTAGCAGCAGTGTAAAAGGGGGGGGGGCGCAATGTAAATAGTCTGGGTAGCCTTTCGACAAGATGTTCAGGAGTCTTATGGCTTGGGGTAGAAGCTGTTTAGAAGCCTCTTGGACCTAGAGTTGTTGCTCTGGTACCGCTTGCAGTGCGGTAGCAGAGAGAACAGTCTATGACTAGGGTGACTGGAGTCATTGACAATTTGTAGGGTCTTCCTCTGACATCGCCTGGTATAGAGATCCTGGATGGCAGGAAGCTTTGCCCCAGTGATGTACTGGGCTGTACGCACTACCCTCTGTAGTGCCTTGCGGTCAGAGGCCGAACAGTTGCTATACCAGGCAGTGATGCAACCAGGAGGCTCTCGATGGTGCAGCTGTAGAACCTTTTGAGGATCTGAGGACTCCTGGGGGGGGATAGGTTTTGTCTTGCCCTCTCCACAACAGGCAGGTTACCTTGGTTTTCTTAGGCACAGGGACTATGGTGGTCTGTTTGAAACATGTTGGTATTACAGACTCGGTCAGGGACAGGTTGAAAATGTCAGTGAAGACCCTTGCCACTTGGTCAGTGTATGCTCGGACAACACGTCCTGGTAATCCGTCTGGCCCTGTGGCCTTGTGAATGTTGACCTGTTTAAAGGTCTTACTCACATTGGCTGTGGAGAGTGTGATCACACAGTTGTCCAGAACAACTGGTGCGCTCATGCATGCTTCACTGTGTAAAGCAGGGGTGTAAAGCCATAACACATACGTTTTTTCCAGCAGCAGACATAAGGGCACAGGGAGAGATCCAGATGCAGACACAGGAGTCAGATGGTTCAAGTCTCTGATATTTATTAGTATCCAAGCGGCAGGCAAAATAATGGTCACGGACAGGCAAAAAGGTCAGAGTCCAGGAGGTACAGAGAGGCAGGCAAGCTCGAGGTCATGGCAGGCAGAATGGTCAGATAGGCGGGTTCAGAGTCAGGACAGGCAAGGGTCAAAACCGGGAGGAGTAGAAAAAGAGAGATATGAAAAAGCAGGAAAACCATGCTGTTTGACTTGACAAGACGAACTGGCACAGAGAGACAGGAAACACAGGGATAAATACACAGAGGAAAATAAGTGATACCTGGAGGGGGTGGAGACAATCACAAGGACAGGTGAAACAGATCAGGGTGTTACAAGACTATGATCAACAGAGGTGTGACTTGGACTCAATCCACAAATATGATGACTTGCATCTCGACTTTGACTTTAACACCAATGACTCGTAACTTGACTTGGACTTGAGCCTTTTGACTCAACCTGAGTTGATACCCTAGCCAAGCCCAAATATGAAAAATTATGCTATTAAAAAAAGTGTGCAGCGCATCAACTATTCATTTAACGGATTACATTTTGAATTGGACAGCAGCCAATCAAATTGTGCCAGCTGACAAAAAGTTGTGCATGGCAGTGCAGAGGAACGTCGGTGAATTCCGATGGAGCCCTTGGAAAGATGATACCCAAAATTGTGATTTTTGGATATAAAGACGACGCTGTATCAACAAAAAACGGATTGCAACTTGCAAAACATGCGGGAAGAAAATGACAACGGAGGGCATCTATTTCCAACTTTGTTCGACATTTGAAGCTTCACAAAGAACGGTAAGTTGTGGCTAATATAGCCGACAGCCATATAGTTTATAATTTTACTAGTGTAGCATGTAGGCTAACGTAACGTTAAATCAATGAGCCTCCACACAGTCAGTCAGTCAGTACAGGAACGTGATCATTGCACCCAAGATTGAGCTACATCTGGCTGTTCCTAAAACCATTGACATACTTTAGCCTACTGTAACCACACAGAGAGTGTGTGTGTGTGTGTGTTAAGGTTGGGCGATTGTGTACAAGCCTACATCAGCGATTGCGCCCCATAGCGATCCTCGATAGTCGATGACTATTGGGGGGGGGGGGTCTTTCTCATGGCTACACATGTATTTCCATGGAAATATAACGTTTATTTGGAAAGTAATACATATATATATCTTTTTAAAAGCATTCATGATTTGCGTAAATGTAATATATGAACTATTACTCTTGTTAAAAATATGAAATGGTATTACATTTGGTGAAGAGCACATTAGGGACTTGAAACTCAAGGTTTAGAACTTGAGACTTGACTTGAACCTTGACGGTCTTGACTTGAGACTTGACTCGGACTTGCCTGTCTTGACTTGGGACTTGACTGCTAAGACTTGAGACTTACTTGTGACTTGCAAAACAATGACTTGGTCCCACCTCTGATGATCGATCATCTCAAAAGCTGCACTGAAGTCTAACAAGATAGCCCCCACAATCATCAGTCATTTGTGTACAGTGGCTTGCGAAAGTGTTCACCCCCTTGGCATTTTTTCTATTTTGTCACCTTACAACTTGGAATTAAAATATATTTTTTTTGGGGGGGTTGTATCATTTGATTTACACAACATGTCTACCACTTTGAAGATGAAAAATATTTTTTCTTGTGAAACAAACAAGAAAGACAAAAAAAAACAGAAAACTTGAGTGTGCAAAACTATTCAAAAGTCAATATTTTTTAGAGCCACCTTTTGCAGCAATTACAGCTGCAAGTCTCTTGGGGTCTCTATAAGCTTGGCACATCTAGCCACTGGGATTTTTACCCATTCTTCAAGGCAAAACTGCTCCAGCTCCTTCAAGTTAGATGGGTTCTGCTGGTGTACAGAAATATTTGTCATACCACAGATTCTCAATTGGATTGAGGTCTGGGCTTTGACTAGGCCATTCCAATACTTTTAAATGTTTCCCTTGAAACCACTCAAGTGTTGCTTTAGCAGTATGCTTAGGGTCATTGTTCTGCTGGAAGGTGAACCTCCGTCCCAGTCTCAAATCTCTGGAAGACAAACAGATTTCTCTCAAGAATTTCCCTGTATTTAGTGCCATCCATCATTCCTTTAACTTCTTGACGCACCCATCCCGTTAGCGGGATCATTTTCATCAACACTCGCTGAATTGCAGCGCGCCAAATTCAAATTAAATCACAAGTGCAATATAGCAAAACACAGCTTAGCTTGTTGTTAATGCACCTGGCGTGTCAGATTTCAATACAGCTTTTCGGCGAAAGCATAACAAGCGTTTATGTAAGAACATCTCTCTCAGTAGACACAATATTACAAACACCTAGCAGCCAAGTAGATTGGTCACGAAAGTCAGAAAAGCAATCGATTAAATCGCTTACCTTTGATGATCTTCGGATTTTTGCACTCACGAGACTCCCAGTTACACAATAAATGTTCCTTTTGTTCCATAAAGATTATTTTTATTTCCAAAATACCTACATTTGTTTGGCGCGTTATGTTCAGAAATCTACGGGCTCGAGCGGTCACGACATCGCAGACGAAAATTCCAAATAGTATCCGTAATGTCCACAGAAACATGTCAAACATTTTTTATAATCAATCCTCAGGTTGTTTTTAAAATATATAATTGATAATATATCAACCGGGACTGTCTCTTTTTCAATCGGAGAGGGAAAGACAATGGCTGCCCCACTCTGTTGCACAAGCAAAACTCTGCGAACACCCAGCTATCCACTGACACGATGTTATCTTTCTCACTAATCTTTCGAAATAAAAGCCTGAAACTATGTCTAAAGACTGTTGACACCTTGAGGAAGCCATAGGAAAAGGAATCTGGTTGATATCCCTTTAAATGGAGGCAAGGCATCCAATGGAACAGAGAGCTTTCAGGAAAAACAGCACTTCCTGGTTCTGTTATACTCACAGACAATATTTTGACAGTTTAGGAAACTTTAGGGTGTTTCTATCCTAATCTGACAATTATATGCATATTCTAGTTTCTGGGCCTGAGAAATAGGCAGTTTCAAATGGGTACGTTTTTTTGTTGTTGCCAAAAATGAAAATCCTGCCCCCTACACTCAAGAAGTTAATTCTGACCAGTTTCCCAGTCCCTGACGATGAAAAACATCCCCACAGCATGATGCTGCCACCCCGCTTCACTTTGGGGATGTTGTTCTCGGGGTGATGAGAGGTGTTGGGTTTGCACATCGGGCTTTCCTTGATGGCCCAAAAGTTCAATTTTAGTCTCATTTAACCAGTACCTTCTTCCATATGTTTGGGGAGTCTCCCACATGCCTTTTGGTGAACACCAAACGTGTTTGCTTATTTTTTTCTTTAAGCAATAGCTTTTTTTCAGTCCACTCTTCCGTAAAGCCCAGTTCTATGGAGTGTATGGCTTAAAATGGTCCCTTGGACAGATACTCCAATCTCTTTTGTGGAGCTTTGCAGCTCCTTCAGGGTTATCTTTAGTCTCTTTGTTGCCTCTCTGATTAATGCCCTCCTTGTCTTGCAGGCTTGTTGTGGTGCCATATTCTTTCCATTTTTTAATAATGGATTTCATGGTGCTCCGTGGGATGTTCAAAGTGTATGATATTTTTTTAGAACTCAACCCTGATCGGTACTTCTCCACAACTTTGTCCCTGACCTGTTTGGAGAGCTCCTTGGTCTTCATGGTGCCGCTTGCTTAGTGGTGTTGCAGACTCTGGGGCCTTTCAGAACAGGTGTATATATACTGAGATCATGGGACACTTAGATTACACACAAGTGGGCTTTATTTAACTAATTATGTGACTTCTGAAGGTAATTGGTTGCACCAGATCTTATTTAGGGGCTTCATTGCAAAAGGGGTGAATACATATGCACGAACCAATTTTCATTTTTTATTTTTTTGAGTAATTTTTTTCATTTCACTTCCAATTTGGAATATTTTGTGTATGTCTATTACATGAAATCCAAATAAAAATCTGTTTAAATTACAGGTTGTAATGCAACAAAATAGGAAAAACACCAAGGGGATGAATACTGCATTGTCGGAACTAGAAGCACAAGCATTTCGCTACACTCGCATTAACATCTGCTAACCATGTGTATGTGACAAATAACATTTTATTTGATTTGATTTACTTTTGCAAGGCACTGTAAGTGCCATGCTTGTGGAGTGTCCTTCCCTATAATGAATGTCTGGTGTCAATTTGGCTACTGTGGAATAGTAAACTTCTGGAAAAAAATTGTACAATGCTAAGGGTTAATAACAGGCTGATTGGTCAGCTATTTGAGCCAGTAAAAGGGGCTTTACTATTCTTGGGAATGACTTTAGCTTCCCTCCAGGTCTGAGGGCACACACCTTCTAGAAGGCAAATAGGAGTGGCAATATCGTCCGCTATTAACCTCAGTAATTTTCCATCCAAATTGTCAGACCCCGGTGGCTTGTCATTGTTGATGGACAACAATACTTTCTTCCCCTCTTCCACACTGACTTTACATAATTCAAAAGTACAATTCTTGTCTGTCTGTCATGCCCTGATCTGTTTCACCTGTGTTGTGATTGTCTCCACCCCCTCCAGGTGCGCTTATTTTGCCTGGTGTATTTCACCCTGTGTTTTCTTTCTCTCTGTGCCAGTTCGTCTTGTATGTTGTCAAGTCAACCAGTTGGATTTTCTGTAATCCTGCTTCTCTTCTCTTTTGCCAGTCCTCCACAACCATCCCACAATAAGTTGGGTGAATTTTGTCTCATTCCTCCTGACAGAGCTGGTGTAACTGAGTCAGGATCGTAGGCCTTCTTGCTCGCACAAGCTTTTTCAGTTCTGCCCAGGTCAGGGCTTTGTGATGGCCACTCTAATACCTTGACTTTGTTGCCCTTAAGCCATTTTGCCACAACTCTGGCAGTATGCTTGGGGTAATTGTCCATTTGGAAGACCCATTTGCGACCAAGCTTTAACTTCCTTACTGATATCTTGAGATGTTGCTTCAATATATCCACATAATTTTCCTACCTCATGATGCCATCTATTTTGTGAAGTGCACCAGGCCCTACTGCAGCAAAGCACCCCCACAACATGATGCTGCCACCCCCGTGCTTCACGGTTGGGCTTGGCCAATAAACTGAAACGGTCCATTGCTAGGTCCTTTGCGGTTGAAGACTTCAACCGGAACCTGGCTGAACTGGGAAACAGCAGACCGTGGATTGAGAACCCAAAGCTGAGGGGTTGGTTCTCTCACAAATGGCTGCCACTGTCACGGGAAACTTCGTGCGTGAGGGAAGAATCAGGCGCAGAGAGCATATAGTTCCACAGGAAGACGTGCACTTTAATATCGCACTGAGAATAATGCCCAACAACACAGGGCGCGGAAAATGTGGACGAACCCAACACACAGGGTACCAGGTCCAGAGCACGAACACCAAAAAACATACACACGTAATATATAAGTAATCCCGCACGAAACAAGGGCGGGTAAACGTACTTTAAATAAGGAAGCCCATCAAGCACACAAATAGACACAGGTGAAACTAATAAGACAAAACAAACAGACAACGAAAAAGGGATCAGTGGCGGATAGTAGGCCGGTGACGACGACCGCCGAGCACCGCCCGAACAGGCAGGGGAGCCAACTTCGGAGGAAGTCGTGACAGCCACAAGCTCAGGTTTCACATTGATTTTAAGTATAACTTTTTAGTGTAACAGGCTGATAAATTATTGATTGTTAAAACCTGTCTAGGACACAGGTTCCGCTAACGGAACCTAATGCAACCGCTGTGCACTAAGAAGTAAATATATTTCTCCGCCATGTTGGAGTCAACAGAAATACAAAATTACATCATAAATATTCCCTTACCTTTGATGATCTTTCATCAGAATGCAGTGCAAGGAATCCTAGTTCCGCAATAAATAGTTGATTGGTTCCATAATGTCCATTACTAGTGTCCAATTAGCTACTTTTGCTCACAAGTTTAGTTCACATGTCCAAAAGCTGGCGCTGGTCCAGGCGAACTCGGACGAAAACTTTAAAAAGTTATAGTCCAGGTCGAATAAACTGGTCAAACTAAGTAGAGAATCAGATGGGTAGAGATGTAGAGATGGGTGCATGTGTTTCATGATGAGGTGATGAAGGTCACCATTTACACACATAATGGGGTTGAGCTGCAGAATTAAGCTCTCAAGTATGGTCATCTGGAAGGCTACAAAGTGATCTGTTGACAGTCTTGGTGACCAACAGCCATTCGAAAGTCAGTACAATTGTTTATTCTTGTATTTGTTTTATTTTGTTTCAGTGTATTTAGTCTATTCTCATGAATATGCTCAGTGCTTTAAAATGTGGATTTGAATGATGTAATTAGTCACTTCAATTTAATCTTTGCACCAAGATTCACCGAGCTGAATGTGAAGTGCTCGTCAACTTACAAAAAATACAATCAATCCACCAAACCGTTCCTGCGAGACTGATCCCGCAGGATGGGATAGCATGTCACCAACTAAATTAAGAAGGCCAGCACAATCAGGGCAGAGGAAGACACCAAAGTTGGTGAAGGGGTGTTCATAGTGAGGAGCCAGACTGACCCTATAGGCTGGTACTCTGGGAACTTTGGGAATGATTGTACGATTCCCTCTTGCACATGCAGAGTGGGGGAGATACACACGCTCCCTTGTAAGCCCTTCTGTGCTGTTTTTAGTTTAGTTGAAAGGTGGGGTTGGGATCAGCTCGGGAACGTCAACAAGGACAATCCCCTGCTGAATCTCCATTATGCCACTTTCAGCCAACAACCCAACTCCACATCTGAGCAGGATGGTGATTTTGATGAAGAAGATTTCCGTCCATACGGAGGTCCACCTGGAAGAGGACCTTTAAGATGTTGCACGACCAATGTGCAGGCTATCTTAAAGAGATCACAGACCTCACTTACCTCCAAGATGAAGAGATCATGACTGACCTGTGTCACACCCTGATCTGGTCCACTTGTCCTTGTGATTGTCTCCATCCCCTCCAGGTGTCGCTTATTATCCCCGGTGTATATATCCCTGTGTTTCCTGTCTCTCTGTGCCAGTTTGTCTTGTTTGCCAAGTCAACCAGCGTTTTTCCTTGTTCCTATTTTTCCCAGTCTCTGTTTGTTTCTAGTCCTCCTGGTTTCGACCCTTGCCTGTCCTGACTCCAAACCTGCCTGCCTGTCTGTTCTGACTACCAGCCTGCCTATCCCCTTGTACTGTTTTGGACTCGGATCTGGTTTCTGGACCCTGCCTGGCCTGACCTCGAGACTGCCTACTGTCTGGTACTGTTTGGACTCTGACCTGGTTTATGAACTCTCGACTGTCCCCGACCTGCCTTTGCCTACTCCCTTTGTTATAACAAATATAAGAGCTCTACCATCTGCCTCCTGTGTCTGCATTTGGGTCTCGCCTTGTGGCCCTATAATAAGAGTGATCATTGTTTATGAGGAGGGACTGATGTATATTGAGTAATTGATTTGAGAATGTTTTAGTATGTTTATAACTGTAGAAGTGCATTAGGAGTAGTAACTAGTGTGTTATGGGTTAGATGGAATGATATATGTGAAAATGTATCTGTAGCAGGGGGAGGTCCACACACAGTACTCCTTACAGTACCTCTGATTCCAAGATGGCGTAGCAGTCAGACGTCTTTGTCTTTGTCCTGTCGTGTCCCTTGTATATATATTTTTATATATTTTCCTTCGCATATCTTTTAAAAATATTTTCCTAAACCTCAACTTCTAAATACTCTCCTGCAACCCGCCTCACCAAATGTGGCGTGGATGTGTTTTTTTCTAAAGTATTTCTATTTACTTTAGCTCTGGAATCCCTCAACTGAAGCTAGCCAACTAACTAGCTACCAGCTATCAGTCAGCAAACCACTGCTAGCAATCATCAGCTAACCTTTAGCTTGGAAAGCTCTTGCCAGTTCGTACAACGTGACTCAAACCAGAGCATAATGGACCTATTTTTCTCTCCATGTCCCCGGATTCCTACCGCAAACTCTGAACCTTTTCAACTGGATCTTCGCAACTAGCTAACCGCAATCCCGGGTGACTACTCCTGGCTAGCATTTCCATCTCGGAGCAAGCACAAATTAGCCTCCCACCGAAGCCCACTCCTGGGCTACAATATCCGGACCCCTTCTACTGCCAGTTCGGGGCACGGAACCCCGCCGATCCTCTAAGACTGGAATACCGACATAATCTGCCCGAGGATTCGAACAGGCCCCTCAAGCGCGACATCCACTGAAGTCCCATTCTGCTAACCGTGGCCTGCTAGCTATCTAGAGCTACTTGGAACCCTACTTATCCACGACTGGTCTATTGACGTCACCGCACGAGGAGGCAAAAACAGACTTTTCTCCATCGCGACATCCCCCAAAGGCCCTTCTGCTAACTTGCTAGCCCCGGTCTGCTAACTGCTAGCTTGCTAGCCCCAGTTTGCTAACTGCTAGCTTGCTAGCCCCAGTATTCAAACTGCTTGCTTGCTAACTCCAGTCTGCTAACTGCTAGCTTGCTAGCCCCGGTCTGCTAACTGCTAGCTTGTTAGCCCAGCCTACTAACTGCTAGCTTGTTAGCCCCGGCCTGCTAACTGTCTGAATCACCATGTCCCCAGTCAGCCCAACCACTCACTGGACCCATATGATCACTTGGCTACACATGCCTTTCTCTAATATCAATATGCCTCGTCCATTACTCTCCTGGTTAGTGATTTCACTGTGATTTCATAGCCCTGCTTAATATGCCTTAACCAACCATGTTGTTCCACCTCCTACATATGCGATGACATCATCTGGTTTAAATGTCTCTTGAGACTATATCTCTCTCATCATTAGTCAATGCCTAGGTTTACCTCCAATGTACTCACATCATACCATACCTTTGTCTGTACATTATACCTTGAAGCTATTTTATCACCCCCAGAAACCTCCTTTTACTCTCTGTTCCAGACGTTCTAGACGTCCAATTCTCATAGCTTTTAGCCGTACCCTTATCCTACTCCTCTGTTCCTCTGGTGATGTAGAGGTGAATCCAGGTCCTGCAGTGCCTAGCTCCACTCCCGCTCCCCAGGTGCTCTCATTTGTTGACTTCTGTAACCGTAAAAGTCTTGGATTCATGCATGTTAACATTGGAAGCCTACTCCCTAAGTTTGTTTTACTCACTGCTTTAGTACACTCTGCCAACCCGGATGTCTTAGCCATGTCTGAATCCTGGATTAGGAAAACTACCAAAAACCCTGAAATCTCCATTCCTAACTATAACATTTTCCGCCAAGATAGAACTACCAAAGGGGGCGGTGTTGCAATCTACTGCAAAGATAGCCTGCAGAGTTCAGTCTTACTATCCAGGTCTGTACCCAAACAATTCAAGCTTCTACTTCTAAAAATTCACCTTTCCAGAAACAAGTCTCTCACTGTTGCCGCTTGCTATAGACCACCCTCTGCCCCCAGCTGTGCCCTCGACACCATATGTGAATCGATTGCCCCCGTATATCTTCTGAGCTTGTGCTACTAGGTGACCTAAACTGGGACATGCTTAACACCCCGGCCATCCTACAATCTAAGCTTGATACCCTCAATCTCACACAAATTATCAATGAACCTACCATGTACAACCCCAAACCTGTAAACATGGGCACCCTCATAGATATCATCCTTACTAACTCGCCCTCCAAATCGCCCTCCAAATCCTTGGTTCACTCCAGACCTGTCTGCCCTTGACCAGCACAAAAACATCCTGTGGTGTAATGCATTAGCATCGAATAGCCCCTGCGATATGCAACTTTTCAGGCAAGTTAGGAACAAATATACACAGGCAGTTAGGAAAGCTAAGGCTAGTTCTTTCAAACAGAAATTTGCATCCTGTAATACAAACTCAAATAATCGTGTCTGGGACACTGTAAAGTCCATGGAGAATAAGAGCACCTACTCCCAGCTGCCCACTGCTCTGAGGCTAGGAAACACTGTTACCACCGATAAATCCACTATAATTGAGAATTTCAATAACCATTTCTCTACGACTGGCCATGCTTTCCACCTGGCTACCCCTACCCCGATCAACAGCCCTCCACTTCTCCTTCACCCAAATCCAGATAGCTGGTGTTCTGAAAGAGCTGCAAAATCTGGTCCCTACAAATCAGTCGGGCTAGACAATCTGGACCCTCTCTTTCTAAAATTATCTGCCGAAATTACTAGCTTGTTCAACCTCTCTTTCGTATCGTATGAGATTCCCATAGATTGGAAAGCTGCTGCAGTCATCCCCCTCTTCAAAGGGGGAGACACTCTAGACCCAAACTACTACAGACCTATATCTATTCTACCCCGTCTTTCTAAGGTCTTCGAAAGCCAAGTTAACAAACAGAACATTTCGAATCCCACCGTACCTTCTCCGCTATGCAATCTGGCTTCAGAGCTGGTCATGGATGCACCTCAGCTACGCTCAAGGTCCTAAATGATATCATAACCTACATCGATAAGAGAGAGACATTACTGTGTAGCCGTATTCATCAACCTGGCTAAGGCTTTCGACTCTGTCAATCACAACATTCTTATTGGCACACTCAACAGCCTTGGTTTCTCAAATGATTGCCTCGCCAGGTTCACTAACTACTTTTCTGATAGAGTTCAGTGTGCCAAATCGGAGGGCCTGTTGTCCGGACCTCTGGCAGTCTCTATGAGGGTGCCACAGGGTTCAATTCTCAGGGTCACTCTCTTCTCTGTATACATCAATGATGTCGCTCTTGCTGCTGGTGATTCTCTGATCCACCTCTAAGCAGACGACACCATTCTGTATACTTCTGGCCCCTCTTTGGACACTGTGTTAACTATCCTCCAGACGAGCTTCAATGCCATACAACTTTCCTTCCGTAGCCAACGCTCTTAAATGCAAGTAAAACTAAATGCATGCTCTTCAACCGGTCGCTGCCTGCACCTGCCCGCCCATCCAACATCACTACTCTGGACCGTTCTGACTTAGAATATGTGTACAACTACAAATACCTAGGTGTCTGGTTAGACTGTAAACTCTCCTTCCAGACTCTCCAATCCAAAGTTAAATCTAGAATTGGCTTCCTATTTCACAACAAAGCATCCTTCACTCATGCTGCCAAACATACCCTTGTAAAATTGACCATCCTACCGATGCTCGACGATGTAATTTACAAAATAGCCTCCAATACCCTACTCAATAAATTGGAGGCAGTCTATCTGTAACAATCGTCGTTGGAATGAGAACAAAGCGCAGCGTGGAAATGGTTCATACTTAATGTTCACAAAAAAACACTCAAACAAAATGACAAAACGGAGAAAACGAAAGCGAACAGTTCTGTCAGAGAAACAACCTAAAAAGAAAACAATCACCCACACCAGACCAACTAAAACAAAGACATAACAAAGGAACTAAGGCCAGAACGTGACACTATTACAATGCCATCCGTTTTGTCACCAAAGCCCCGTATACTACCCACCACTGCGATCTGTACGCTCTCGTTGGCTGGCCCTCGCTTCATACTCGTCGCCAAACCCACTGGCTCCAGGTCATCTACAAGACCCTGCTAGGTAAAGTCCCCCCTTATCTCAGCTCGCTGGTCACCATAGCAGCACCCACCTGTAGCACGCGCTCCAGCAGGTATATCTCTCTGGTCATCCCCAAAATCAATTCTTCCTTTGGTCGCCTCTCCTTCCAGTTCTCTGCTGCCAATGACTGGAACGAACTACAAAAATCTCTGAAACTGGAAATACTTATCTCCCTCACTAGCTTTAAGCACCAGCTGTCAGAGCAGCTCACAGATCACTGCGCCTGTACATAGCCCATCTATAATTTAGCCCAAACAACTACCTCTCCTCCTACTGTATTTGTGTATTTTCCTCCTTTGCATCCCATTATTTCATTATCTATACTTTCCACTTTCTTCCACTGCAAATCTACATTTCCAGTGTTTTACTTGCTATATTGTATTTACTTCGCCACCATGGCCTTTTTTTTGCCTTTACCTCCCTTATCTCACCTCATTTGCTCACGTTGTACTGTATATAGACTTATTTTTCTACTGTATTATTGACTGTATGTTTGTTTTACTCCATGTGTAACTCTGTGTTGTTGTATGTGTCGAAATGCTTTGCTTTATCTTGGCCAGGTCGCAATTGTAAATGAGAAGTTGTTCTCAACTTTGCCTACCTGGTAAAATAAAGGTGAAATAAAATAAAACATAAAAAATACCCTGAATACTCCGACAGGTTTAACACTTATGTTAAAATGGTTGTTGGAGAAGTGTCATTGAGGGAGGGCCACATGTTTAGGTGTCATATTGAGAATGATGTTATAATGATTTATGAGGTGGAGTTGATTGTTTTTATTGTATTCTACATAACTGAGAAAACCTCGGGCAAGGTAAAGCAATGCATGCACATGCTTATACAGTATGTTAAAAAACAATTGGCTAGAGGATGGATCTTTCACTTCTTTCTAGCTATATGTGAAAGCAGATGTTTGGTCCTGATTCCACAGTATGGTTGAGGAAGCGGAGAGACGGTTGATAAGTAGAAAGGGAGGCAGATTGCCTCCATAGCAATACATACAGAAGGTGCTTCTCCTTCTCACTTGTACTGGATCAAATTTAAGGGTTGTGACTTAGTAAGTCCCAAAGGGGGGAATATATGGGTGCTTTCTGTTAAGAGAATGTGTTTCTTGTTAAAAGGCTGAACAGCTCTAAAGGGAGGCACTATGTGGCACTATGTGTAATCCTGGGATGTATTTATTGGTATAATTCTATAACGGCCTATAGTTATCTGTACTTAATCCTACAATGGCCAGTCGTAATACTATAGTCCGATAATGGCATGTCACAATCTTATAATTGCCTAGAGTAATGAAACTGTATAAAAGCAGTTGGTCTATGGGCCAGCTTGGCTTGTTACTTTGTAATAAAGTCTATTCACAATTTCCAGTATCTGCGAAATATGATTGAGCGAATATTTACACGACATTACCTGTGGTTGGAAACCACTGTTGCAGCTAATAAACCTGGGTTGTTTATAAACAACCAAGTCTTGTTTTTCTACATCAACAGTATCCTCTCTTGAAATCGGGGTCCTTGAGTTTTCCAGCCATAGCCTGCCTACGCTATATGCCAGTGATCGAAATCAACACAGGTCGGCTGCAATTGTTTTCATACATCATCGGATTGGTCGTTGCCTGAGAACTGTAAACCAGCATAGGTGTCATCACACTCTCTCATCTGATTGGTCGAGTAGGCGGGCCTTATGGCTTTGTGGCTGTGGTAATTCGTGACTAATTAACAACCTTAGCATTACGAAACTTCTATTCGATCAAATAAGCCACCTGTAGAAAATAAACCATTACATTTTTGTTAACCTAATTCGACACTCATTGACCTCCATACAAAAACAAATCTATGAAAAACCCAACCTGCTGGAGAAGATTTTGGCCCCAGTTATCCCCGCTGAGGTATAATAATGGCACTTTCACATGCTAGTCAGAATTAGGAAACTCGGAAATGTCCGACTTGCTGATTCGTTGAACACGGCACGTGTATACCACTTAGTAACTTGAACATTTCAGAGTTTCCTAGTTCCGACTACCACATGAATGCAGCATAAGAACGGGTTGTCCCTCTCGCTTCACCTCTCCCTCTTCTTGGGTGGATATGAGAGGGGATGTGGATAGTATTAATAACTGGGTGAGAACATTGTTAGTGGGGGCAGCTACTGAGGCTATACCTAAGACTTCAGGGAGGAGAAGGAGGAAAGCAGTCCCATGTTGGACGCAGGAATGTGGGGAAATGGCGAGGATTAGGAACAGGGCATTTAAAGTACTGACTGAAAAGGATGCATGACTTCCAACATCTGAAGAGGAGGGGCAGAGGGGTAGAGAGAGGACAAGAGAGGAGCATCCTGGAGTGCTGGATAGGAGGAAGATGTCAATTATGTGCTGAATTCACCATTTACCATGACAGAGGTAAAAAGGGTAAAGATGCAGTGTGCTATGTTATGTTGGCCCATCTAGGTAATAAGGCACTGGATAAGGTTTTGGTGTTGTGCAACAGCGTGTGGGAGGAGGAGAAACTACCTGGCAGTTGAAAGGAGGCAGTAGTGGTACCAATCCAGAAGCCAGGGAAGGACCCAACGAGGCCAACAAGCTATTGGCCAATAGCTTTAACATCACATGCATGTAAGATTATGGAACGTATGATTACAGAGAGGCTAACTTACTTCCTGGCGAGCAGGGGGATAGTATCGCCACATCAGAGTGGAGTCAGGAAGGGAAAGGGAACAATGGACCCAGTGCTCTGCTTAGAAGCAGAGGTCGGGAAGGCTCAGGTGAACAAGGAGACTGTTGTAGCTGTATTTTTTGATGTGGAGAAGGCATATGATATGATGTGGAAGCAGGGATTGTTAATCAAACTTGATATTGTGGAGGTAGGAGGAAGAACGTACAACTGGATAAAGGATTTCCTGTTTGGAAGGCCTATCTAGGTGAGGGTGGGAAAGTCACTAACAGGCAGGTGCCTGGTGGATAATGGTATACCACAGGGGAGTTTGATTAGTCCTATGTTGTTCTCAATCGGGATTAATGATGTGGACTCTTAGGTAGAGCCGGATATTGGGAGGTCATTATTTGCAGATGGGGCCTTATGGACGAGGGGAAGAAATGTGCCATACATAGTCAGGAAGGTACAGTAAGCAATTGACGAGGTAGACCGGTGGGCATTAATGTGGGGTTTCAGGTTCTCTGTAGAGATAACTCAGACAGTGTTCTTTACCAGGAGGAAGGTGGGAGACAAGGTTTGCTTGAGGTTATATGGGAGAAACTATGAGATGGCGGGGGCCATCAGGTTCCTTGGGGTATACTTTGACACTGGACTGACCTGGGCAGAACACATCAAGAGAGCAGTGGGATGTAAGAAGTGTAAGAAGGTGCTAAATGTGATATGCTGTCTGACGGGGAAGGAGTGGGGGGCTGGGCGTGCCTCACTGAGGACCATGTATGTTGCATTGATCCAATCTGTAATAGACTATGGCAGTATAGTTTATGATTCGTCAGCCCGGACCTCATTGGAAAGGCTAGATGTCATACAGGGGCAAGGACTCAGAATATGTAGTGGGGCGTTTCGGACCTCCCCAGTGGCTGCACTACAGGTGGAGATGGGGGATATGCCATTGCAGATTAGGAGACATCATCTGGCAACACATTTTTGGGTCAACCTACAGGGACATGGGGTGTCTCATTTACAGGCATGCTGGAAACATGAGCGAAGACACAACACGAGCTTTGGGTGGGTGGGTGGGTAATACCAACGGTAGCTATTCCTGTAAATCCACCATGGCTACTCCTGCCTCCAATTGTTGGTCCAGAAGTTTTTGAGAGACTAGAGAAAGATAGGGTGTTGATCCATTTTGATTAGTTCAAGAGATGTCTGGATTACTGTGCATCAGGATTTTGTGGTCATTTTTTAAATCCTTTATTTAACTAGGCAAGTCAGTCAAGAACAAATTCTTATTTACAATGACGGCCTAGGAACAGTGAGTTAACTGCCTTGTTCAGGGGCAGAACGACAGATTTTTACCTTGTCAGCTCTGGGATCCGATCATAGCAACCTTTCGGTTATTGGCCCAACACACTAACCACTAGGCTACCTGCCACCCCATTTACATTATTTACAATTAGTTGAAAGAGTATATTGAGTAGAACGTTATTAGATATAGTCTCAAATATTGTGTTGTATTTTTTAAGAGCAACAGGGCTGGCAGGTAGGATTTAGTTTCTCCCTGTCGCTGGACCAAACTCCAGTACAGTAGGTGACGGTAAAGCACCATATAACGTTGGATGCCACCGCCGATAAACACCACCGAAGAAGAACAATAAGAACAAGAAGAACAACTCCTCCTCCTCCTCTCTGGCTATAGCAAGTATTCAATCAAGCCAGGGAAAGATGGCGAACCGAGTCCTTCAGAAGGTGGGCAACGGTCTAAAACAGACGAGAAACGTAGTCCAGATGAACGGACAAGTCATACTTACAATCAGGTTAGTTGGATATTTGTATGAGAAAGTAAGTTTGAAAGTAAATATGCATTTGATCGTTAACAACTCTTTACACTTCCCACTAAGCCAGTGCTAGCTATCTAACTTTAACGGAAACTGTTTACATTTTAAGAAGCAAACGGAACGAAACAAAACAGGGAGGGACCTACCTTAATTTACCCAATAGAAACTCTCGTTTTCGTTGCAAAACATTTTCCGTTTGGAGGAAGCAGTTTCTGTTGCAAAATGTTTTGCAACAGAATTGGCGTAATGAATACACCTGAATGACCCTGGAATGCGAAGGAAAGCCAGCTAACTAAAAGCCTAAGCTAGGAGCTTAACACTTAAAGGTTATTCATGACTTGGTTGGACATTTCTACTAAACTGTTGCAACGTATCGACACTTTTAAATGTGTTTTGCGCAGTTTATATATAATACTTGTCCTATCGTTGCAAATCAGTGCACATGACAACTATTTGCAGAACATTTGCCGGTGGAATTGCACTGCAGGTTAGTTGGCTGCGTAATAGTACATTTGTAGGATACAAGGGAAGTTCAATTAACATCTCTTTCAAGGTCATAGACAGTGTTGGGGAATGTTAATTTTAAAAGCAACTCATTAGTTTACGTTACTGGCATTGAAAGTAACGTTAGTCGTCATTACTTTAGCGTTTCCAAAACCAGAAAACCCTCATGCCTTGCGTGTGAAGGTCTTTTTATGCCAAGTAGAGGGCGCACACTACCTTAGAATGACTTGTGTGGACTCGAGTCACATGACTTACACTCACACGTTTGATGACTTGAGGCTCCGGTCCAAACACTTCAGACGCACCTTATCCCCTCAACCCTCAAATTAAGTGGACACTTCTGATGACCTCTCATGACATCTGAGGATTATACATAACAAGCAAAATAGTAATAGTCACATGCATACATGCAAACTCCTAAACCTAAACAAACAAATCATATTAATTAATAATACACGTTTTAATTGCCTTTTTGTTTTTAATTTTAGTGGTGCCATATTGTTTATTTATAAAGTGAAAAAGTTAGACCCTTTGTGAATGTGAAATGTACCTAATAATAGCAGTTGAATTAAATATACTGATCTCTATCTATCTCAGAATTTCTGAAAAATAATTATATCAAACTACTAAATAGTACAACTGGTCCTATTTTTATTTATTTTTTGTAACAAAATTCTCTGTCAATCCAAAAAAATTGTACTATAAATACAGGCAAAAAACAAATGCAAAATTGTCTCCTCCATTCCACAGAAATCGCATTTATAGTCAATATTCAGCTTGAATCTTTCCAAAACATTTTATTCTCAAACCAGTTACAGAAAAGAGACTTATTTTTAAGTCATATCTTTGTTGTTCCATAGAATGTATCTGTGAGGGGAAACATTGTTTATACGCTAACATCCAAGCTAAAATTGCCTGCTTATGGAATTTGACCATTCAGATTTATATATCTAGTGAAACATCTGGCTCCTTGTTCGATCTGTGATATTGTCTGCTGTACTTCCTCTTTGAAGTTGTCAGACAGTCAGCTCTGTGGATATGAGCTAACGTTACTGTAGTGGCTTTAAACAATGTCCCAACGCTAACTAGGCCACTTCTATAGATGCCATAACAGTATGTTCCAATGCGTTTTCCATCTATCCAAGAAAAGGCAAACCACTTTTGGTGATTTCTGGTATATCTTTTAAAAAATCTATCGCAGCATATTTTTGCCCTCATTTAGCAGATTTAAGTAGAAACCCATTGGAAATTAATGTTAAGTTCAATTTTATATTCCCAAAATTGTTATTGCTGCTTCCTGTTGACAAGACCTTTTTGATAAATAGCTGAATGTCAAAACAGTTTTGTATCCAAACCAATATGCAGAAACAGTTTGCGATTATTGAAAACATACTATCTACACATACAGTGGGGTAAAAAAGTATTTAGTCAGCCACCAATTGTGCAAGTTCTCCCACTTAAAAAGATGAGGCCTGTAATTTTCATCATAGGTACACTTCAACTATGACAGACAATGATAAAACAAAATCCAGAAAATCACATTGTAGGATTTTTAATGAATTTATTTGCAAATATGGTGGAAAATAAGTATTTGGTCACCTCCAAACAAGCAAGATTTCTGGCTCTCACAGACCTGTAACTTCTTCTTTAAGAGGCTCCTCTGTCCTCCACTCGTTACCTGTATTAATGGCACCTGTTTGAACTTGTTATCAGTATAAAAGACACCTGTCCACAACCTCAAACAGTCACACTCCAAACTCCACTATGGCCAAGACCAAAGAGCTGTCAAAGGACACCAGAAAGAAAATTGTACACCTGCACCAGGCTGGGAAGACTGAATCTGCAATAGGTAAGCAGCTTGGATTGAAGAAATCAACTTTGGGAGCAATTATTAGGAAATGGAAGACATACAAAACCAGTGATAATCTCCCTCCATCTGGGGCTCCATGCAAGATCTCACCCCGTGGGGTCAAAATGATCACAAGAACGGTGAGCAAAAATCCCAGGACCACACGGGCGGACCTAGTGAATGACCTGCAGAGAGCTGGGACCAAAGTAACAAAGCCTACCATCAGCAAGGGCATTGAAGATGAAACGTGGCTGGGTCTTTCAGCATGACAATGAAGGAGTGGCTTCGTAAGAAGCATTTCAAGGTCCTGGAGTGGCCTAGCCAGTCTCCAAATCTCAACCCCATAGACAATCTTTGGAGGGAGTTGGAAGTCCGTGTTGCCCAGCAACAGCCCCAAAACATCACTGCCCTAGAGGAGATCTTCATGGAGGAATGGGACAAAATACCAGCAACAGTGTGTGAAAACCTTGTGAAGACTTACAGAAAACGTTTGACCTATGTCATTGCCAACAAAGGGTATATATTCGTCGCCAGACCCACTGGCTCCAGGTCATCTATAAGTCTTTGGTAGGTAAAGCCGCGCCTTATCTCAGCTCACTGGTCACCATAACAACACCCACCCGTAGCACGCGCTCCAGCAGGTATATCTCACTGGTCATCCCCAAAGCCAACACCGCCTTTCCTTCCAGTTCTCTGCTGCCAATGACTGGAACTAATTGCAAAAATTGCTGAAGTTTGATACTTATTTCTCCCTCACTAACTTTAAACACCAGCAATCTGAGCAGCTTACCGATCGCTGCAGCTGTACACAGCTCATCTGTAAATAGATTGGATGGGCTATATACCTCATCCCCATATTGTTTTTATTTACTTTTTTGCACACCAGTATTTCTACTTGCACATCATCATCTGCACTTCTATCACTCCAGTGTTAATTTGCTAAATTGTAATTACTTTTCTACTATGGCCTATTTAAAATGGAGTATTGCCTTACTCCATTTGCACACACTGTATATAGATTTTTTAAAATGTTATTATTGACTGTACACTTGTTTATTCCATGTGTAACTCTGTTGTTTTTGTCGCACTGCTTTGCTTTATCTTGGCCAGGTCTCAGTTGTAAATTAGAACTTGTTCTCAACTGGCCTACCTGGTAAAATACAAGTAAAATAAAATATTTGATTAATCCCTCAGGAGCCAGATTGTTTCACAGTTCATGGTGTGCAACATTCTGGCCCCTGTTTGTCAGACTGATGGATAATCAGACAGGATAGAGGACACAGAAATACGTTCATAGATGACCAGCAGGGTTAGATTTGAACCGTAAAGGCTATATATGATACACACACTGCACGACCCATGTTCAGATGACTTAGCTGGTTGTCTTTTGTAGGGGAGGTGGGGATTTAGATACTGTTAGCTGACTAGGGGTGATTAGGGGAGGGAGGGAGATTTCAGTCACTAAGCTTCTCGTGACAGTCTTAACATAAGTTGGAGAACTATTAATTATTTTCTGATTGTGGTTTTCTATTAATAATCAGGTAGCAGCTTAACAGTGCAACACGGATGCAGATAGCTCTTTAATGTAATGTCAACAAACTCCTTGGCTTTCCGTGTGTCTTTTTTTTGTTGTTGCTTTTTGTCATAATCATTTTAAATACTCCAGTAATTGTTTTATATAGTCAACAAGTTACCTGGCCATAGAGGATCTTTTCGCAGAAAGCAAACCTCAATCGTTTCGGTGCCAATGCTGAAAGCTCCTCAAACTTTCTGGTTGAAAGCCTCCCCTCTTACCCAGGCCTGCATCCCACCTGTCTGGTATAGGTATCCCTGCCACTTACCTCCTACTCCCCTGAGTTTCGCTCACCTCCAGCACACATTTCACGCACACACCGTGGTCTCTGATCCTAATTTTACCTTTAGCCTGTGGACATCTGGACTTTTACACAGGAATTTGTATTAATTGGCTTTATTGGTATTTTATTGTAGATTATTTATTGTAGCTTAGGCCCATCTGTTATTAGTGCAACCTCCATAGACCTAATATTTTAGTGGAGTCTTAAACGGAGTTTCTTTTTTTCTCACATTGATAGGCTACAAATTAATATGTTGCTATTGTCTATCTTTGACTTTTAAAATGAGGATCATGCATTTTCATCCTGGGAGAGACCATATGCTTTCCCTCTATTGAACTGGAGAACTATTGCGCTTACATGTCTGGACTGTTTTGGTACTTAACCATGTCTCTGGACTGTACGCACCTTTTGAAATATGTTGTGTTAAAGACGGGTTCCTTTTGGACTATAGTCCTAGTGCTGTCTGTGAATCCAAATGCAGTAAAATCCTATCTAGATTTTCCATTATTTTGCTGCTTTTACTGTCAGGAAATATGCAATCCAACCCAGGTCCTGACATTTCTAACCCCCCAAAGATAGAAGGGTCGGAAGTTTCTGCAAATAAATGTAAAGTCTTCTTCCAAAACTAGATTTAAAAAAAAAAATGTAAACAGCCGACCCAGATGTATTTATGCATACTGAAATCTACCTAAAAAAAAATCTAGCAACCGCAAAAACTCATGCTGGTAAACTCAGTCTTTTAATCTTTTTTTTTTGTGATGCCGGTTCCCTTCCAATTAGTTACCTTAATTCATCAATCAAGTACAAGGGTGGATCGAAAACCTGCAGACACTCGGCCCTCCATGGAATAAGTTTGACATGTGATCTAGACCCCTGCCTACTACTATTTTTAGCTGCAGATACCATTGCTCTACCTTCTTTAACATGCACCTTCAACCTCACCCTAGAATGTAATGAAATCTCCAAGTTGTGGAAGGCAGCAAATGTCCTACCTATTTTGAAAGGTGATCCCACTCTCTAGTGAATAACTATAGGCCCATATCTCATTTCTGTTTTGGCAAATTTATTGGAGTCCCTAGTCAAGCAGCTTAAAGCCTACCTACAGGAAAACAATATGTTGTGTGGCATGCAATCAGGTTTCAGGCCAAGCCACAAGCACTGTTACAGCAACTTTTAAGGTTTTGGATGACATTTACTATGCCCTGGATAAGAAGTGGCATTGTGTATCTGTGTTCATAGATATGTCAAAGGCGTTTCACACTGGACCATACTAAAGTTTGTTGGGATTACTGTTCACGTTCTGGAGTGGTTGTGAACTACATGTCAAATAGAACCCAGTGTGTGAAGGCAGATGGTTTTAAGTCTGACACCATAGAGCTGCACCCAGGTGTGCCTCAGGATCAATTGGAGCTTTATATCTATATCAACAACATTGGGAGACAGAGTCCGCTGATGTACATTTTTATGCGGATGACACTTCTCTTAAGTGGCAGCAGTTTGACTTTTGAAAAAGCTCAAACAGCGTTTAACATCCATTCAACAGTCTTTTTATGATTTTAAAGCTCGTTCTGAATTCCTCAAACAAAATGCGTAGTCCAAGGCTAAACATTCTGATAGCCATGTCATTGCTACTGGCTCAAATAGCCCACCAATCAGCCTGTTACCAACCCTTTGGAAACTTTTTAAATAAATTGTTTGATCCGATACAATGCTATTTTACAGTAAACAAATTGACAATGCTTTCAACACACTTATAGGGAAGGACATTTCAACAAGCACATGACTTACACAAATGACTGATGATTGGCTGGGAGAAATTGGTGATAAAAAGATTGGGGGGGCTGTTAGACATCAGTGCGGCTTTTGACCTTATCGATCGTAGTCTGTTGCTGAAAAAACGTGTGTTATGGCTATATTGTGGATAAAGACTTACCTCTGTAACAGAACAGAGGGTGTTCTTTGATGTAAGCCTCCAACAAAATCCAGGTAGAATCAGGAATTCCCCAGGGCAGCTGTCTAGGCCCCTTTTTTTCAATCTTTACTAATGACATGACACTGGCTTTGAGTAAAGATGACAACACTATACACATCAGCTACCACAGCGACTGAAATGACTGCAACACTTAACAAAGAGCTGCAGTTAGTTTCAAAATGTGTGGCAAGGAATAAGTTAGTCCTAAATATTTCAAAAACTAAAAACATTGTATTTGCAACAGCATTTACTAAACCTCAACTAAATCTTGTAATGAATAATGTTGTAATTGAGGCAGTTGAGGTCAAAACATTGATACAACAGTAGCCAGAGAAGTCTGTCCATAATAAAGTGCTGCTCTGCCTTAACAGCACTATCAACAAGGCAGGTCCTGCAGGCCCTAGTTTTGACACAAAAAATAACTCTGCAATTGCAAAAATTGCAATTGGCTCATAACAGGGCAGCACAGCTGGCCCTTGGATGTACACAGCTAATGTTAATGATATGCATGTCAATCTCTCCTGGCTCAAAGTGGAGGAGACATTGACTTCATCACTACTTGTATTTGTGAGAGGTATTGCCATGTTGAATGCACTGAGCTGTCTGACTACTGGCACACAGCTCAGATAACCATGTATACGCCACAAGACATGCCACCAGATGTCTCTTCAGTCCCCAAGTCCAGAACAGACGATGGCAGGCGCACAGTACTACATAGAGCCATGACTACATGGAACTCTATTCCACATCAAGTAACTCATGCCAGCAGTAAAATTAGAATAGATGCATAGACACATGGTAACATTCACACTATACACACATTTACACATGGGTTTTATGTTATAGGCCTGAGGGCCCCTATTTGTTGTGAATGTATTGTAATGTTTAAAAAAAAGTGTATAACTACCTTAATTTAGCTGGAACCGAGGAAGAGTAGCTGCTTCCAAGGCAGCAACTAATTGGGATCCATAATACGCATACCTTGGAAGGAAATTCCATAGAGCAAGTCAAAACTTACAAATGTTTGGGAATGAGAAGCTGAGCTTCACTAATCATGTTGAGAACCTGGTAAAGAAACTCAAATTGAGAATAGGTTTCTTACCAGCCAAATTCTTTATTACGAACCAAAACTGTGACACATTACTGTGATCTCTAGTGCTTTTGGCTGGTCTTCGTTGACTCTACTTATGATTAAGTGTGTGTGTGTGTGTGTGTGTGTGTGTGTATTGGGAAAACTGCTGCCATCTTGGTGGGGCGTTTTCTTGAAAAATAATATCTCAAGGAGACCATCCTGGATAAGTAAAGGTTAAATAAAAATAAACGATTATGTCCTAATGCTGTCTCACGTCTTGTCAAGGAGTCTATCAGCGTCCACCAATAAGAACCGTGAGGACAGCTGGTTCAAGTCTCTGTTTGTCAGGAAGGTCGACCCCAGAAAGGATGCCCACTCTCAACTACTGGCTAAGAAGGAAGACACCAACCTCTACAAAATACAGTGTAGGTTATTTCTCACACACACACACACACACACACACACACTCTCAAGGGTTTGGTTGTGACACCTGTGAGTCTACACTACAATTGCCTCATTGTGTTTTTTTTAAACATAGATTTAAAGGTTTCAGACTTTTTCCCCAGGCCACGACCGCACTCTGTTACATGCTGGATTACCTCTTTCTCTTTTACAGTTCACAATGTCAAGCCCGAGTGCCTTGACGCTTACAACAAGGCAAGGTAAGGTACACCTACCTCCGATCAAACTCTCGAACAGCAGCATTGTTAGACAATGGAGAGTCTAAATGCTTTTGAGGATGTCTGTAAAAAGATTAGTACAGCGTCACCAAGATGCTGAATGATTATTTAATTTTTGTTTTGTTATGCGTGTCCTCAGTGAGGAGGTTCTGCCCTCCATCAACGCTGACTCTCACTACCCCTGTGAGCTGATTGGCACCTGGAACACATGGTATGGAGAGCAGGACCAGGCTGGTAAGGACACACTCGTACACATGCTCGCACACGCACACACTCTCACCTGGTAGCCTAGTGGTTAGAGCGTTGGGCCAGTAACCGAAAGGTTGCTGGATCGAATCCCTGAGCTGACAAGGTAAAAATCAGTCGTTCTGTCCCTGAGCAAGGCAGTTAACCCACTGTTCCCCGGGCACCTAAGACGTGGATGTCGATTATGGCAGCCCCCCGCACCTCTCTGATTCAGAGGGGTTGGGTTAAATGCAGAAGACACATTTCAGCTGAAGGCATTCAGTTGTACAATTGACTCTGTATCCCCTTTCCCTCCCCTCTCTGTGTTGCAGTTCACCTGTGGCGATATCGGGGAGGCTACCCAGCCCTGACGGAGGTCATGACCAAACTCCGTCAGAATAAGGTTGGTAGAAAAGTTGGCTCACAAACGTCGCTATATAGGGTTTCTATAATGAAAAGTAAGAAATTCCTGCACAGTACTTACAATACTGTAGTCTACTTATTACTTTGAATTTCATCTTTTGAATCATGTTAGGTATGCATTACAAAAAACCTGCATATGCCTCCTACCAAATTTGGGAGTGCATTTCCTTTTCAGTTCTTGAACCATTACTTGTGGTTTTGTAGGTGTTCATGGAGTACAGGAATGAGCGGGGGAAGATGTTGCTGTCTCGTCGTAACCAGCTGCTCCTGGAGTTCAGCTTCTGGAACGAGCCCACCCCCCGCCCAGGACCAAACATCTATGAGCTCCGCTCATACCAACTCAGGGTTAGACTGACTTTCTCTCTCTGTCTCTCTTTATCTCTCTCACTCCGTCTAATCCTCCTCTCTTCTTTCAGCCTGGAACTATGATTGAGTGGGGAAACTACTGGTAAGGCAGTTTTTCTTATTTTTCTGTAGGATTAGCATAAATATCCTTTTTAATTTGACACTTTTTAGACACCGACGTCACTATGATCCTTCTATCATGTAGTTGATACACCTGTACGGTACCTCTGATCTGTACTTCTGTTTCACGACGTCTTGAGCATGACTAAAAATGGACGAGGGATTGTTATGTGAAATACGATTATTCGATATCGCGACTATAAGTAGAATATGGCTGCTGTAATTTGTCAATACAAACCACTGTTTGACAGAATTGAAATGACAGAACAACAATGTCAAATCCTTATACCTGGGTGGACTGAACAGCGATGCAGGAAATTGGATGATTGGAACATTGCATTGATTAATACATGAAATCGATAACTCAATGGTGAAATCGTTTTATTTATAGTTTTTAAAAATCTGTCTGAAGCAAGATGGTGTGTTCAGCAGAAGGTATCCGTATTCCCTCTGTGCTCTGTTGTAGTTATTTAATAAAGCACAGGATGAACGACTGCAGTCATAAGGCTGCTTGATTGGCTGCTGTGTGTCATGTGACATCAGCGTGTGTTTTCCGTGTGTACGGCAGGGCTCGGGCCATAGAGTTCCGGCAGCAGAACAGTGAGGCTGTGGGAGGGTTCTTCTCGCAGATCGGCAGCCTCTACATGGTACATCACCTCTGGGGTAAGACGGGACAACCACAAGGATCAAATCAAATTTTATTGGTCACATAAAATAAACGTTCAAAGTTCTTGAAATGTTCCATATTGACTGACCATGTGTTAAAGTAATGATTGACTGTCGTTTCGCTTTGCTTATTTGAGCTGTTCTTGCCATAACATGGACTTTGGTCTTTTACCAAATAGGGCTATCTTCTGAAATCAAATGTTATTGGTCACATAAACCTGTTTAACAGATGTTATTGCGGGTGTAGCGAAATGCTTGTGCTTCTAGTTCCGACAGTGCAGTAACATCTAACAATTACACAACATATACCAAATACACACATCTAAGTAAAGGAATGGAATATATAAATATTTGTACGAGCAATGTCAGAGCAGCATAGACTAAGATACAGTAGAATAGTCTAGAATGCAGTATATACAGAGTAATGCAAGTTATGTTAACATTATTAAAGTGACTAGTGTTCCATTTATTAAAGTGGCCAATTATTTCAAGACTGTGTATAAAGACTTGTATAAAGAAGCCTCTATATAGCCCCTCTGTGCTAGAGATGGCTATTTAACAGTCTGATGGCCTTGACTAATTAATTTCCAGGCAGACTACTGATTTTTATTTACTTAATCCCCCCCACCCCCACCCCAGTGGGCTCATTCCACCCACACTGCCAATCAGACAGGTACAGAATTGACTGCCAAATGCCACATCGATAGCTAAAATGCCGGGAAACTGTAGATTCAACCCTGCCTTTTGTGCGTATGGAACATTTCTGAGATCTTTTATTTCAGCTAATTAAACATGGGTCCAACACTTTACATGTTGCGCTTTATATTTTTGTTCAGTATAGTTTACCCACTTTTTTTGCGTCAGACTTTGACATTGCAAGCATGGGTGAATCGGCCCAGAAGAGCCACATGAAGGGGGAAAGATGCAATGCTGCATCTGGCGCTAGTTTTACATTGACTTTTTTTCTGCAACAAACTCCAGAGCATTTTTTGCCAATCGCCTCATTCACTTAGCGCCCGCGATAGCGGCAGCCTGCTCCTGCAGTCCTGGGAGCCGTTCATGTGCCGTTTTCCTCACATAAAAGAAACTTAACTCTTTGACTTGCCACTGTCAGTACGAACCCTGATTTTGAGCAGTGTTTCTTAATCCTGCCTTAGCTTTTTTTTGCCATACCTTATTCAAATAATCAGTTCATCATCAATACTTTAAGTGGAATCAGGTGTGTAGTACTAGGGCAAAATCTATAATGTCCACCCCTTTGGGTCCCCAGGACCAGAATTAACTAACACTGGGTGACATGGAAATGTACCTGGGATACATTTTGTACCAACTCAATTATTATAGTTTAACTCTGGTGTCTCGTTTTGAATTTGCTGTATTTTGTTGAGTTGTACATACACTGTACCTACTCAACAAAATAATGAATCAACTATACAGCATGGACATTTTTCAGTGACTTTGATATGAATGCTTTCTGTGTATTGTCTGTTTCTAGCCTACAAAGACCTCCAGTCGAGAGAAGACACCAGGAACGCAGCTTGGCAACATGAAGGCTGGGATGAGGTTGTCTATTACACAGGTCAGTTGGCTCTTTTTCTGTGTATCTCACTCGCTCTCTGTCCATCCTTCGAGCGACATTCTATATGAAGCGCTGAAAGTGTAGTAATATGTTTTAAGTGACCCTCTTCATTCCTCTCCTCTGTCAGTTCCGCTGATCCAGCACATGGAGTCCAGAATAATGATCCCCATGAAGACCTCCCCTCTGAAGTAACCCCTGCCAGCACCCAGGGGAGATCCCGACTACCAAGCCCACCACCACACTGATATGTAGACAACGTAACTGGCCAACAACGTGCTCTCACTCTACTTCCAGGAGTTTCAGCAATGACATCAACATGCTTGACACTTCTGCTTTCACTTATATCTTTTTGTTGTCTTTCCTGTGTCGGCATCAAATGTCTTATTTCGGTCAAAATGACATGCGTACAGAATGTAGATAGTAGGGCTCTAACCAGACTTGGAGATGTTATCATTAATTGTAAATGACTAGTTGGACTGTGCCTCTCCCATACTGCTAGACAGGGGGACAGGATAGGAACGGTTTCTCGATGTATTACATGTGAAATCAAGTGCTTTATTAAGAGTCGTGTACATATTGAATTAAACTTCTGATGAAGGATGAGTCTGTCTCGCAAGCTCTTTGCTACGCATATCTTCATTAGAATGGGAGAAGAATAAAGCTGTGGGTCTTGGTAAATAACTTAGCAAAACAGACCTTAAACCGGAGCAGTCCTGTAGGATTTCGCGCCAACCATAATCTAGCGCACCTGATTTGAATAATTAGCTGGTTGCTAAGAAGCAGGAAAACCGCATCTATAATGTCCCCATAATCTAAAATAGACATGTGGCATGGACAATATCCTTACCATTAATGGAAGTCAGACATGCTTTGTTTCTTAAGAAATATAGATTTTACTTCAAAAACCAGCTCGGTGACATGTTTTTTTAAATGACAGCTTGTCATCAAGACGGATGCCAAGATATTTGTAGGAAGTGTCGTGTCTCTGACTTCTTTAATGTGATGACAAGCTATTTTATCAAATTGATTACCTAACGTTTGATTACGTGATTGAATTAAACCATGCAACAGTTAACTTGTCAATAACCCGGGGCACCACGGAAGCATTAGTTTATATAGAGATGCTATCTCCTGGATCCACTCTTAAAGATCTGAAGATATTTTATATCAATAGCAGTCGATCATTAATTATTCTTTACCTTCTATCAGTCTCATCTGAACGTCGTAAAATTATTGCTTATCTGCACGGACACATTGTTCTCAATAGTTTTTTTTATACACAAATTGGCTCACTTATTTATTTACTAATTAAACAATACATAACATTGAGCTGGTGGTGTGATGCTCTGGTTTGCCCAGTTGAAGTCGCCTTTGTAGACTCTTCTGGGTTGTCGTCGAGTGAGATGTTGTGGTGTTCTGTGTCGGTCAATGTTCTTACTAGATTTGCTACCTTTCCAGCTGCAGTCCGTAAACTTTTTCTTGAGTGATCAATAGTTCAGAGTTCATACCATTTCATGCATGGTGCAAGCTCTCATGTTTTCTGGCCTGTAGAGTTGAAATTAGACTTGGCCCTTTTTTAAAAGTGAGGACAAGTCCTCATGGTATTTGGAACTGAGGTGACTTTTTGTCACGGAGGCTATTATTTAAATGAAAAAGGGGTTGGTTCATAATTTCCAACCAATGTCTATTCACTTGGGTGTGGCTACTGACTTAGTTCAACCGTACAATTCTCTCATTTTAAAGGTTAACATCACATTGCATCATTTTGCAAATAGTTTCATCTTTACTCATTAATTTTTATACAAAAATTACATACAAATGCATTTAAATCTGGGTTATGGGACCTAGAAGTAAGCATGCGTTTTGTTTTGTTTGCGTATAGCACTAACTTTAGATAAATCAATCAAATGTATTTATAAAGCCCTTCTTACATCAGCTTATGTCACAAAGTGCTGTACAGAAACCCAGCCTAAAACCCCAAACAGCAAGCAATGCAGGTGTAGAAGCACGGTGGCTTGGTAAAACTCCCTAGAAAGGCCAGAACCTAGGAAGAAACCTAGAGAGGAACCAGGCTATGAGGGGTGGCCAGTCCTCTTCTGGCTGTGCCGGGTGGAGATTATAACAGAACATGGCCAAGATGTTCATAAATGACCAGCAGGGTCAAATAATAATAATCACAGTAGTTGTCGAGGGTGCAACAGGAGTAAATGTCAGTTGGCTTTTTATAGCCGATCATTCAGAGTATCTCTACCACTCCTGCTGTATCTAGAGAGTTGAAAATAAAAGATCTGGGACAGGTAGCACGTCCAGTGAACAGCTCACGGTTCCATAGCCGCAGGCAGGCAGAACAGTTGAAACTGGAGCAGCAGCACGGCCAGGTGGACTGGGGACAGCAAGGAGTCTGATCAGGCCAGGTAGTCCTGAGGCATGGTCCAATGATGTGAAAAGGCCAACCAACGAAGCAACGGAAAATATCACAATCTACATACAATTAATTTATCTTTTTTTTTACAGCATTAAACGTTATTTATTTAGATTGTAAATATTGGTGGTGTATCAAACCTTGGGGCACCCCTTTATTTAACTCAGATTTGACACCATCTACCTTGATGGCCTGAGTTCTGTCATTGAAATAATTATGAAACCGTCGGCAATAATCTGTACCCAACCCTATCGAGGACAGCTTATTCAACAGAATAACAGTGTACAGTACAGTATCAAAAGCTTTTGACAAGTCTACAAACATGTCAGCACAATTATTTCTAAGGCATTTGCAATATTATTTACAACAAGCATGGTAGCCATAGTGGTGCTATGATTAGGTCGTAATCTGGATTGATTAACATTAAGAATACCATTTACAGAGAGAAAATAACGTAGCTGTTTGGGTCAAATTGTCAGCCCCTTATGACTTCTTGGTGTCAATAGCTAATAAGGCAGCAATAACCTCTGTTTCTGTGAATTGCCGATAAGACAAACCCCGACTACCATCTCCCATGTGGCGTGAGGTTGACTGATCATCCATCGAGGCAACTGGAGGCTTTAATTGGGAAGAACAGTTGACTGACTGGCCAAGACCAGTATGACCCCCATTTCTTTCATATAGAATGCAGCGGAGATAAAATGATGATGAATTAAAAGCATCACATCTGAACTTTTCCAGTAATAATACAGGACTCTAAAACTACTTGCTTTAGGCAGGGAAGTAGATGAATTACCCCACTTCAGTGAATTTTCCAGAATTTAGTGGGATCACTAACAGAGCCTGTCATAGTGCTAGGGAGTAGTTTGATTAAGACTGTTTAACCGAGGCAGTGCACGCACTTCTCAATTGCCTAAATAGCTGCCAATCAGTTAACATGTCTAGCCTTGGCCCTGGCTTGATTTCTTATCTAGAGGTCTGAGAGTACAGGAGAGTACCATGGGTTATTTCAGTTTTTGACTCTGAGTCACTTGAAAGGGGCATGTTTATCAGCCAGAGGTAAAAATGGATGAGAAGAAATGTGCCAAAACAGCGTCTGGAATGCAAAGCCAGAAGACAAAAACTCACGAAGGAACGTCTTGGGTGAGATTTTTTCAAGAATTTATCTTCACAATTATACAATGGTCAGAGTTCTTCAATAGTGTATCCCTTATGCAAGCTGTAGGGCAGTGGTCTTTTTTTATTCTATCATCTCTGAAAATGGTCGAGTCTGTAATTGTTTTTATCCATAATCAAATGATTCAGCCATGTCTCTGAGATAACTGGGGGTCATTCCAACGTGTGTAGTACATGGGGATGTGTGAAACTTACTCCTCAGCCTGAAGTATCCCAACTTGCACCAGCAAATAGCTAGCTTGTTCGCATGGTGCAGACTGGTAAGACTCTTCAGGTGGGCGGTCACGTGTGCTAGCAAGGCAGAGGTCCAGAGTTCGTGCTAGGTATTGGCCGAATTGGGATGATGTCAAACTCGCTAAGTGTGACGTCCTTTACACACATACGATCCAATAACATTGAGGAATCCAAGAATATGTTTAGTTATTATCCTTTTAATAATTCAAAATCAGTAGGATGTCAATCATGGAACTGTATGACAATGTTCAAGTCATCATGAACTGTTCTCCAGGTTTAATCTTCTACGTGGAGTTTGGAGTGTGACTGTTTGAGGTTGTGGACAGGTGTCTTTTATACTGATAACAATGATTCATTGGATTAATGTTCTACCCCTGTTGTACACTTTTTTCCACCTTCCAAGATTTAATGAATTGAACTAGAATATGACGACCATTGAAATAAGAATGAATAGATCAGGCTTGGAACTTGTAAACCTTGCAATTTGACTGGTAAACTCATAGGTACACTTGCAATGGTGGACCTGGTATTGTGATGCAGGGTAAAGAAATGCCCTGTGCATGTACATTTACTGAGCGCCACATAGTAACCTCTGGAGTGGGGGGCAGATCAGAATTGACTGGGGGAGGGATGTTAAACATGTTTTTTTGGCGTTGGGGCGGGTTGTGTGTTTTTTTTATTGGGCACAGGGGAGGGTTCTCTGGTTTACATTTGCTCTTTTGCAGGTTTTACTATATAATATCTTCCATCCTTGCCAAATTTCCTCATCTGCTTGCATGTGCCTCCCCTATATCAAGGTGTTTTGGTACTTCCTTTATGTACTACGTTTCCTCATGTGCTAACTTTTACGATACCACAGGTCAGTATAGTCTATCAGTCCAATGGTCTATCCTGCCCTCTACAGTGGTATGTGGATTGTTTCTCCAGATCTGCAATAGGCTAACTAGCAATCATACCACACATAAAAACAGTCAAAGCTGCATACATTTTTAATATGAATCGACAAGAAAGAATAGTAAAAGCTGATAGGCAGCGGAGAGGCCAGGTGCATCATTGCGCATGAAAGAACAGTGATGACATGAGACACACAGCTCAAATCTCACCTAATGGATCAATCAAAAGGCCTGTGATTTGCCGTTTCATTCAATCTGGTTGAGATGTGGATCTACTCTCGACAGCTTATGAGGTCTAGAAAGGCACAGCAGCAGAACAGTCTGGCTGTATTTTTTTACAACTGATACTAAATGCGTTGTCTGTTGCAGATCATCATTCTGCCAAGTCGTCCTATTGTAATGTGGTCACATATGCCCCCCTGCAGGCCTAGTTATTGAGGAAAGCTGTACTCTGCATTCTGGTTGTGTTTATGCCACATACTCTGCATTCTTTACAATTCAAGCGGCTATTCCTCGTGCACCTAGAACCTAATGCTTCAATTTAGCCTAAATACCTTTTATATGTGGCATAAACACAACCAGTCGCAATCTTTCAATCTGATTAGGCTACTTCAAAAATGTATTACATTTTTCCCCCCTCATCAATTACACACAATACCCCATAACGACAAAACAAAAACTGTTTAAAAAAACATTTGAGCTAATTTATTAAAGTATTCAGCCCCTTTACTCAGTACTTTATTGAAGCACCTTTGGCAGCGATTACAGCAACAATTCTTCTTGGGTATGACGCTACAAGCTTGGCTCACCTGTATTTGGGGAGTTTCTCCCATTCTCTGTAGATCATCTCAAGCTCTGTCAGTTTGGACGGGGAGCTTTGATGCACAGCTATTTTCAGGTCTCTCCAGAAATGTCCAGTCGGTCTCAAGTCTGGGCTTTGTCTTGGATACTCAAGGACATTCAGAGACTTGTCCCGAAGCCACTCCTGCATAGTCTTGGCTGTGTGCTTAGGGTCGTTGTTCTGTTGGAAGGTGAACCTTCACCCCAGTCTGAGGTCCTGAGTGCTCTGGAGCAGGTTTTCATCAAGGATGTCTCTGTACTTCGCTCCGTTCATCTTTCCCTTTATTCTGACTAGTCTCACAGTCCCTGCCGCTGGAAAACATCCCACAGCATGATGCTGCCACCACCATGCTTCACCGTCGGGATGGTGACAGGTTTCCTTGGCATTCAGGCCAAATAGTTCAATCTTGGTTTCATCAGACCAGAGAATCTTGTTTCTCATGGTCTGTGAGTCTTTAGGTGCCTTTTGGCAAACTCCAAGCAGGCTTTCATATGCCTTTTACTGAGGAGTGGCATCCGTCTGGCCACTCTACCATAAAGGTGTGATTGGTGGAGTGTTGCAGAGATGGTTGTCCTTCTGGAAGGTTCTCCCATCTCCACAGAGAAACTCTAGAGCTCTGTCAGTGACCATCAGGCCCTTCTCCCCTATTCCTCAGTTTGGCCGGACGGACAGCTCTAGGAAGAGTCTTGATGGTTCCAAACATCTTCCATTTAAGAATAACGGAGGCCACTGTGTTATTGGGGACCTTCAATATTGCATAAATGTTTTGGTACCCTTCCCCAGATCTGTGCCTCGACATAATCCTGTCTCGGAGCTCTACGGACAATTCCTTTGACCTCATGGTGCTCTGACATGCACTGTCAACTGTGGGAGCTTACATAGACAGGTGTGTGCCTTTCCAAATCATGTCCAATCAATTGTATTTACCATAGTGAACTCCAAGTTGTAGAAACATTTCAAGGATGATCAATGGAAACAGGATGCACTGCAGCTTAATTTCAAGTCTCATAGCAAAGAGGCTGAATACTTACAGTAACAATCAAAAGTTGACACAACTACTCGTTCAAACTATAAATTGACTTGATTATTTATTTACTAACAAGCTAAATTTCTACATTGTAGAATAATAGTGAAGACATCAAAACTATGAAATAACACATGGAATCATGTAGTAACACAAAAAGGTTTAAACACATCTGTCATGATGTTGTTATCGTTAATGTGATGACGTGCTATTTATTGAATAATAAACTATGTTTATAATTATGTGATTACGTTAATCATGTAACCATTAACCCAGTAACCTGAGGCACCACAGGAAAATGAATGAGTTACCAATTCCAGTATCACCTCAAAGAATATCAGAATATTGTCACATTCTGTCCTTAGTTCCTTTGTTATGTCTTTGTTTTAGTATGGTCAGGGCGTGAGTTGGGTGGGTTGTCTATGTTCGTTTTTCTATAATTTGGGATTTCTGTGTTCGGCCTAGTATGGTTCTCAATCAGAGGCAGCTGTCAATCGTTGTCCCTGATTGAGAATAATTCTTAGGTAGCCTGGTTTCACTTTTGAGTTATGGGTGTTTGTCTTCCATGTCAGTGTTTGTTACCACACGGGACTGTTTCGTATATTCAAGTTTATTGTTTTGTTCCAGTGTTCTGTTGTGTTTGATTAAACATTATGGACACTTACCACGCTGCGCATTGGTCCTCCGATCCTTCTCGCTACTCCTCCTCAGAAGAGGAGGACGAGATCCATTACAAATATATCGATTTCATAGCAGTAATTCGTAAATCTGCAGGTCTCACTAAACCCAGGTCTCAGTAAATCATTCCGTACTACACAAAATGACTTGATTATTTATTTACTAACAAGATAAATGATAACATAAGATACACATACAGAAAACAGTCTAAGTTATTGGTTAGAACTTAATACAATGACAACAGGTCCCTAGCGGACCAACACAATGACATGTGTTACACAAGATGGAGATTTAAAGAAAGAGAGAGAAAAGCACACTTGGATACATTTGTAAACTTTGCTTAGTTTAGCCCTAACACCTTGCCCCGAACGGCCGCTCTTATAGGTCAGAATTATAATGCATATATGTACGCGTTGGGCCATCTCTTCATGGACCGAGTTCAGCTTAGTGGGATAGGTTTTTGCTGACACCCTGTTCTTGATGGCCACGTCTCCTTCGTTACTGGGTGTAAGTCTCTGATTGTCCACACGATTTCACAATGTCCTATATAATGGTTGTCTGTTTCCTTGAACTCATTCTGTGAGAGTGGTCTTCTTAGGAGACTAATCAGCCATGTCAACGCTCCCAGCTTGGGTAGGAGGGCTGTGTAGACAATCAATGACTTGAAGAGAATAGCCAGTTGGTCCTTCTTGAATTCACCTTTTTAGATACAGTACTCAATCGTAGCATTGATTGTTAAGAGGTTCTTTTGTTCTCTTCCTCGTGTTGCGTTTCAGGGTCACAACTAATCGCAGATCTCGGCTGCAGCGCGCAGTCAACTTAGTCTGGTATGAAAATGATTAACTCACATGTTTTATACCCCAGGGTAAAAAGGGGTGTTCCCGTCTTTATAACACGCTCGCTGGGTTCCCTGGGGCATAGATAGTTACTCTTCAAGTTAATGTTTTCATTAGAAGGTTGTCTTTTAACTTTTAATGACTTCACAAAATCGACATTCATTTTTATATTCCATCTATCATTGTTACCACCATTTTGGCTGATGAAATATAATGTCCCAAAGTCCATTTATTGCATGTTACAGACCACTCTTAGCCTCTCTGCGGGAGGGAGAGATATCTCTGTAGAACCGTGATCCACTGGAACCTGAGCCAGTCACGACACATCAAACTATATTTTAGATTTTTCAAAGTACCCACCCTTTGCCTTGACAGCTTTGCACACTCTTAGCATTCTCTCTACAAGCTTCACCTGGAATGCTTTTCCAACAGTCTTGGAGTTCCCACATATGCTGAGCACTTGTTGGCTGCTTTTCCTTCACTCTGCGGTCCAACTCATCCCAAACCATTTCAATTGGGTTGAGGTCGGGTGATTGTGGAAGACAGGTCATCTAATGCAGCACTCCATCACTCTCTTTCTTGCTAATATAGCCCTTACACAGACTGGAGGTGTGTTGGGTCATTGTCCTGTTGAAAAACAAATTATAGTCCCACTAAGCGCAAACCAGATGGGATGGCGTATTGCTGCAGAATCACCGTTCACCTACTCTGCGTCTCACAAAGACATGGCGGTTGGAACCAAAAATCTCAAATTTGGACTCATCAGACCAAAGGTCTAATGTCTATTGCTCGTGTTTCTTGGCCCAAGCAAGTCTCTTCTTATTAATGGTGTCCTTAAGTAGTGGTTTCTTTGCAGCAATTCGACCATGAAGGCCTGATTCACACAGTCTCCTCCGAACAGTTGATGTTGAGATGTGTCTGTTACAGCATTTATTTGGATTGCAATTTCTGAGGCTGGTAACTTTAATGAACTTATCCTGTGCAGCAGTGGTAAGTCTGGGTCTTCCTTTCTTGTGGCTTGATGGTTTTTGCGACTGCACTTGAAGAAACTTTCAAAGTTCTTGAAATGTTCCATATTGACTGACCTTCTTGTCTTAAAGTAATGATGGACTGTCGTTTCTCTTTGCTTATTTGAGCTGTTCTTGCCATAATATGGACTTGGTCTTTTACCAAATAGGGCTATCTTCTGTATACCACCCCTACTGTGTCACAACACAACTGATTGGCTCAAAGACATTAAGGGAAAAAATTCCATAACTTAACAAGGCACACCTGTTAATTAAAATGCATTCCTCATGAAGCTGGTTGAGAGAATGCCAAGAGTGTGCAAAGCTGTCATCAAGGCAAAAGGTGGCTACTTTGAAGAATCTAAAATCTATTTTGATTTGTGGTTACTATATGATTCAATATGTGCTATTTCATAGTTTTAATGTCTTCACTATTATCCTACAATGTAGAAAATAGCAAAACATTTATTTTTATTTTTAAAACCTACCAAAAACCCACTACCGAAATTCCACTACTTTGGAACCTATCTGCTCCTGCACCATGCTAATGACCTCAGAGAACGAGACACCACCACTCAACACACCCTGTGTAACTCTGAAGTCAAATCTCATATATCCAAATACTTCTCTGCAGCTGCCACCAACACATCTATTTTCTGTGATTTACACTCCATTTCTGCCGTACAGTTTATAACCATTGCTATGAATGCTAAGAATCCAATCTTACTGAAGCATATATCACTCGTTAGCCTATCCCTCTGTGCTGGCACAGATCTACTACTCACAGGGATCCCCTCCAGATCTCTCACCTTTGACCCATACATCTCGACATTCTTCAATGCCTCAGCATACAACACCTTCTGCCTCTGGCCACCTCAACCGGACTCTCTCACACCGGACACCTCCGATCCCCAGCAACATGAGCACCCCCTACAGTTGAAACACAATTCTATCCACCGAAACTACACAATCCTCTGTCCCATGCCCTCTGGCACACTTCCCACATCTTGGCATCTCCCTCCTCCACACTGCTGTAACATGACCATTAAGTTGCACCTGAAACAGAGCAGTGGATTCGGTACAAAAGCTCTAACAGGATACCTGATATATCCTAACATGACTGTCGGGTAAAAACTCTTGACTGACAGTGACTCCTCTGTTTCACCACGCTCATCACCGGGTCTGAGTCACACCAAAAAGCAGGCGTCACAAATACCAGGAATCTTCAACTTCAATTGTTCCACCTCCACACGTATTGCTACCCCAGATATCATTCCTTTCATTGATGCCCTATTCCTGAGTGTGAAGCAAGAAACAGATCTTGACACAAGTTGGAGCACCCGCTCCCTCTGGACAGAAGAAACACAAACAAGTCCACTACAGGTTACCTTCACTGATTCCACTGAACCTAACTCCTTCCCCACCCATCCTGAAACCACAAATGGATCCACCAAAAGGCAAGGATCTACTTTCTCCTAAAAGTTCTCATACTGGACCAGATTCTTTAAAAAAAATAAAAAAAAATAAAAAAGGCCATGCATCAATGCCAGACTAAGGCTCCGAGCTCTTCGCCACACCTTCCACCTAACTTCTCACCCTCATTCGCTTTCATTTCACCTCCAGAACTTGGTCTGGCGCATGGCTCACTGTTTGCCCTTGACATCAATCTCTTCAACACCCCATCGCCATCTCCACCCTCTGCTTTCCTCATTCTAGTCAACTTCTTCTTCAACCACCATTCTTCCACAGGAACCCACCTTTCTGTGTCTCTGTCCCAATAGTCCTCTTCTGTCGCCATCTGAGAATGTTCAGATCTCTTGCAATTATGTCAGCCAATAAACTCATCCACATTACGCAACGTCACGTAATGCCGGACATTTTACACATCAATGTTAGCGTCTTATAATCGTAGCGAACTCATTTAAATATGTAACACCTTAAAACTGTCATCACATGTGCACATCATACAGCTTTGTTTAGAAAACCGTTAGCTCAAGCAGAGTGTTACGAATCCCTTTTGGCCCGACAGACTAGTGGAGATGGTAACGAGACCCGTAACATAACTCATGTAAATTATAACAGTGAAAAAGTAAAAGTGAGAACGAAATAATCACAGATAACTAAATTACCGTCAAACACATGGTTTATTAGAAAACACACGGTAATGGGGGGAGGAGCAGGAAAAGGGGCTGAGCTGGACCCAAGGAAAGAAATAGTAAGTATTCAAAAACACCCCTAAGCTAGACTAGCCTATTTCAACAACAGCTAACTAACCAAAAATACAGTGGGTGGTCCGCCCTGTTCTAACTAGTGTTTTTAACAAAGTTTACCTACGGGTAGTGTATGCCCATGGGCGACTTGTCTTGGTTCCCCCTTTTCCCACGAGCAAACAAACACCATAACCAAAAACAATACTCACAGGTGAGGACAAAGTGATATGGAGGTGCTCAAACAAAAGAGAGCTCAATACATAAAGAACAATAGAGAGACATAGTAGGAGAGGGTGAACCAGCGCGATCTACAGACATATGGCATTTACAGAGACATTGAGCTCTAGAGCAAACAACTGACAGGGTTTTTAAACCAAGGGAAAGGAACTGTAATTGGGTAGGAAACAGGAGGAGGTGTGTCTTCTGATTGATGCTGTGAAGCCTGTAAAGACAGGCCAAAGGGGAGATATGCTGTGAAGCCTGTAAAGACAGGCCAAAGGGGGGATATGCTGTGAAGCCTGTAAAGACAGGCCAAAGGGGGGATATGCTGTGAAGCCTGTAAAGACAGGCCAAAGGGGGGATATGCTGTGAAGCCTGTAAAGACAGGCCAAAGGGGGGATATGCTGTGAAGCCTGTAAAGACAGGCCAAAGGGGGGATATGCTGTGAAGCCTGTAAAGACAGGCCAAAGGGGGATATGCTGTGAAGCCTGTAAAGACAGGCCAAAGGGGGATATGCTGTGAAGCCTGTAAAGACAGGCCAAAGGGGGGATATGCTGTGAAGCCTGTAAAGACAGGCCAAAGGGGGGATATGCTGTGAAGCCTGTAAAGACAGGCCAAAGGGGGGATATGCTGTGAAGCCTGTAAAGACAGGCCAAAGGGGGGATATGCTGTGAAGCCTGTAAAGACAGGCCAAAGGGGGGATATGCTGTGAAGCCTGTAAAGACAGGCCAAAGGGGGGATATGCTGTGAAGCCTGTAAAGACAGGCCAAAGGGGGGATATGCTGTGAAGCCTGTAAAGACAGGCCAAAGGGGGGATATGCTGTGAAGCCTGTAAAGACAGGCCAAAGGGGGGATATGCTGTGAAGCCTGTAAAGACAGGCCAAAGGGGGGATATGCTGTGAAGCCTGTAAAGACAGGCCAAAGGGGGGATATGCTGTGAAGCCTGTAAAGACAGGCCAAATGGGGGATATGCTGTGAAGCCTGTGAAGACAGACCCAACATACTGTAAGGCATAGTTATTCATTTAAAATAGAATTTCAGGCACATACATTCCAAATACTAACATTGAAAAACAAATGCAATACCAAATATTGCATATTCAGACTCAGTACTCGTCAGTGAAGAGCACTTTTTGACAGTCTTGTCTGGTCCAGAGACGGTGGATTTGTGCACATAGGCGACGTTGTTGCCGGTGATGTCTGGTGAGGACCTGCCTTACAACAGGCCTACAAGCCCTCAGTCCAGCCTCTCTCAACCTATTGCAGACAATCTGAGCACTGATGGAGGGATTGTGCGTTCCTGGTGTCTGCCACTGCGAGGACGATCAGCTGTCCGTCTTGTCTCCCTGTTGCGCTGTCTTAGGCGTCTCACAGTACGGACATTGCAATTTATTGCCCTGGCCACATCTGCAGTCCTCATGCCTCCTTGCAGCATGCCTATGGCACGTTCACGCAGATGAGCAGGAACCCTGGGCATCTTTCTTGTACTGTTTATCAGGGTCAGTAGAAAGGCCTCTTTAGTGTTCTACATTTTCAGAACTGTGACCTTAATTGCCTACCGTCTGTAAGCTGTTAGTGTCTTAATGACCGTTATACAGGTGCATGTTCATTAATTGTTTATGGTTCATTGAACAAGCATGGGAAACTGTGTATAAACCCTTCACAATAAAGATCTGTGAAGTATTTTGGGTTTTTACAAATTATCTTTGAAAGACAGGGTCCTCAAAAAGGGACGTTTCTTTTTTTGCTGAGTTTATGATATCACATTTTGTAAATTATTATAATTTACAAAAAAATGCATTTGGACGGGAGATGAGTGTTCAGAATTTACAAGTCTATGGGGTCCTGCAAACTGGAGGGTGGTGGGGTGCCTATATTGGGCATATGGCTCCAATATACAGTGGGGAGAACAAGTATTTGATAACCTGAAAAATCTGCAGTGTTTCCTACTTACAAAGCATGTAGAGGTCTGTAATTTTTATCATAGGTACACTTCAACTATGAGAGACGGAATCTAAAACAAAAATCCAGAAAATCATATTGTATGATTTTTAAGTAATTCATTTGCATTTTATTGCATGACATAAGTATTTGATCACCCACCAACCAGTAAGAATTCCGGCTCTCACAGACCTGTTAGTTTTACTTTAAGAATCCCTCCTGTTCTCCACTCATTACCTGTATTAACTGCACCTGTTTGAACTCGTTACCTGTATAAAAGACACCTGTCCACACACTCAATCAAACAGACTCCAACCTCTCCACAATAGCCAAGACCAGAGAGCTGTGTAAGGACATCAGGGGTAAAATTGTAGACCTGCACAAGGCTGGGATGGGCTACAGGACAATAGGCAAGCAGCTTGGTGAGAAGGCAACAACTGTTGGCGCAATTATTAGAAAACGGAAGAAGTTAAAGATGACGGTCAATCACCCTCGGTCTGGGGCTCCATGCAAGATCTCACCTCGTGGGGCATCAATGATCATGAGGAAGGTGAGGGATCAGCCCAGAACTACATGGCAGGACCTGGTAAATGACCTGAAGAGAGCTGGGACCACAGGCTCAAAGAAAACCATTAGTAACACACTACTCCGTCATGGATTAAAATCATGCAGCGCACGCAATATCCCCCTGCTCAAGCCAGCGCATGTCCAGGCCTGTCTGAAGTTTGCCAATGACCATCTGGATGATCCAGAGGAGGAATTGGAGAAGACAAAAATAGAGCTTTTTGGTCTAAACTCCACTCGCCATGTTTGGAGGAAGAAGAAGGATGAGTACAACCCCAAGAACACCATCCCAACCGTGAAGCATGGAGGTGGAAACATCATTCTTTGGGGATGCTTTTCTGCAAAGGGGACAGGACGATTGCACCATATGGAGGGGAGGATGGATGGGGACATGTATCGAGAGATCTTGGCCAACAACCTCCTTCCCGCAGTAAGAGCATTGAAGATGGGTTGTGTCTGGGTCTTCTAGCATGACACCGACCCGAAACTCACAGCCAGGGCAACTAAGGAGTGGCTCCGTAAGAAGCATCTCAAGGTCCTGGAGTGGCCTAGCCAGTCTCCAGACCTGAACCCAATAGAAAATCTTTGGAGGGAGCTGAAAGTCCGTATTGCCCAGCGAAAGCCCTGAAACCTGAAGGATCTGGAGAAGGTCTGTATGGAGGAGTGGGCCAAAATCCCTGCTGCAGTGTGTACAAAGCTGGTCAAGAACTACAGGAAACGTATGATCTCTGTAATTGCAAACAAAGGTTTCTGTACCAAATATTAAGTTCTGCTTTTCTGATGTATCAAATACTTATGGCATGCAATAAAATGCAAATTAATTACTTAAATCATACAATGTGATTTTCTGGATTTTTGTTTCAGATTCCGTTTCTCACAGTTGAAGTGTACCTATGATAACAATTACAGACCTCTACATACTTTGTAAGTAGGGAAACCTGCACCATCGGCAGTGTATCAAATACTTCTCCCCACTGTACATATACTTTTGTTACTGTCAAATGATGTTTTGCCATGATTTTAACCTTTTATTTATCATGAGTGTTGATCAATATCTTGGCTATGAAAAATTTCAAAGAAATGTCTGAAATGCAATTGTGTATTGCTGCTGTTTGTCTGATATCCAACAGTTCATGATCAGCTCTGTTGACCATGAGCATTTTGCAGAGAAAATGGGGTGAGGTATACTATTTAGGCTCGGAATGACATGTGGCCCATTGTTTCCCTTGTTACCTGGCAACGATCACTAGGGTGCTTCCAACAACTGTCAGTCAAGGCGAGCTCATGAATATAAGCTCCCCGCCCACTCAACCTGTTCATTCAGGCTTCCTGATAGTTAGAGATGAAAGAAAAGGTGCCGTTTCTTCAATACTGAGCATCTTAATAGTGTAAAAAATATTATGGATCATGTTTTGGTTATTCAAAGGCAATTTTTATTTGGGACCTTTAATCAGAGGAGTTCTAGCAGGGATAATCAACTATATTGAGCAACAAGCTTGCGGGGCTAAATAAAACCATCTGCGAGCCAAATTCAGCCCGCCAGTTGGGGAAACCAGAGTCATAGGAAACTTTACCACTGCTGTTCTAAGAGGTCCAATTTGTATTTTATGACAACACATGAGCCTTTTCATATACATTTGATTTGTGAGCTTAGTCATATACATTAATAAAGAATAAGAAATGAAAAGCGCTTGAATTTAGTTTTTGCAAAAATACTCTATCTATGCTCATTTATTTCAGAGTGAAAGAATCTGGTGAAGTCACTTTGCTAGGTAGGTGCAATATGCTATCTTCGGTCTTGGCCATTTGATTCCTGTCATTGGGTTTGTCTTTTTCTATGGTGCTGTGCCGGTCCATAGACTGGATAGGGTATCAGACGAGCAGGGAGATGAGCCATGTTATCAGTGTGTTTCCCTCCACAATGGCTCCACTGGTTGGGTTGAAGCAGCGCTCCAGATCACACAGGCTATGTAGGCTGGCCTCAAACGGAACCTGGCACGCAGAGGGAGGGAATCATTTCTCAAGTAATATCTGCATGTCTAACAACCTTAACAGGGTAAATGGGTAACAAAAATGCCATGGAAGAGGCATAAGATCAAATGTTTCACACATTCAAGCCATAGTAAAACATCAACAGTACAGTATATCTTAGGTTTGTGTAAGTGTAATGGACATGTTTAGTGTCCTCTGTAAATGTGTGACTACATGTAGCGTGTTGTTTCCTGATTATTGTGTTAGGATGTTCTGGGACTGTTCTCAGGGAGGGGACTGATAGGACAGAAACAAAGGAACACATTGTTACTTTGGCCCAACACCTAGAAACTACGTGTGTAAGGTCATCAGCCTATTGCACCCTGAGAGCAGAGACACCTAGTTTGTACTTTGATTATGAAGCTTGTTGTAACCTCTCTGGCCTTGAAAATAAAGATCTGTTCATTTAACTTTGAGTCCTTAGTGGTAATTTCCACTAAACAAGTTAACCCTTTACCGGTATGTGAACTTTGGGGGGTGTTGAATCAGTGTGTGGTGTGTTTAGCCTACCTCAGTGAGAACAGCTGCCTCTGAACCAGGCTGCAGTAAGTCCTTTATAGCAGCACAGCAGCACCTGGTCTGCTCCTGTAGCATCTGAAACAACCAACCGACAAAACATGTACTCATTTATAGGTAGATTCACTTACATGCACGTTTGACCAGTGCTTAATTTGTAAATGGGGAGGTGACGGAACAAAAGTGAGTGCTAGAGGGGGGTGACCTGGGGAGTACTGAGGTAACGGAATGCATGAAACCCCGCCCCCCCCCACCTTTATAATAAAGCATTGCATGCATATCATCACATTTGCGTAGTGGTATAGAGCAGAAGAGTAGAGGCATTTACAGAAGTTGCACACATGAGGAACATTTTTAGTAGCCTAGGGTCTAGGAAAATGTTGGCCTTCTATAAACACATTTAATGCAATTCTACATCATTTTAGATGACTGGAGACAGAATATTTTTTAATACCACACTAATGATGGAAATGGCTTGGCTACTTTGACACTGACCAAAACGACCTCGTCTTGAATCGATCAATAGCCTAGGCCTAGGTGTGTGGAAACAGAGCAGAGCGGACGAGAGATCATAGAAAGTGAATCTCATTCTAGTTATATGAGAGATACTGGCGCGCTTCTCACACAGCCACGCGTTGGTCTCAAACATAGATTACAATGTTGCGCAAACTGTAAATCTGGCCCGGTCCAATCCAAATCAACTCTTAGAATATTAGGCCTGGTCTACTTTATCACATCACATTGTTTTTGTGGGGGCAGGAGAATTAACAAAGAGGCAACTTGAATGATCTTTATTCGCTTTTATTTAAATGTTTACATAGCAAAAAGTTACAATTATTTTTCATGCCACGAGAAGTACCGGACAGTCCAAAACAGAGAGGTGCCTGATCCTGTTGCGTCAGTATCCGGCTCAAATTAAACACTGCTGTTGACAATTCAAGTCCATTTGAGACCTTTTTACTATTCTTTTCAGAAAGTGTATCCAGAAGAGTGTGTGGTCGGAAAATCCCTGTCCCCATAGCATTAACGTGCAGTGGCATAAAGTAACTAAGTAAAAATAGTTTGAAGAAGGGGAGAGTGGGGTATGTCGAGCCATTTTTTACATTCAGCATCACTAGATCAAGGGAAATATAGTATTCTTTCTTTCTACATACAATACCAGTCAAAGGTTTGGACACACCTACTCGTTCCAGGGTTTTTCATAGTGAAGACATATAGGTTATATCTGAGATTCTTCAAAGTAGCCACCCTTTGCTTTGATGACAGCTTTGCACACTTTGGCATTCTCTCAACCAGCTTCATGAGGTAGTCACCTGGAATACATTTCAATAAATAGGTGTGCCTTGTTAAAAGTTCATTTGTGGAATTTCTTTCCTTCTTAATGCGTTTGAGGCAATCAGTTGTGTTGAGACACTATAGGGGTGTATACAGAAGATAGCCCTATTTTGGGCAACAAGTGCTCAGCATATGTGGGAACTCCTTCAAGACTGTTGGAAAATAATTCCAGGTGAAGCTGGTGGAGAGAATGCCAAGAGTGTGCAAAGCTGTCATCATGGCAAAGGGTGGCTACTTTGAAGAATCTAAAAAATAAAACATATTTAGATTTGATAAACACCTTTTTTGGTTACTATATGTTTCCATATGTGTTGTTTCATAGTTTTGATGTCTTCACTATTATTCTACGCTGTAGAAAATACAAAAAATAAAGAAAAACCCTGAAATGAGTAGGTGTGTCCAAACTTCTGACTGGTACAGTATGTTAATAAAAACATATTTTTTAATGAATTTATTCATACTATTTTCTCCTTCCACGAGATATACTGTCAAGGCCGTTGCTGGAAGAAGACCAAGGTGCAGCGTGGTGAGCGTACATTTTCTTTTTTATTTCAAAATGTCGCCAACAAAACAACAAACGAAAAAACATCCGTGAAGCTTACAGGGCATTAGTGCCACAAACAAAGTTAACTACCCACAACGAAAGGAGGGAAAAAGGGCTACCTAAGTATGGTTCCTAATCAGAGACAACGATAGACAGCTGTCCCGGATTGAGAACCATACCCTGCCAAAACATAGAAACACAAAATCATAGAAAACAAAACATAGAATGCCCACCCCAAATCACCCCCTGACCCAACCAAACCAGGGCGTGACATACACAAATCGAAGGTTGCTATCCAAGCCAGCTGGTCGTTCGTTTTATCGGTTCGGCTACCAGAAAAGCGACCCAGTCGTCAAGTCTTTTTGTTCTGTATCTATGGATGTGACCCAATCGTTCATTCTAAATGTTCTATTGCCATACTGGCTGGCAACGTTCTTATCCCTTGCTTGCTAGTTAGCCAACTACGGATAATTTACAGTCATGTCAAACAGTGCAGCCAAAATAACAACAAAGTTGCAGCATTTGCATTTGTTTAAGCTGTTTCGAGTGACATTTATTTGGATACATCTATAACAATGAGCTAATGATACACGATTTTACCTGGCATAGAAAATGTGCTCTCTTGTCAGGACATTGTTGTTCAGAGGAGCTAGCCAACAACACAGCTAACACAATCACTTCAAACTGAAAAAGGAAAGACTGCAAACTAGCTGCATTTAGCTTTGACCTATTTTCTGTGGACATTTCTTTATATATCCATGAAAATGATGCCAATTCCTCCCTGTCTTGCCAGACTCCCGACCCCTGCACGTTCATTACTACAGGACAACTGGAGATCGAATTTCAATATTGAAACAGACAGCGAGGTTTATACAAATCTCCTCTTTTGAAAACTCAGGTGTTCCAAAATGGCATAGCAGTTCAGACGTCTTTTGTCCTCGTCTTGTCGTGTCCTGTATATATATATATTTACAACTTTCTTCACATACCTTTTTATATATAAAGTTTTTATTTTCCATTTCCATCTTCAAAACACTCTCCTGCAACCCGCCTCACCAATTTATATTTATAAAAAATAAAGTATTATTTACCTCAAATCTGAAATCCTCCACAGAAGCTAATCCAGAAGCTAGCCAGAAGCTAGCCTGAAGCTAATCAGAAGCTAGTTAGCTTCTTTACTGGCTAATCGTTAGTATTCAGCTAACCACGGTTTAGCTCGAAAATCTATCGCCAGTTTTGTACGGCGCGGCTCAGACCGGAACATACCGGACCTATTTTTCTCTCCATGTCCCTGGATTTCAACCGCTAACTCTGGACATTTATACCTGGATCTCGCAGCTAGCTAGCTGCTATCCGGCTTTGGTCGATTCCGGAGCAAACATCAATTATTCCGGAGCTAGCCAGCTGAAGAGTTCCATCAATCACTCCTGGGCTACAATCACCTGTCCGGACCCGTTTTACTGCCAACGCGGAGCCCCACCGGGCCTTCACAACTGGACTACCGATGTTATCTTCCCGGGGAGTTATCCGGCTGGCTTCTCCGTCGCGACGTTACCTGAACGCCCATCTGCGGTCCGCTAATCGTTAGCTGTCTTTTCAGATAGCAGCTGATTAGACCTATCGGACCATTTATTTTTTTCTTAACATTTTTTCTTGGGCCTCTATAACTATATCTATTGTTTGTTTTTTGTGTGTGAATTGTATTCATCCCCTCTACCACACGGAACCCCACTAATCCTACCGACGGAAACGCACGAGGTGGCTAATCAAAGACCTCCATCCTATGCTAGCTTGCTACCGATGGTCTGGCTAGCTGTCTAAATCGCCGTGACCCCAACCAACCTCACTACTCACTGGACCCTTTTGATCACTTGACTAAGCATGCCTCTCCTTAATGTCAATATGCCTTGTCCATTGCTGTTCTGGTTAGTGTTTATTGGCTTATTTCACTGTAGAGCCTCGAGTCCTGCTCACTATACCTTATCCAACCTATTAGTTCCACCACCCACACATGCAATGACATCTCCTGGTTTCAATGATGTTTCGAGAGACAATATCTCTCTCATCATCACTCAATACCTAAGTTTACCTCCACTGTATTCACATCCTACCATACCTTTGTCTGTACATTATACCTTGAAGCTATTTTATCGCCCCCAGAAACCTCTTTTTACTCTCTGTTCCAGACGTTCGAGACGACCAATTCTTATTGCTTTTAGCCGTACCCTTATCCTACTCGTCCTCTGGCGATGTAGAGGTGAATCCAGGCCCTGCAGTGCCTAGCTCCACTCCTTTTCCCCAGGCGCTCTCTTTTGATGACTTCCGTAACCGTAATAGTCTTGGTTTCATGCATGTTAACATTAGAAGCCTCCTCCCTAAGTTTGTTCTATTCACTGCTTTACCACACTCTGCCAACCCGAATGTTCTAGCTGTGTCTGAATCCTGGCTTAGGGGAAGACCACCAAAATTTCGGACATTTTCATCCCAAACTACAACATTTTCAGACAAGATAGAACTGCCAAAGGGGGCGGTGTTGCAATCTACTGCAAAGATAGCCTGTAGAGTTCTGTCCTACTATCCAGGTCTGTACCCAAACAATTTGAACTTCTACTTTTAAAAATCCACCTCTCTAAAAACAAGTCTCTCACCGTTGCCGCCTGCTATAGACCACCCTCTGCCCCCAGCTGTGCTCTGGACACCATATGTGAACTGATTGCCCCCCATCTATCTTCAGAGCTGGTGCTGCTAGGCGACATAAACTGGAACATGCTTAACACCCCAGCCATCCTATAATCTAAACTTGATGCCCTCAATCTCACACAAATTATCAATGAACCTACCAGGTACCTCCCCAAAGCCTTAAACACGGGCACTCTCATAGATATCATCCTAACCAACTTACCCTCTAAATACATTTACATTACATTTACATTTAAGTCATTTAGCAGACGCTCTTATCCAGAGCGACTTACAAATTGGTGCATTCACCTTATGACATCCAGTGGAACAGCCACTTTACAATAGTGCATCTAAATCTTTTAAGGGGGTGAGAAGGATTACTTTATCCTATCCTAGGTATTCCTTAAAGAGGTGGGGTTTCAGGTGTCTCCGGAAGGTGGTGATTGACTCCGCTGTCCTGGCGTCGTGAGGGAGTGTGTTCCACCATTGGGGAGCCAGAGCAGCGAACAGTTTTGACTGGGCTGAGCGGGAACTGTACTTCCTCAGTGATAGGGAGGCGAGCAGGCCAGAGGTGGATGAACGCAGTGCCCTTGTTTGGGTGTAGGGCCTGATCAGAGCCTGGAGGTACTGAGGTGCCATTCCCCTCACAGCTCCGTAGGCAAGCACCATGGTCTTGTAGCGGATGCGAGCTTCAACTGGAAGCCAGTGGAGAGAGCGGAGGAGCGGGGTGACGTGAGATACACCTCTGCTGTCTTCAACCAAGATCTCAGCAATCACTGCCTCATTGCCTGCATCCGTAATGGATCAGCGGTCAAACGACCTCCACTCATCACTGTCAAACGCTCCCTGAAACACTTCAGCGAGCAGGCCTTTCTAATCGACCTGGCCGGGGTATCCTGGAAGGATATTGATCTCATCCCGTCAGTAGAGGATGCCTGGTTATTTAAAAAAAATGCTTTCCTAACCATCTTAAATAAGCATGCCCCATTCAAGAAATTTAGAACCAGGAACAGATATAGCCCTTGATTCTCCCCAGACCTGACTGCCCTTAACCAACACAAAAACATCCTATGGCGTTCTGCATTAGCATCGAACAGCCCCCGTGATATGCAGCTGTTCAGGGAAGCTAGAAACCATTATACACAGGCAGTTAGAAAAGCCAAGGCTAGCTTTTTCAAGCAGAAATTTGCTTCCTGCAACACTAACTCAAAAAAGTTCTGGAACACTAAAGTCTATGGAGAATAAGAACACCTCCTCCCAGCTGCCCACTGCACTGAAGATGGGAAACACTGTCACCACTGATAAATCCACCATAATTGAGAATATCAATAAGCATTTTCTACGGCTGGCCATGCTTTCCACCTGGCTACTCCTACCCCGGTCAACAGCACTGCACCCCCACAGCAACTCGCCCAAGCCTTCCCCATTTCTCCTTCTCCCAAATCCAGTCAGCTGATGTTCTGAAATAGCTGCAAAATCTGGACCCCTACAAATCAGCCGGGCTAGACAATCTAGACCCTTTCTTTCTAAAATTATCTGCTGAAATTGTTGCCACCCCTATTACTAGCCTGTTCAACCTCTCTTTCGTGTCGTCTAAGATTCCCAAAGATTGGAAAGCAGCTGCGGTCATCCACCTCTTCAAAGGGGGGGACACTCTTGACCCAAACTGCTACAGACCTATATCTATCCTACCCTGCCTTTCTAAGGTCTTCGAAAGCCAAGTCAACAAACAGATTACCGACCATTTCGAATCTCACCATACCTTCTCTGCTATGCAATCTGGTTTCAGAGCTGGTCATGGGTGCACCTCAGCCACGCACAAGGTCCTAAACGATATCTTAACCACCATCGATAAGAAACATTACTGTGCAGCCGTATCACAAGGCAGGCAATACGCTTGACCTCATCTTTACTAGATGCTGTTCTTCCACTAACCTCATTGCAACTCCCCTCCAAGTCTCCGACCACTACCTTGTATCCTTTTCCCTCTCGCTCTCATCCAACACTTCCCACACTGCCCCTACTCGGATGGTATCGCGCCGTCCCAACCTTCGCTCTCTCTCCCCCGCTACTCTCTCCTCTTCCATCCTATCTTCTCTTCCCTCTGCTCAAACTTTCTCCAACCTATCTCCTGATTCTGCCTCCTCAACCCTCCTCTCCTCCCTTACTGCATCCTTTGACTCCCTATGTCCCCTATCCTCCAGGCCGGCTCGGTCCTCCCCTCCCGCTCCGTGGCTCGGACTCATTGCGAGCTCACAGAACAGGGCTCCGGGCAGCCGGCGGAAATGATTGCCTCCCTGGACCTGGCATCCTTTCACTCCCTCCTCTCTACATTTTCCTCCTCTGTCTCTGCTGCTAAAGCCACTTTCTACCATTCTAAGTTCCAAGCATCTGCCTCTAACCCTAGGAAGCTCTTTGCCACCTTCTCCTCCCTCCTGAATCCTCCCCCCTCCCTCCTCCCTCTCTGCAGATGACTTCGTCAACCATTTTGAAAAGAAGGTCGATGACATCCGATCCTCGTTTGCTAAGTCAAACGACACCGGGTTCTGCTCACACTGCCCTACCCTATGCTCTGACCTCTTTCTCCCCTCTCTCTCCAGATGAAATCTCGCGTCTTGTGACGGCCAGCCCAACAACCTGCCCGCTTGACCCTATCCCCTCCTCTCTTCTCCAGACCATTTCCGGAGACCTTCTCCCTTACCTCACCTCGCTCATCAACTCATCCCTGACCGCTGGCTACGTCCCTCCCGTCTTCGAGAGTTGCACCCCTTCTGAAAAAACCTACACTCGATCCCTCCGATGTCAACAACTACAGACCAGTATCCCTTCTCTCTTTTCTCTCCAAAACTCTTGAGCGTGCCGTCCTTGGCCAGCTCTACCGCTATCTCTCTCAGAATGACCTTCTTGATCCAAATCAGTCAGGTTTCAAGACTAGTCATTCAACTGAGACTGCTCTTCTCTGTATCACGGAGGCGCTCCGCACTGCTAAAGCTAACTCTCTCTCCTCTGCTCTCATCCTTCTAGACCTATCGGCTGCCTTGATACTGTGAACCATCAGATCCTCCTCTCCACCCTCTCCGAGTTGGGCATCTCCGGCGCGGCCCACGCTGGATTGCGTCCTACCTGACAGGTCGCTCCTACCAGGTGGCGTGGCAGAATCTGTCTCCTCACCACGCGCTCTCACCACTGGTGTCCCCCAGGGCTCTGTTCTAGGCCCTCTCTTATTCTCGCTATACACCAAGTCACTTGGCTCTGTCATAACCTCACATGGTCTCTCCTATCATTGCTATGCAGACGACACACAATTAATCTTCTCCTTTCCCCCTTCTGATGACCAGGTGGCGAATCGCATCTCTGCATGTCTGGCAGACATATCAGTGTGGATGACGGATCACCACCTCAAGCTGAACCTCAGCAAGACGGAGCTCCTCTTCCTCCCGGGGAAGGACTGCCCGTTCCATGATCTCGCCATCACGGTTGACAACTCCATTGTGTCCTCCTCCCAAAGCGCTAAGAACCTTGGCGTGATCCTGGACAACAACGTTCTCAACTAACAAGGCGGTGTCCCGTTCCTGTAGGTTCATGCTACGACCCTGCCTCACACAGGAAGCGGCGCAGGTCCTAATCCAGGCACTTGTCATCTCCGTCTTGATTACTGCAACTCGCTGTTGGCTGGGCTCCCTGCCTGTGCCATTAAACCCCTACAACTCATCCAGAACGCCGCAGCCCGTCTGGTGTTCAACCTTCCCAAGTTCTCTCACGTCACCCCGCTCCTCCGCTCTCTCCACTGGCTTCCAGTTGAAGCTCGCATCCGCTACAAGACCATGGTGCTCGCCACGGAGCTGTGAGGGGAACGGCACCTCAGTACCTCCAGGCTCTGATCAGGCCCTACACCCAAACAAGGGCACTGCGTTCATCCACCTCTGGCCTGCTCGCCTCCCTACCACTGAGGAAGTACAGTTCCCGCTCAGCCCAGTCAAAAGCTGCTCTGGCCCCCAATGGTGGAACAAACTCCCTCACGACGCCAGGACAGCGGAGTCAATCACCACCTTCGGAGACACCTGAAACCCTACCTCTTCAAGGAATACCTAGGATAGGGTAAGTAAGGGTAGGTAATCCTTCTCCCCCAACAAGATTTAGATGCAAGTGGCTGTTCCACTGGTTGTCATAAGGTGTATGCACCAATTTGTAAGTCGCTCTGGATAAGAGCGTCTGCTAAATGACTTAAATGTAAATGTAAATGTATTCATTGATCTGGCCAAGGCTTTCGACTCTGAGGATTTGGTGATTGACATTGGCAGACTCAACAGCCTTGGTTTCTCAAATGATTGCCTCGTCTGGTTCACCAACTACTTCTCTGATAGAGTTCAGTGTGTCAAATCGGAGGGTCTGCTGTCCGGACCAATGGCAGTCTCTATGGGGGTGCCACAGGGTTCAATTCTTGGACCGACTCTCTTCTCTGTATACATCAATGATGTCGCTCTTGCTGCTGGTGAGTCTCTGATCCACCTCTACGCAGACGACACCATTCTGTATACTTCTGGTCCCTCTTTGGACACTATTAACAACCCTCCAGGCAAGCTTCAATGCTGTACAACTCTCCTTCCGTGGCCTCCAATTGCTCTTAAATACAAGTAAAACTAAATGCATGCTCTTCAACCGATCGCTGCATGCACCTGCCCGCCTGTCCAACATCACCACACTGGACGGCTCTGACTTGGAATACGTGGACAACTACAAATACCTAGGTGTCTGGTTAGACTGTAAACTCTCCTTCCAGACCCACATCAAACATCTCCAATCCAAAGTTAAATCTAGAATTGGCTTCCTATTTCGCAACAAAACATCCTTCACTCATGCTGCCAGACATACCCTTGTAAAATTGACCATCCTACCAATCCTCGACTTCGGCGAGGTCATTTACAAAATAGCCAACAAATTGGATGCAGTCTATTCACAGTGCAATCCGTTTTGTCACCAAAGCCCCATATTCTACCCACCATTGCGACCTGTACGCTCTCGTTGGCTGGCCCTCGCTTCATGCTCGTCGCCAAACCCACTGGCTCCATGTCATCTACAAGACCCTGCTAGGTAAAGTCCCCCCTTATCTCAGCTCACTGGTCACCATAGCAGCACCCACCTGTAGCACGCGCTCCAGCAGGTATATCTCTCTGGTCACCCCCAAAACCAATTCTTTCTTTGGCCGCCTCTCCTTCCAGTTCTCAGCTGCCAATGACTGGAACGAACTTCAAAAATCTCTGAAACTGGAAACACTTATCTCCCTCACTAGCTTTAAGCAACAACTGTCAGAGCAGCTCACAGATTACTGCACCTGTACATAGCCCACCTATAATTTATCCCAAACTACCTCCTTCTCTACTGTATTTATTTATTTTGCTCCTTTGCTACTTTGCACATTCTTCCACTGCAAATCTACCATTCCAGTGTTTTACTTGCTATATTGTATTTACTTTGCCACCATGGCCTTTTTTTGCCTTTACCTCCCTTATCTCACCTCATTTGCTCACATCGTATATAAACTTGTTTATACTGTATTATTGACTGTATGTTTGTTTTATTCCTCTGCTACCCTGTCACAGCCTCTCTTTATCAAGCTCAGACTCCATGTCATCAGACCTTGTGGTCCTCTGCTACTCTATCATAGCCTCTCTTTCGCACAGGTACATCTACTTTTTATTTTTTGTCAATGTACAGAGAGATCCTTGATGAAAACCTGCTCCAGAGCGCTCAGGACCTCAGTCTGGGGCAAAGTTTCACCTTCCAACAGGACAACAACCCTAAGCACACAGCCAAGACAATGCAGGAGTGGCTTGAGGTCAAGTATTTGAATGTTGCCCAGCCAGAGCCCAGACTTGAACTGGATCGAAAATCTCTGAAGAGACCTGAAAATAGCTGTGCAGCAATGCTCTCCATCCAACCTGACAGAGCTAGATAGAATGCAGAGAAAAATGGGAGAAACTCACCAAATACAGGTGTGCCAAGCTTGTAGCATCATACCCAAGAAGAGTAGAGGCTGTAATCGCTGCCAAAGGTGCTTCAACAAAGCACTGAGTAAGGGTCTGAATACTTATGTAAATGAGATATTTCAGATTTTTTAATATTTCTAAAAACCTGTTTTTGCTTTGTCATTATGGGGTATTGTGTGTAGATTGATGACGAAATAAAACAATTTAATCAATTATAGGGTAAGGCTGTAACATAACAAAATGTGGGCAAAGTCAAAGGGTCTGAATACTTTCCGAAATGCACTGTAATATTTACTTTTGACTTTTTACTCAAGTATGACAATTGAGAACTTTTTTGACCATTCAAAACCATTACTTTCACTCAAGTAGTAATTTACTAGGTGACTAACTTTTACTTGAGTTATTTTCTACACTGAACAAAAATATAAACTCAACATGTAAATTGTTGGTCCCATGTTTCATGAGCTGAAATAAAAGATCCCTGAAATGTTCCATACACACTAAAAAAAGCTTTCAGTATTTCTCTCAAATGTGCACACGTGTTTACATTCCTGTTAGTGAGCATTTTTCCTTTGCCAAGATAATCCATCCACCTGACAGGTGTGATATATCAAGAAGCTGATTAAACAGCATGATCATTACACAGAGATGCACCGTGTGCTGGGGACAATAAAAGGACACTTTAAAATGTGCAGTTTTGTCACGCAACACAATGCCAAAAATGTCTCATGTTTTGAGGGAGCGTGCAATTGGCATGCTGACTGCAGGAATGTCCACCAGAGCTGTTGGCAGAGAATTGAAAGTTCATTTCTCTACCGCCTCCAATGTTGTTTTATATAATTTGGCAGTACATCCAACCGGCCTCACAACCACAGACCACTTGTAACCACACCAGCCCAGGACCTCCACATCCGGTCGTCTTAGACCAGCCACCCAGACAGCTGATGAAACTGTGGGTTTGCACAACTGAAACATTTCTGCACAAACTGCCAGAAACTGTCTCACGAAAGCTCATCTACGTGCTCGTCGTCCTCACCAGGGTCTTGACCTGACTGCAGTTCGGTGTCGTAGCCGGCTTCAGTGGGCACTGGCACACTGGAGAAGTGTGCTCTTCGTGGATGAATCTCGGTTTCAACTGTACTGGGCAGATGATCGTGTGATCAATGTTGATTAGAGTGCCCCATGGTGGGGGGGGGGGTTATAGTATGGGCAGGCATAAGCTACGGGCAATGAACACCATTGCATTTATCAACGGCAATTTGAATGCACAGAGATACATACTGTACCGTGACGAGATCCTGAGGACCATTGTCGTGCCATTCATCACCTCATGTTTCAGCATGATAATGTATGTCACAAGGACAAGGATCTGTACACACACAAGGATCTGTACACACACATGTCACATGTCGCAAGGATCTGTACACAATTCCTGGAAGCTGAAAATGTCTTCAGTTCTTCCCTGGCCTGCATACTCATCATACATCTAAACTATTGAGCATGTTTGGGATATTCTGTATCGATTTGTACGACAGCATGTTCCAGTTCCCGCCAATATCCAGCAAGTTTGCACAGCCATTGAAGAGGAGTATGATAACATTCCACAGACCACAATCAACAGCCTGATCAACTCTATGTGAAGGAGATGTGTCGTGCTGCATGACGCAAATGGTGGTAACATCACATACTGACTGGTTTTCTGATCCAAGCCCCTGAATCTTCTTTAAGGTTGCATACAGATTGCATATCTGTATTCCCAGTCGTGTGAAATCCAGAGATTAGGGCGTAATGAATTTATTGCAGTTGCATCTCTTTTTGTTCAGGGTAGTAAGATATCTGACATTTGAGTGTTTTTTTCCATCACTGTTAACATGTGTGAATGTGGACTATAAGGCCTGTCAGAGCCGTTACCAGTAGCACACAGACCTGTATGTGAGGGCTGGAGGTAGCAGCCTTGTCTGGGATCTTGGTGCGGCGTTGTCTCTCCATCTTGGGGCTGGGGGAGGAGGGGGCGCTACTGTCAGCAGGCGGAGAGGAGACGTTACCCCCAACACAGGCTGAGGCCAGCTGAGCATGGACTGCACACAGTCTAGAGGAGAACACATAGGGTGGTGCTGGTGGTCACAGAGGTTACATTACATTTAGTTACCAACATTCATTTCATTTAGTTAAATACGGTTGGTGAATTCAACTAAAGTAGATAAGACAAAAGGGTTTAGGGAGAGATTCTGGAAGAGATACAGTAAGAAATATTACAGAGGGAATGGATACAGATGTGGCCAGGTCCATATCGACTTCCGGCTTCTAAACGAACCATATTAGCCACTCGTTAGACGCTACAATATGGTCCATCTCGCCCCTAGCACCTAGGCTGCCGTACATGGAAAGCAGCTACCTACTTCGCCATGCTGACGAGTTTCTGTCCACACTGCAGCTCTATGACAGTGCAGGCTGTGGCCCTCATGGCCGAGAGTGGCACTTTGTTCAGCCCAAACAGCAGCATGACCTGACGAACACAGAGACGAAAGGAGAAACACTGTCAAAGTCAACCCTGTAAGGCAGTGGTTACCGACCTGTTTGACATGACAATAAGTGACAAGGAGTTGGTAAGATAGCACAAAACAGATCTGAGACCAGGCTAGCTCCTTCTATGATTGATGAGTGTGTGTGGTTGGATGAAGAGTGTGTGTGTGTTGTGTATTGTACCGTATCCGTGTCTTCTTGGGTGTGGCTGAGAGCAGGACGGTGCCACTGGATACACAGCTGCTTCCTGTCAGCAAAGGACCAGGGGTACATCTGAGCTCCCATAGTGCCTCTCACTGTAGGACACATCTTTAACACAAACAAAATCAACATACACTTGAATAAACATCCCAATACAAGCCATGGTACAGTATATGCATGCATCTCTTCAGGATTCAGCCCATAGTGCCTATTAGTGTGTGTACCTGTATAATCTGTGGCTGCATGATGATTTCAGTGGGGGGTTCAGGGGCGCAGCAGGACTCTCTGTAGCCCACCATGTGGGAACAGAAGAAGGTCTGGAGCTGAACCAACCTCAGCGCCAGACTACTGTCTTCTGACTGGGACACCAGGCCCTCCACACACTGGGGCACCACTGGAACACACACCCACGTAGGCAAGCATGCACACATACACACATGCAGATGAACATCTCTGAACGTCAGGTAACAAAATTATTTACTGTGACACCGGGGTAGTGTACCTTGGCGCATGGCGATGTGCTGCAGGTTGAACAGGTGTTTGTAGTAGCGGGACAGGTGGACCCATGTGAGCTGGGAGCGTTTCCTGCTGCTCAGCCCTGGATCAAGCTCTGGAGACGAGCTGGAGACAGTCCTCACCATCACATCTATCCCTCCTGGTAGAGTCACACAACACACAGACAGAAATATGGTAACCAGCACTGTTACGATTTCCATAAAGAAAATACATGATATCTCCTTTCCTCATAAAGAGGAGAGAACATTACAGAACCGCTAACAATGTAGATCACAATCTAACACGAACATGGGCACGAATCACACTACTGTAGCGACTTTTATAATAGCTGTTATTGTAAGACCATATGTAGCCCTGGCTAAAGGAAAGAATGGTTGCAGTGAGGGATGTTTGTTTACCACAGGGGTTGAGCAGGTCGTTGGAGGCAAAGTCAGGCAGGAGCTTGAGGGAGATGAGAGGCAGGTGTCCTCCTTTAGCTCCGGTACTACCACACAGCTGGCTACATGTGGACATGGCTTCAGACGCCTGAGGAACAAACACAACATTATAAGTGTGTGTGTGCGTGTGTGTGTGTGTTCAGTCTATTTACCTTAGTAGCAGCTCGGACAGAGACCCAGTAGAGCAATAAGTAGGCCTCCCCTGGAGTCAGGCCTCTGTTCAGAGTTGTCCTGACACGCTTCCAACCTGGAGGCTGAAACAAGACAAATACACGCCATGATGCAGGCGTACACACACACACAGTCCTCTCCAAAGAAAAATACTGCCCCGCGGAACCACAATTGAATGTCTCATGACACAGACAGGTACCTTCAGTATGGCATTTTTAGGTGGTGAAGGTGGGACGGGGTTCTGCTGGTCCTGAGTTGCTGGGATGCTCTGCTCCCACTGGTGCAAGTACACTAACGCCATCTCCAGATAACACTTACGGATCAGCCTGACACACACACACACACGCTTTAGTCAAACAAGCACACTGGTGTTTGAGGAGGTCCGTACACTACTCTCAAAGATGATCGTTCACACTAATGTAGGCGACTTACTGTAGATTGTGACTCTGGGACAGAGAGATATTGATGCTCTCCAGTAGTGTCAGCGCAACTGTCTGAGGCTGGAAGTCACCGAGAGACATCAGACAGCGCTCCACCATCCCTGGACACAAACACACACCAAAAATAATCAAACCAACAAGGTCACTCTGACATTCAATGAGTAGATGCACACATACATATTTAATCTCATGATTGAATAAGGTTGGAAATAAATGTTTTACCCTTGCAGTAGAGGATATCAGCCTCCAGCTGTCTGTCTCTGGTAGCGCATGCCTGGGAAACGAGCAGGGCTGACTGCAGCACCTCCTGAGCACACACCCAGGGATGGCTGGAGGGGCTGGGGGTAGACAGGCTGGAGGAAGGGGCGCTGGTCATGGCCTGTACAGCCAAGCAGTGACCTGTTCAGAACAGATAGAGAGACTGATTAAGTGGTTGTTCATAAGATAGGTAATAGACGTGGACCTATGTGCATTACTGGGTGGAGACTTTTGAGAACTATGGTACAGTATGAATCATACCCAGGCGCATGGTGGCCTTGGCCAGTAGTGGGAGATGTGGGAGGTAGATGTTAGAGAGACCAGGGGCTGGAGGGAGGATTACTCTGCCTCTCTCCCCCAATGACACACTCTCCCCCAACACACACAGCTGAGAAGAGACAATGCACACACATTAAGACAAATCAGTGTTCCGACTGTAATACAGGCAGTAAGGTAAGTTAATCGGGAGACAATGTAAAGGAATAATGAACAAGAGTGGTGGAGAGGAGAGAGGACTTATTTGTAATTTTTCTGAGTTAACCATACTTTGAATCTAGCCTGTTGTGGTACGGAAAAAAAGAGACGGGAGAGGTAAGAAAATAAGACTGTGGTTGGAGTCATGAGAGGAGAAAGAGATGTTGGAGGGACTATGTCTGACAGACCTGTTGCTGTAGTAGTTTCTGTGTGAGCAGGTGTAGGGCCTGGCTGCCTGTCCCTCTCAGATCACTGAGCAGTAGAGTGGCCTGGGCCAACGTTACACTGGAGCCAGGAGGCAGACAGGAGTGACCCGACAGAAGACTCACTGCCTCCTATAGTACACAACACATTCATAAGTCTACTTGTATGTGTAGATTAGCGTATACACTAGTAAAGAACGTGTGTATAAATATCTACTGTAAGTGATTGAGTGGTCGGTATGGAATTATAGAACGATTATTACACAGACTAACCAATATAATACAGACTTGATCAATTGTAATGTAGTGTTGCACGGTATACCAAAGCTTCTGATACTACAACATGAAAAACGGTTCAGTACTAACATTTTTGTTAATTAATTTCGGTACTTCTATCGTGTCTCTCGTCGTATAGTGATTGAGAGGATCACGTCTGTCTAGTAATTGGTCTGAATTTTCTCAAGCTTACTACTGAATGTTCGTAGTGGTAGGCTAGGTTTCCTATAGTAGACAATGGTAAGTCAGCTGACAAGAGTGCGAGACACTTTTGAAAAGCAAGGAGTGCGAGAGAAGGCAGGGAGAGTTATCGGACCTCTGCCAACAAAACGAGTAACGAACAGCAAAATCAGACAACCCCATAGTAGAATAGTTTAACTATGTACCTAGTCGTTGTGCGTTCCATGCGAGAAATAAAAATTCCTATCGAGGCGCAATCAAGTTGCGAGTGCAACAGGGAGAGAGCCATGCAATTCTGATAAGAAAATGTTGTGCTTTGACTGCAGTTTTGATGGCTTTTGTTAAAAAGTCAGGGAATCGCAGCTTTCCATTGCTATCTCATGTATTTCTCAACTCCAGAAAATGAGCCTGAACTGTATCAGCATAGTTTGTCGCATTAGCGACCCGCAATTCGACATGACTGCATAGGGGAGACAGGGGCTAAATGTAACACAGGTCAATTGTAACAGGTAGGCCTACTTTATATTCACTGTTGCAAGTTTTTGGGGACATTAAAGTCATCAATACATTAACTAGTAACGAGATACTTTTTGAGTTTGGTATCTAGAACTTATGTTGAATAATAAACTACATTTATCAATCTGACTCCATTACCATGTGAATAGATGCTTAAATCATGCATATATATCCATAGCTATAGCCAGCTTGCGAGTCTCTGCATTGCTATGGAATAATTAAATTATATTTGATTCTCAAATATTAAGAGGCTTATGGTACTTATGAGCTGTTAATAGTTAGGCCAGTAACCGAAAGTTTGCTGGATCGAATCCCCGAGCTGACAAGGTAAAAAAGAAATCTGTCGTTCTTCCCTGCAGGGAGCCACCATTGGGAGACATCAGGAGTTGCTAAATGGCCTTTTGGAAGGGCTCATTTCCTTGACGGAACGCCACGATAATGGGTTATTAATTGAGAAAATCAGGGAGTTAGCTCAGACTGTCTGCCACATCTGAAAAACCCCAATAACTCATTTTTACCCTATCTGTGGTGAGTTTGTACAGTCTATCTCGACTCCCCGTGAACCCCGCTTACCTCCTCCAGAAAGATATTTGGGGAATCCTGATATTCAGGGAATCCTGGTACCTGCTGGGGTTTTCTTTCTCAGTGCTCGCTTATTTTTGAGCTACAGCCTTCTTAGTTTTCTTCAGACCGTTCGAAGATGGTGTATATAATTGGGCTAATGTCGGGAAGGGCGCTCTCCTGGGCTACGGCAGTTTGGGAACAACAATCTGCCATTTGCGGTCATATGGAGGAATTCATGGCAGAGGTGAGAAAAGTTTCTGAGTCTCCGGTATCCGGGAGAACGGCGGCCAGCAAACTGCTTGACTTACGTCAAAACTCCCGTAGTGTGGCAGACTACGCGGTGGACTTTCGCACGTTGGCCGCCGAGAAAGTCTGGAATCCGTAGTCACTTTTCGATACTTTTCTGCACGGATTATCTGAGGAGGTAAAGGATGAGCTAGCTGCTCGGGAACTGCCTGTGGACCTCGACTCTCTTATCGCCTTAACCATTAAAATTGATGGACCCCTTCACCTCCTATGGAATCTGGAAGATTCTGAAGGCAGCTCTTCGTGGAGTCGTTGAAATCACCCGAGCATCTACGACAGGTTGGATACTCCTGAGCCTATGCAGTTGGGAAGAACTTGGCTATCAGTTTGGGAGCGCTCACATAGGATGAATAATAACTGTTGTCTGTACTGTGGAGGGGCAGGACATTTTATTGCTACCTGCCCTATTAGGAAACCCTTGTCTCTAGTGGGTACCAGTACTATGGTAAGTCAGACTGGGAGTTCCCTAATTCCCATCACCTGCACACCCCTTTTTGCTCTTGTGCTGTGGGGAGACCAATCTAAGGCTCCCCGAGTTCTCATTGACCCTGGGGCTGATGAATGTCTTATGGATGCCACAATAACTTCGGAGCTTGGTATTCTTGGAAGTCACCCATAGTACTGTGCCCGTTCAATTATGGGTTTCTGATAACCACAGGGAGACAATAAAATTCCTCCTCATCGCATCTCCCAATGTTCTGGTTGTGTTGGGATTTTCCTGGCTCCAAAAGCATAAACTTGTGATTGACTGGACCACAAGCTCCATCCTGGGTTGGAGTCCATTCTGCCATTCCCACTTCCTTCAAGCAGCACAGCCTTCCCTAGTCGTCTTCCTCAGGAGGTTAGCAAGACTGTGGATGTCTCTCTTATGCCCACGGAATACCATGACCTCCTGGAAGTGTTGAGCAAGACACGTGTTACTTCCCTTCCCCCGCACCGTCCTTATGATTGTGCCATTGAACTTCTCCCAGGCACTGCCACACCTCGGGGTGGGTTGCACTCTCTCTCCCGACCAGAGACCATTGCTATGGAGGAGTACATAGAGGAGTCTCTGGCCACTGGGGCCGCCCGTCCGTTTGCATCTCCTGCTAGAGCAGGGTTTTTCTTTGTGGAGAAGAAGGACGAGACCCTGTGCCCGTGCATTGACTACCGAGGACTTAACGATATCACTGTCAAAAATCATTACACCCTACCTCTCCTCTCCTCGGCGTTTGAACCTCTCCAGGGAGCTACCATGTTTTCCAAGTTGGACCTTCGGAATGCCAACCACCTGGTTCGGATACGTGAGGGGGATGAGTGTAGTCGGCGCGATGCTTTGCCACATCGGGTGCATAATCCTCATATACACGGAATGGGATGCCCTTTATGTGACAGGTTGCCCCTCATTCGAGCTTCACGCAGGATAAGATCCTTGGTCTTGAAACTGTGACAACAGATGATTACTGGGCGAGGACGTTGGCCCGGTCCAGGCACTGGGACAAGGGAGCGATGTGCGCGGTCCAGCTGGGGATCCGAATCCAAAATATCTGATCCCATTGCATCCTTCAATAGCTTGGCGAAGAAGTCGGTGGGGCGAGAGCCCGCCTCTACCCCCTCTGCCAGACCAACAACGCGAAGGTTATTACGTCTGGATCGGCCCTCCAGGTCCACCACTTTCACAGAAAGCCTCTGCACAGTATCCTGCAATGACGTGCATAGCTTCTCTAACTCGTCGATCCTACCAGCATTGAATTCAGAAGCTTTCTCAAGGTCCACAATACTCTGGCCATGCGAAGCGACCGTTCGAATGATGCTCTCGATTTTGGTGTCCAGTTCAGCAATAGTGGCCTTAAGATCCTCAGCTATAGCAACACGTAGCTCCCCCAAAGCCCGGGTAAGTTCTGTAAGTGTCACGTTGTTGCATGTGCCTCCCGCCATGTCTGTCTCGTTGTTTAGTGGGGAGTAGGCCTCCGTTGTGGATTTATTGTCCTTTGGTCGCTTATTACTCGCCATTTTCATATAAAAAGTTACAATCTTGTATTAGAAAGAAACGTTTGTTGTAAAAAGTGCCATAAAGTAGGTTAAATTAGATTATTTAGCAAAGACGTTGCAGGAGCCTCTCACGCACAGCCGTTCACTCCAACATGCTAGCTCCGCCCTCAACTTTACAATTTTTTTACGAGTGTATACGCTAATCTACTGTCCAGGGTCTAAAAACCATTTTCCCTACCTCTTGCCTTGCTGCCACTGTGGATTGGGGTATTGAGAACCTGGTTCGCGAGGCGGAACGCTCCCAGCCTGGACCTGAAGGGGGCCCGGCTAACCGGCTGTTTGTTCTGAACCCAGTCCGGTCCCGGGTCCTGGAATGTGCTCATTCCTCCAGGCTGTCCTGTCATCCAGGGTTCCGACGTACACTAGCCTTCCTTCGACAACGATTTTGGTGGCCCACAATGGTCCCTGACGTCTCTGCCTTTGTCACCACATGCACTGTATGTGCTCAAAACAAGACGGCAAGCTCCTTCTGGCCTCCTACAGCCACTACCGGTTCCTCATCGTCCCTGGTCTCATATATTTCTGGACTTTGTCACTTGGCTCCCTCCGTCTGATGGCAACACTGTCATTCTAACGGTAGTCGACTGGTTCTCCAATGCCACCCATTTCATCCCTCTCCCCAAACTACATTCTGTCAAGGAGATGGCCCAGCGTATGGTACAGCATGTCTTCCGGATCCATGGACTCCCGGTAGACATGGTCTCCTATCGGGATTCTCGTCTCAGTTCTGGAAGGCATTCTGCACCCTTATTGGGTCGTCGGCCAGCCTGTCATCCAGATTTCATCCCCAAACTAACGGTCAGTCGGAGCGAGCCAACCAAGACCTGGAGACCACCTTAAGGTGCCTGGTCTCAACCAACCCCACTTCGTGGAGCCGTCAACTGGTTCTGCCACGGGACTCTCCCCTTTTGAGTGCTCCATGGGGTGTCAGCCTCCACTCTTCCCTGAACAAGAGCAGGAGGTCAGCGTACCCTCGGCCCAGATGTTTGTCCGCCGCTGTCGACGTACCTGGAGAAGAGCCAGGGCAGCTATTCTCAAGACCAACTCCAGATATCGTCGACAAGCGGACCGTCGCCGGACCCCAGCTCCCCGCTACCGCATTGGGTATGGCTTTCCACTTGGGATCTGCCCCTTCGGGTAGAGTCCCGCAAGCTGTCTCCCCAGTTCAGTGGTCCTTTTCCCATCTCTAGAGTTCTGAGTTCCACTGCTGTCCGTCTTGTGTCACCCCGTATCCTCCGTATTCACCCTACCTTCACCCTACCTGTGTAATTATTACATTGGTACCCCAGGTAATCTTAGGTTCCATTACATACAGTCGGGATGAACTACTGAATATAAGAGCAACGTCAACTCACCATCATTACGACCAGGAATACGACTTTCCTGAAGCAGATCCTGTGTTCTGCCTTCCACCCAGGACAATGGATCGGATCCCAGCTGGCGACCCAAAACAACGACGCCGTAAAAGGGGCAAAGAGAGCCGTCTTCCGGTCAGGCTTCGGGGTCGGGCACATCGCGCACCGCTCCCTTAGCATACTACTCGCCAATGTCCAGTCTCTTGACAACAAGGTTGATGAAATCCGAGCAAGGGTATCATTCCAGAGAGACATCAGAGACTGTAACGTTTTTTGCTTCACGGAAACATGGCTCACTCAAGAGACTCTATCGGAGTCGGTGCAGCCAGCTGGTTTCTTCACGCATCGCGCCGACAGAAACAAGCATCTTTCTGGCAAGAAGAGGGGCGGGGAGATATGCCTTATGATTAACGAGACGTGGTGTGATCATAACAACATACAGGAACTCAAGTCCTTATGTTCACCTGACTTAGAATTCCTCACAATCAAATGTCGACCCAAGCAGACACATCAATGGCCCTGAACAAACTTTATTTGACTCTATGTAAACTGGAAACCACATATCCTGAGGCTGCATTCATTGTAGCTGGGGATTTTAACAAGGCTAATCTGAAAACAAGACTCCCTAAATTCTATCAGCATATCGATTGCGCAACCAGGGCTGGTAAAACCCTGGATCATTGTTATTCTAACTTCTGCGACGCATATAAGGCCCTTCCCCGCCCTCCTTTCGGAAAAACTGACCACGACTCCATTTTGTTGCTTCCAGCCTACAGACAGAGACACACAGAGACACACGCACACACACACACACAATTACAGTACCATGTTCTAAGATAGAGAGTCAACGTTAATGAGTTGTGCCGAGAGCAGGGGGTTCACGAGAGGAATGACAGACATATACTACTACATGATCACATACAACCGTAACAGAGTTAATTAAGAATGTACCTTTCAGCTTCAATGGGAACCAATCCTTCAAAACTAACCTGCTCCACAAGCTAGCTTGAAATGTTGAGGATAGAGCCATCCAATTGGTACCTTTTGGGTAGCTCAAACTGTTGGTATGTTGTCAAGGAGGATGGTGTTGTGACGTTAGTACCATTAATGCAATGACGATTATTGTATCAAATAATTACATACCACATCAAATTATTGCGTGATTAAATTACTCATGTAACAATAAACTCATTAGCAATCTTAGGGCACCACGGAAAAAGTTTGTTGAATTAGTTACCGTTTCCCAAATTAATTCTACAGATATAAATATATCGTTATCATTTTAGTCATCCATTTTTAATCATTATTACGTCATCAGTGTCATTCTGAACGTCATTGACTTCCATCCATTAATTATCATTATTACCTCATCAGCCTCATTCTGAACGTTGTTGACTTCCATCCATTAATTATCAATATCACCTCATCAGTCTCATTCTGAACGTTGTTGACTTCCATCCATTAATTATAATTTACCTCATCAATCTCATTCTGAACGTTGTTGACTTCCATCCATTAATTATCAATATCGCCTCATCAGTCTCATTCTGAACATCATTGACTTCCATCCATTCATTATAATTTACCTCATCAGTCTCATTCTGAACGTTGTTGACTTCCATCCATTAATTATCATTATTACCTCATCAATCTAATTTTGAACATCATTGACTTCCATTCATTATCATTATTACCTCATCGTAGTATCCTATAAATCTGCACAAATTCTAGTCTCCATGATGAATCAGCAATACACAAATTTGATTATTTATTTATTTACTAACTAAATAATCACACAGAAATACATAAACACACACACAGTACAGTCGTGGCCAAAAGTTTTGAGAATGACACAATGTCACGCCCTGACCTTAGAGATCCTTTTTATGTCTCTATTTTGGTTTGGTCAGGGCGTGAGTTGGGGTGGGCATTCTATGTTTTGTGTTTCTATGATTTTCTATTTCTATGTTTTGGCCAGGGATGGTTCTCAATCAGGGACAGCTGTCTATCGTTGTCTCTGATTGGGAACCATGCTTAGGTACCCTTTTTCCCACCTGTGTTTGTGGGAAGTTGACTGTTGTTTAGGGCACATAGCCGTTGAGCTTCTTGGTTTGTTTTTGTGGTGTTTATTGTTTTGTTCGACGTCATTTTGATATAATAAAGAAAATGTACGCACAACACGCTGCACATTGGTCCTCATCTTTCAACAGCTGTGAAACACAAATATTAATTTTCACAAAGTTTGCTGCTTCAGTGTCTTTAGATATTTTTGTCAGATGTTACTATGGATAACTGAAGTATAATTACAAGCATTTCATAAGTGTCAAAGGCTTTTATTGAAAATTACATGATGTTGAGGCAAAGAGTCAATATTTGCAGTGTTGAGCCTTCTTTTTCAAGACCTCTGCAATCTGCCCTGGCATGCTGTCAATTAACTTCTGGGCCACATCCTGACTGATGACAGCCCATTCTTGCATAATCAATTCTTGGAGTTTGTCAGAATTTGTGGGGTTTTGTTTGTCCACCCGCCTCTTGAGGATTGACCACAAGTTCTCAATGGGATTAAGGTCTGGGGAGATTCCTGGCCATAGACCCAAAATATCAATGTTTTGTTCCCCCGAGCCACTTAGTTATCACTTTTGCATTATGGCAAGGTGCTCCATCATGCTGGAAAAGGCATTGTTCATCACCAAACTGTTCCTGGATGGTTGGGAGAAGTTGCTCTCGGAGGATGTGTTGGTACCATTCTTTATTCATGGCTGTGTTCTTCGGCAAAATTGTGAGTGAGCCCACTCCCTTGGCTGAGAAGCAACCCCACACATGAATGGTCTCATGATGCTTTACTGTTGGCATGACACAGGACTGATGGTAGCGCGCACCTTGTCTTCTCCGGGACAAGCTTTTTTCCGGATGCCCCAAACAATCGGAAAGGGGATATATCAGAGAAAAGGACTTCACCCCAGTCCTCAGCAGTCCAATCCCTGTACCTTTTGCAGAATATCAGTCTGTCCCTGATGTTTTTCCTGTAGAGAAGTGGCTTCTTTGCTGCCCTTCTTGACAGCAGGCCATCCTCCAAAATTCTTCACCTCACTGTGCGTGCACTCACACTTGCCTGCTGCTATTCCTGAGCAAGCTCTTTACTGGTGGTGCCCCGATCCCGCAGCTGAATCAACTTTAGGAGACGGTCCTGGTGCTTGCTGGACTTTCTTGGATGCCCTGAAGCCTTCTTCACAACAATGCAATAATACGTCTCTATTGGACTAACCCGATATGACGGCTTGTTAGACAATGATTCGTCCCTATTGGACTAACCCGATATGACGGCTTGTTAGACAATGATTCGTCCCTATTGGGCTAACCCGATATGATGGCTTGTTAGACAATGATACGTCCCTATTGGACTAACCCGATATGATGGCTTGTTAGACAATGATACGTCCCTATTGGACTAACCCGATATGATGGCTTGTTAGACAATGATGCATCCCTATTGGACTAACCCGATATGATGGCTTGTTAGACAATGATGCATCCCTATTGGACTAACCCGATATGATGGCTTGTTAGACAATGATACGTCCCTATTGGACTAACCCGATATGAAAGCTTGTTAGACAATGATACGTCCCTATTGGACTAACCCGATATGAAAGCTTGTTAAACAATGATACGTCCCTATTGGACTAACCCGATATGATGGCTTGTTAGACAATGATACGTCCCTATTGGACTAACCCGATATGACGGCTTGTTAGATAATGATACGTCCCTATTGGACTAACCCGATATGAAAGCTTGTTAAACAATGATACGTCCCTATTGCACTAACCTGATATGACGACTTGTTAGACAATGATACGTCCCTATTGGACTAACCCGATATGACGGCTTGTTAGATAATGATACGTCCCTATTGGACTAACCCGATATGACGACTTGTTAGACAATGATACGTCCCTATTGGACTAACCCGATATGAAACTTGTTAAACAATGATACGTCCCTATTGGACTAACCCGATATGAAAGCTTGTTAAACAATGATACGTCCCTATTGGACTAACCCGATATGAAAGCTTGTTAGATAATGATACGTCCCTATTGGACTAACCCGATATGACGGCTTGTTAGATAATGATACGTCCCTATTGGACTAACCCGATATGACGGCTTGTTAGATAATGATACGTCCCTATTGGACTAACCCGATATGACGACTTGTTAGACAATAATACGTCTCTATTGGACTAACCCGATATGACGGCTTGTTAGACAATAATACGTCTCTATTGGACTAACCCGATATGACGACTTGTTAGACAATGATACGTCCCTATTGGACTAACCCGATATGAAGGCTTGTTAGACAATGATACGTCCCTATTGGACTAACCCGATATGACGACTTGTTAGACAATGATACGTCCCTATTGGACTAACCCGATATGAAAGCTTGTTAAACAATGATACGTCCATATTGGACAAACCCGATATGAAAGCTTGTTAAACAATGATACGTCCCTATTGGACTAACCAGATATGAAAGCTTGTTAAACAATGATACGTCCCTATTGGACTAACCCGATATGAAAGCTTGTTAAACAATGATACGTCCCTATTGGACTAACCCGATATGACGGCTTGTTAGATAATGATACGTCCCTATTGGACTAACCCGATATGACGACTTGTTAGCCTGTTAGTCCTATTGGACTAACCCGATATGATGGCTTGTTCATTTTTGGATAAAATGACGTGCCCTTTTAAGCGCAATATTTTATTCACGAAAAGATGCTCGACTATGCTTGGACATTGATAGTTTTGGAAAGAAGACACTCTGACGTTTCCAGAACTGCAAAGATTTTCACTGTGAGTGCCATAGAACTAAAATCTGACAGGCAAAACCAAGATGTTTGAGTGACCAGGAAATCAACAGGCTTGTTGGAGGCAATGATTTTCCATGATCTCCTTATATGGCTGTTGAATGCGTCCCTATTGGACTAACCCGGACACTTGTTAACAATGATTTCCCAGGTGTCTGCAGCTTGTTAAACGATACGTCCCTATTAGGCATATCATTGGAAGATTGACCAAAGAGCCTATTACAATTACCTTGTTAGATAAGTGTCCCTATTGGTGTCTGCGTATGACGGCTTGTTAGATAATGTCAGGTACCATTGTATTTTTCCATATGAAATCTTGTTAAACAATGATACGTCCCTTGCACTAACCTGATATGGAAGGCATGTTAGACAATGAAGAGATATATTGGACAAAACACCTTGAGGATTGATTAGATAATGAACGTTTTCCATTGGTTTAACCCGATATATGGAGTTAATTCGGAAAAAGTTATACGACGTATTGGTGACTGAAAGCTTGTTAAACAATGTTACGTTATTGGACAAACCAGATAGTAACTTGTTAAACATCGTCCTGAAACGGACTAACCGTTGTGTCCTACACAAGAAAGCTTTTAAGGAAAAACTGGACATCTGATATGTAACTTGTTAGATAAGTCTCCCCATTGAAACATCTGAGTTCTTCAAAGGTAAATTATTTTATTTGATCCCGATTGCTGGCTTTTAGATAATGATACGTCCCTATTGGACTAACCCTAAATGCTACTTGTTAGCTATACGTCACTATTACACAAATTATTGATTTTCTCTGGTTCTAAAGCATATCTATTGAAAACCTGAGATGACAGGACTTGTTAAGAAAAGGATAAGCTATTGGGCTAAGGCATATTTATTTAAACATTTCATTTGCAATTTTCAGAAATCGCTAATGTTCTATTGGTAATGAGCTTGAGGCTGTAGACAACGATCCCTCATTGGACTAACCCGGCCTAAGAGGTTTTAATAATACGTCCCTATTGGACTAACCCGATATGATGGCTTGTTAGACAATAATACGTCTCTATTGGACTAACCCGATATGACGGCTTGTTAGACAATGATACGTCTCTATTGGACTAACCCGATATGATGGCTTGTTAGACAATAATACGTCTCTATTGGACTAACCCGATATGACGACTTGTTAGACAATAATACGTCTCTATTGGACTAACCCGATATGATGACTTGTTAGACAATAATACGTCTCTATTGGACTAACCCGATATGACGGCTTGTTAGACAATAATACGTCTCTATTGGACTAACCCGATATGACGGCTTGTTAGACAATGATACGTCCCTATTGGACTAACCCGATATGACGGCTTGTTAGACAATAATACGTCCCTATTGGACTAACCCGATATGACGGCTTGTTAGACAATGATACGTCCCTATTGGACTAACCCGATATGACGACTTGTTAGACAATGATACGTCCCTATTGGACTAACCCGATATGAAAGCTTGTTAAACAATGATACGTCCCTATTGGACTAACCCGATATGAAAGCTTGTTAAACAATGATACGTCCCTATTGGACTAACCCGATATGACGGCTTGTTAGATAATGATACGTCCCTATTGGACTAACCCGATATGACGGCTTGTTAGATAATGATACGTCCCTATTGGACTAACCCGATATGACGGCTTGTTAGATAATGATACGTCTCTATTGGACTAACCCGATATGACGGCTTGTTAGACAATAAAAGGGGGGGAGAAAGAGCGGGAGATGAAGAGACAAAGGAATTCAACTATCGTACATTCAGTTGAACAATACGCTCATTGTAAATATGGATATTTCTACAAAATAAATTACCCTCTTTTTTTGTTGTGCTATCGAGTATCATTTTGGCATTGAGTATTGTGAGACTAAACCTGGTATTACCTAGTCCAATTCTGGTATCGTGACAGCGCTATTGTAATGTGAGAGTGTGTTTTTGTATCTGACCTGTATCAGTAAGGTACTCACGTGTGTGTGTGTTAGCTACCTGTAGCAGTGAGGTGCTGTTCTCGCGGGGCAGTCCTCTGTGTGTGTCCAATCTAGCCCCTTGGAGGAGAAACAGGGCTCTGGTGTCTGGGTCTCCCCACACCTCAGCCTCCTGTAGACCCTCCTTCAACAGCGTGGTGGCCTCCACACTGCTGTCCATACCTACGCACACACACACACACAGGATAGTGTAAGATACGCACATACCTAAATGTAACCTGTCCCGCCCTTTTTAAGATACATATAAGCATTCGGAAAGTTCAGACCCCAGACTTTTCCCACATTTTGTTACATCATTTCCCCCCCTCATCAACCTTTACACAATACCCCATAATAACAAAGCAAAAACTGGTTTGTAGAAATGTTTGCAAATGTATAAAAATACAAAACTGAATGTATTCAGACCCTTTACTCAGTACTTTGTTGAAGCACCTTTGGCAGCGATTACAGCCTGGAGTCTTCTTGGGTATGACGCTACAAGCTTGGCACACCTGTATTTGGGGAGTTTCTCCCTTTCTCCGCTGTTGATCCTCTCAAGCTCTGTCAGGTTGGATGAGGAGTGTCGCTACACCACCATGCTTCACTGTAGGGATGGTGCCAAGTTTCCTCCAGAAGTGACGCTTGCCATTCAGGCCAAAGAGTTCACACTTGGTTTCATCAGACCAGAGAAAATTGTTCGTCATGGTCTGTCTGAGTCCTTTAGGGACCTTTTGGCAAACACCAAGTGGGTTGTCATGTGCCTTTTACTGAGGAGTGGCTTCCATCTGGTCACTCTACCATAAAGGCCTGATTGGTGAAGTGCTGCAGCGTTGGTTGACCTTCTGGAAGGTTCTCCACAGAGGAACATGGCTTCTTGGTCACCTATCTGACCAAGGCCCTTCTCCCCAATTGCTCAGTTTGGCCCGGCGGCCAGCTCTACAAAGAGTCTTGGTGGTTCCAAACTTCTTCCATTTAAGAATGATGGAGGCCACTGTGTTCTTGTGGACCTTCAATGCTGCATAAATGTTTTGGTAACCTTCCCCAGATCTGTGCCTCGACACAATCCTGTCTCTGAGCTCTACGGACAATTCCTTTGACCTCATGGCTTGGTTTTTGCGCTGCACTGTCAACTGTGGGACCTTATATAGACAGGTGTGTGCCTTTCCAAATCATGTCCAATCAATTAAATTTATCAAGTTGTAGAAACATCTCAAGGATGATCAATGGATACAGGATGCACCTGAGCTCAATTTCTAGACTCATAGCAAATGGTCTGAATACTTACGTAAATATTTTTTAAATATTTTTAATGTAAACATTCGTTTTTGCTTTGTCATTATGGGGTATTGTGTAAAGGTTAATGAGGGGGAAACATTATGTAATCCATTTTAGAAAAAAAGCTCTAATGTAACAAAATGTGGAAAAGGTGAAGGGGTCTGAATACTTTCCGAATGCATTGTATTTAGGGGGAAATGTACCATACACATACAGAGCAACAATAGAATAAAATAAAGAGTTGGAGTGTAAGTCGATATGAGGTGCAGGGCTTGATATTCACTTTTTTAGCCACTTGTCCTTTGGACAAGTAGGACTGATTTTTTACTTGCCTGAAAGCTCAAGTCAATTGTCCCGCCCAAAAAAATGGTCTAACACCATGGGCCAAAAAGGTGTTGTATGATGCAAAAAACCACTTCACAAAATAGCATTCATTATTATCACTGGTATTGACAATGGAAGGCTGCTGGTCCCTGGTACCATGTAATATATCTCCTGCTGTTGTGGCCCTGAGAAAGACACTCCCCACAAAGTAAAATACTGCAGTAATAGGTTACTGTATCAAACACGTGTGGTCGTCAACTCTCCATCTGAAGAGCTACTGGGTGTCAAGGCTTTTAACCTGACACACCAGTCAGTTTATCAAGGTGCTGTTGAGCAGCTCATTTTTTACAATGTGGTGTGTTTGAGCAGGACTGGAGCAAAAGCCTGCACACCCAGTAGCTCTCCTGGAGGATGGTTGGCCACCCTGCAACATTACAATTACAACCAAATACTTTTGTTTTTATAAAATAATTCCCTCATTCAATGAATCAGGGATTAAATGGCCACAGTGGGCGAGGTAGCTAACTAAGATATTGATCTATTTGTAAGGCTAAAATATTCAGTGTTCAGGGGAGATGATGACAGCATAGGAGTTCGGCTATTTCTCAATTAGGCTATTCTAAAAATATTATTTTAACTTTGTTAGAATTACATGGCCAGTATTGAATAGAGGAGAATCCTAGACAATTTTGAGCACTTGAGAGACGGTTTTAAAACCGGAGTATGCAGCATTGGCTTCATCAACTGTGCAACCATATCAACTGTGTGTTGGCCATTTGCGGTTGTACTTCAACACCTGTATCAACTGTGTGTTGGCCATTTGCGGTTGTACTTCAACACCTGTATCAACTGTGGGTTGGCTATTTGCGGTTGTACACGTGTGCCGGTGGAAAGTAATCAGACATGACAATGACATTAATACATGCTACACGCTAAATAGTTAACCTGCCAAACTACACAATATGTTTTGAATTGGCTAGGCTATATCATTATTTTACCTACTGCACAATGTCTCTCGCTCTCTCTCTCCTCTGACAACACCCACTGGCACACACGCAGGTGATGTACACCATGACTTTTCCAGGATTGTCATTGCTGACCACAAATGTGCTATAACTGGACAAATAACTCAATAACTAGCAATGAATATCAACAAATGTGCACAAGCAGCTAAGCTGGCTTTGATCTCAAAACTAAACTCACGACTGCATGATTGAAAGACCGCTTGTGCCTGTCAATGCATGCCCACAATAATTAACACATCGCATCCGGAGGACACATTGATCCAATTCTGATCGGTGTATCCTAATTATTTGATATTGCGATTTTTGTGTGATTTTTTTCACTTGTCCATTCGGACAACTTAAATCTATAATCCGCTTGTTCGCCTTTTTTAAAATATATATTTTTTAACTTGCCCTGTGTAAGAGGACAAGCGTTAATATCAACACATACACACAAGTACCTGGGTAGATGGCAGTGCCAGGGATGTGTGCGACCAGACTGCGTACCACAGCCAGTCTACAGCGGAGCCACAGAGCCCGTTCCATCCTCTCTCTGGCCTCTACTACCTGGGGACAGTCACCTGGCTGTGGACTGGGGGCATGGTGCTCAGCCTCCCTCATACCGCCCTGGGGAGGGTACACACACACACACACACACACACACACACACACACACACACACACACACACACACACACACACACACACACACACACACACACACACACACACACACACACACACACACACACACACACACACACACACACACACACACACACACACACACACACACACACACACACACACACACACACACAGCTACCTCTAGGTCTTGGCTGGGTCTGATTGGCAGGGGGAATATGAGGAACCAAATTTCCCAAATGGTTCCTTTTTGAGTCATGACATAAACCAAAATAAAAATGACTTTATTTTTGTTAGTCAAAAGACAATTCTGAAAACTCTAGCTATGCAAAAAGCATTTTGTGGTACAGTTAAGAGAGGTAATTACAAGGTGATTGTAGGTACCTGTTCACTCTTAGGTCTGGACTGTCTTCTGAGGGAGGAGGAGAGGGGTCTGTGGACAGGGGAGGGGCTTCCCCTCAGAGTGATGGGAGAGTTCTGGAGCAGACTCATAGCAGACACTGCCATGTCAGCACTGCAAATAATAAACAGACTTTTGATAGATGGGTAGATGGATGTAGGAATGTATGGATGAATACAAACACATTTATACACAGGATACAGTCCTTTACCTCACCTGTAAGCGGTTTTGCCTTGCTGCAGGTAGAGGTTAGACAGTAGCAGGTAGGTGTCTATAGCCAGCTCCAGTTCCTCAGGGTCAGAGTGGAGCTGAGAGGAAAGACAGAGCTGCTGCTGGGGGCTCAGGAGACGACACACCTCTCTTAGCAGTAATGCCTACAGGAGAGGAGAGGTTAAGAAAATGCCAGTTACACTTTAGCATTTTAACAGGTGCTCTTTTCCACAGTGATTTCAGGCTGAATCAATCAGATATGCCATTCTTAAGAGTAAACATTTAAACATGACTTTAAAAAACATGACTAGTGCATGTTTTGGTGGATGTCACCTAATGTAGAGTGCAAAATGTTCTAAAACTATGAAAAGGAAAAATCCAAGAAGGCAGAGATGCAAATATATACTTAAATTAATTCATCTTCGGAAGAATACAAAAAAGGTGAAAGTGCTAAACAAATGTCACCGAATGACTTTCTATTTCACCTAATGTACACTCTACAGAGAGACACACACCTTGAATTTGCTGAGGGTGAGCTTGTCTTTCTGGGGGTCAATGTGCAGTCCTTTGGGCTCCCTGGTCTTCCTGGTAGGGGAGCCACTGTGTGATTTGTCACTGTCACTATCCCTCTCTCCGGGGGGAGAGTTAGGGATACCTGGGGTACTGGATGTCCTCCTCACAACACTGCAACGCACCGCCCCATCTGAGATATCTGGAGAATATCAACAAACACTATTATACAGTCCTACTGTGCATCACCCTGCCATAGCTGTTCAGAACTGTTCGTCAAAAGTCTCGAATCTCCTTCATGTCCCTGAATAGCAGTGGGATGTGAACAAGATAGACACAAACAAACATTAGGGGGGAAATGTCCACAAGTTCATTCAAATGAAAATATACTGATGAAAGAGTTAAGTGGAATGATTTTCTGAACTCTTGATTTATCAGTATTGTATTGTGTCATTTATTTGTATATACACTGAACAAAAATATAAACTCAACATGTAAAGTGTTGGTAACATGTTTCATGAGCTGAACTAAAAGGTCCCCGAAATCTTCCACCCAAACAAAAAGCTAATTTCTCAGGTTTGTGCACAAATTTGTTTAATCCCTGTTAGTGAGCAGTTCTCCTTTGCTAAAATAATCCATCCACCTGACAGGTGTGGCAGATCAAGAAGCTGATTAAACAGCATGATCATTACACAGGTGCACCTTGTGCTGGGGACAATAAAAGGCCACACTAAAATGTGCACACAACAATGCAACAGATGTCTCAAGTTTTGAGGTAGTGTGCAATTGGCATGCTGACTGCAGGAATGGCCACCAGAGCTGTTGCCAGAGAATTTAATGATAATTTCTCTAACATGTTTTAGAGAATTTGGCTGTTCGTCTAACCGGCCTCACAACCGCAGACCACGTGTAACCACGCCAGCCCAGGACCCCCTCATCCGGCTTCTTCACCTGCGGGATCATCTGAGACCAGCCACCTGGACAGCTGATGAAACTGTGGGTTTGCAAAACTGAAGAATTTCTGCAGAAACTGTCAGAAACTGTCTCAGCTATGTGCTCATCGTCCTCACCAGAGTCTTGACCTGACTGCAGTTTGGCTTCATAGCCGGCTTAAATGGGCAAATGCTCACTTTTGATGGCCACTGGCACACTGGAGAAGTGTGCTCTCCACAGATTAATCTCAGTTTCAACTGTATCGGGCAGATAACGTGTATGGCGTTGTGTGGGCGAGCGGTTTGCTGATGTTAACTTTGTGAAAAGAGTGCCCTATGGTGGCGGTGGGGTTATGGTATAAGCAGGCATAAACTACGGACAACGAACACAATTGTATTTTATTGATGGCAATTTGAATGCACAGAGATACCGTGATGAGATCCTGATGCCCATGGTCGTGCCATTCATCTGCCGCCCTCACTTCATGTTTCAGCATGAAATCCAAAGAGTAGGGCCTAATTAAATTATTTAAATTGTCCGATTTCCTTCTACGAACTGTAACTCAGTAAAATCTTAGAAATGGTTGCAATTATATTTCTGTTCACTGTATATAGATAGGTAAAGTGTAATTGTTGTTTATTGATGTGTTCATGCAGGGCTAATCTTCAAGAGACTGTGGCCTTAGCATACTTCACTCCCTGCTTAAACGAAGGTTAAAAAAAGAAATCTGGAGGAAAAAACATCTGTTAGAGTACTATATTGTTACCTTGAGGTTCAGGCAGGGAGTGTATGGTGGAGCTGAGGGCCAGTATGAGCTGTACTCTGGCCAGGGTGAGACGCCTGCTCAGTCTGGAGCCATACAGAACACTGGCCTCTGTGCCCAGACGACGGTTCACTAAGTCCTCCAGGGCCTGAACATAGGATACAGATAAACAATTGTGAGAGCAAAATTGCAAGATTATGTTATAATGCTGTAATTGCATCAAATGGTTGTTTTATGCAACAGAACAAGGGGTTGTTAGAACGCTCATCTGTGTGTGTTCTACTAAGGATGGGCCTCTGGAAGATTTACCATGTCTTTGGGTGATACCACATTCCAGAGCATGAGTTAATGTTTCTGTTCTATATGGTACCAGTGAGACATGACTCCAGGGCCAGACCCTGGTCTGTACAATGAAAGATAACTGTTTTTACAGCAGATACTGCCTGCTGTGAATTATAAGTATCTTTCATACAAATCTTAACCTTGTGACCCATTCTATATATCTGTTGTGTGTCATGTAGACTGAAGGAGGATGGACTTTACTATACAATTCTGTGGCTCAAACCAGCTGGTTGAGTTCTCAGTGATCACCTCCAGGGGTGATATAAAATGCTGTGACTCAAACCAGCTGGTTGAGTTCTCAGTGATCACCTCCAGCGGTGATTACCGACCAGCTCCATTACTGCAGTAAACCAGCTGGTTGAGTTCTCAGTGATCACCTCCAGCGGTGATTACCGACCAGCTCCATTACTGCAGTAAACCAGCTGGTTGAGTTCTCAGTGATCACCTCCAGCGGTGATTACCGACCAGCTCCATTACTGCAGTAATTACATAATAAAGTTTGATGGTTTTGAAGAAATCTAAGAGTCTCTCCTTTTGATTACAATAATTCCACCACACAATCAAACATACACTAGTCAGATACACACACACACACCATCATCAGATACATACACTACAATAAGATACTCACTAAAATCAGATACATACACTACCATCAGGGGTTAAATTTGGCCGGGTCCCGCCGGGGCGGCTCCTATGATCCAAATGAGAGCCATGCGGAGCAGAGACCTGGTACCTTTGATTTTGCGAATTTTGAATTATCTAATGAAAGATTGTTTTCCACATTTACTTTTCCTCAGCCAACAATATGAGAAAGTAACAGCAACCCCATAGTAGAATAGTTTATCTATTCAATTGGCCAGCTTGTCGAATTCTGTGCGAGAAAATAATATCCCGCACAGGGAAAGAAACATGCATGCCCAGTCATTGTACAGCATTCTTAATGCAATCGTGGTGAAACACACCTTTTGAAATCCGTTTTGATGGCCACTGTCAAAAGAGGAGGATCACAGGGCTTTCAATTGTTAAATCTCAAAATGTGTGAACTGCATCATTTTAGAACCAGAGTGTTTAGCAGCGGCATGGTTTATTTGCGTCAGCGCTGACCATTGGCGAGACTGGGGCTAAATATGCCATGGGTCAGGTGTAACAGGTAGGCCTTCATTACATTCACAGTCCACAATCCTTGGCTGTGCAATATGCATTTGAAATAAATTTGTAAACATGGCTCAGACATTGTATCGGCCTATCCTGTAATGTTTTCTTACAAAGAGAAAAAGATGTGGACTTGTGTGACTCTCATAAAGAGGGCGGGTCTGTAACACGGTACTTCTCATCTCCCACTCCGGGGTAATGTGATGGGCTGTCACTAAGTAGCTCTCTGTAGCCCTGGAGGTCCATCCATCTGTAGTGAGCGCAACACAGGTTGCATTGGCTAATTCATTGACAACTTCAGATTTAGCTTGCTTATATAGGCCGAGTACTACCTGTTTGCTGTAATGGGTGGGAGAACCAAACTATTTCTGTATGGAGATTTGCTTTGTGCACAGAGACATTGTCATGCTGAAACAGGAAAGGGCCTTCCTCAAACTTTCGCCACAAAGTTGGAAGTACAGAATCGTCTAGAATGTCATTGTAGGCAGCAGTGTTAAGATTTCCCTGCAACTAAGGGGCCTAGCCCGAACCATTAAAAACAGCACCATTATTCCTCCTCCACCAAACTTTACAGTTGGCATTATGCATTTGCTAATGTAGCGCTCTCCTGTTATCTGCCAAACCGAGATTAGTCCGTCGGACGATTCATCACTCCAAAGAATGCATTTCCACTGCTCCAGAGTCCAATGGCGATGAGCTTTACACCACTGTAGCTGACACTAGGCATTGTGCATGGTGACCTTAGGCTTGTGTGCTGCTCAGCCATGGAAACCCATTTTATGAAGCTCCCAATGAACAGTTATTGTGCTGACGTTGCTTCCAGAGGCAGTTTGGAATCGGTAGTGAGTGTTGCAACCGAGTACAGACAACTTTTACCCGATATGCACTTCAGCACTCGGTGGTCCTATTATGAGAGCTTTTGTGGCTTAACACTTCGCGGCTGAGTCGTTGTTGCTCATACACGTTTCCACTTCACAATAACAGCACTTACAGATGACGGGGGCAGCTCTAGCAGGGCAGAAATTTTACAAACTGACCTGTTGGAAAGGTGGCATCCTATGAAGGTGCCACGTTGAAAGTCAGAGCTCTTCAGATAGGCCATTCTACTGCCAATGTTTGTCTATGGCGATTACATTGCTGTGTACTTGATTGTATACACCTGTCAGCAATGGGTGTGGCTGAAATAGCCAAATCCACTAATTTGAAGGGGTGTACACATACTTTTGTATATATAGCGTATTTTATAGATACAAATAACTACATGTCAGTGGTGTAAAGTACTTAAGTAAAAAATACTTTAAAGTACCACTTAAGTATTTTTTTTTAGGGGGGGCGGGTATCTGTACTATACTTTACTATTTATATTTTTGGCAAAAAGAAAATAATGTACTTTTTACCCCATACATTTTCCCTGACACCCAAAAGTACATTTTGAAATTGTCCAATTCACACACTGGTCATCCCTACTTGCATCTGATCTGGCAGACTCACTAAACACAAATGCTTGGTTTGTATATTATGTCTAATTAAATATATATATATATATTTGTGCCGTCTGGTTTGCTTAATATAAAGAATTTGAAATTATTTATACTTTAACCTTTGATACTTTAGTACATTTGAGCAATTCCATTTACTTTTGATACTTAAGTATTTTTTAAAATACTTTTACTCTAGTAGTATTTTACTGGGTGACTAACTTTTACTTAAGTAATTTTCTAATTTTCTAAGTAAAGGTATCTTTACTTTTACTCAAGTATGACAATTTAGTTATTTTTCCACCACTGCTACATTTTAGATGAGACAACCATGGCGAATTGGCAAAAAGGAGATAAGAGGAAAAGATCGATCTTATTGGGGGACTGAACCCAAAGAAGTCGAAGCCAATTTTAAGTAAAGATGATCATTCTGGACTACCGTCAATCACGTATCCCGACATTTCTAATTAACTTGTTAATATTATATCCGCCTATTCTTCACAAGAACTGAAGGCCTACAAGTCACTGGATTCCTACAACTATTTTAACTGTGGATGGGATAGCGACATCAATCACTTTGACCCACCAACACCAGCATCAGACCATGTTGGATTTAAGTCATTTAGCAGACGCTCTTGTCCAGAGCGACTTACAAATTGGTGCATTCACCTTATGACATCCAGTGGAACAGCCACTTTACAATAGTGCATTTAAATCTTTTAAGGGGGTGAGAAGGATTACTTTATCCTATCCTAGGTATTCCTTAAAGAGGTGGGGTTTCAGGTGTCTCCGGAAGGTGGTGATTGACTCCGCTGTCCTGGCGTCGTGAGGGTGTTTGTTCCACCATTGGGGGGCCAGAGCAGCGAACAGTTTTGACTGGGCTGAGCGGGAACTGTACTTCCTCAGTGGTAGGGAGGCGAGCAGGCCAGAGGTGGATGAACGCAGTGCCCTTGTTTGGGTGTAGGGCCTGATCAGAGCCTGGAGGTACTGAGGTGCCGTTCCCCTCACAGCTCCGTAGGCAAGCACCATGGTCTTGTAGCGGATGCGAGCTTCAACTGGAAGCCAGTGGAGAGAGCGGAGGAGCGGGGTGATGTGAGAGAACTTGGGAAGGTTGAACACCAGACGGGCTGCGGCGTTCTGGATGAGTTGTAGGGGTTTAATGGCACAGGCAGGGAGCCCAGCCAACAGCGAGTTGCAGTAATCCAGACGGGAGATGACAAGTGCCTGGATTAGGACCTGCGCCGCTTCCTGTGTGAGGCAGGGTCGTACTCTGCGGATGTTGTAGAGCATGAACCTACAGGAACGGGCCACCGCCTTGATGTTAGTTGAGAACGACAGGGTGTTGTCCAGGATCACGCCAAGGTTCTTAGCGCTCTGGGAGGAGGACACAATGGAGTTGTCAACCGTGATGGCGAGATCATGGAACGGGCAGTCCTTCCCGGGAGGAAGAGCAGCTCCGTCTTGCCGAGGTTCAGCTTGAGGTGGTGATCCGTCATCCACACTGATATGTCTGCCAGACATGCAGAGATGCGATTCGCCACCTGGTCATCAGAAGGGGGAAAGGAGAAGATTAATTGTGTGTCGTCTGCATAGCAATGATAGGAGAGACCATGTGAGGTTATGACAGAGCCAAGTGACTTGGTGTATAGTGAGAATAGGAGAGGGCCTAGAACAGAGCCCTGGGGGACACCAGTGGTGAGAGCGCGTGGTGAGGAGACAGATTCTCGCCACGCCACCTGGTAGGAGCGACCTGTCAGGTAGGACGCAATCCAAGCGTGGGCCGCGCCGGAGATGCCCAACTCGGAGAGGGTGGAGAGGAGGATCTGATGGTTCACAGTATCGAAGGCAGCCGATAGGTCTAGAAGGATGAGAGCAGAGGAGAGAGAGTTAGCTTTAGCGGTGCGGAGCGCCTCCGTGATACAGAGAAGAGCAGTCTCAGTTGAATGACTAGTCTTGAAACCTGACTGATTTGGATCAAGAAGGTCATTCTGAGAGAGATAGCGGGAGAGCTGGCCAAGGACGGCACGTTCAAGAGTTTTGGAGAGAAAAGAAAGAAGGGATACTGGTCTGTAGTTGTTGACATCGGAGGGATCGAGTGTAGGTTTTTTCAGAAGGGTGCAACTCTCGCTCTCTTGAAGACGGAAGGGACGTAGCCAGCGGTCAGGGATTAGTTGATGAGCGAGGTGAGGTAAGGGAGAAGGTCTCCGGAAATGGTCTGGAGAAGAGAGGAGGGGATAGGGTCAAGCGGGCAGGTTGTTGGGTGGCCGGCCGTCACAAGACGCGAGATTTCATCTGGAGAGAGGGGAGAAAGAGGTCAGAGCACAGGGTAGGGCAGTGTGGGCAGAACCAGCGGTGTCGTTTGACTTAGCAAACGAGGATCGGATGTCGTCGACCTTCTTTTCAAAATGGTTGACGAAGTCATCTGCAGAGAGGGAGGAGGGGGGGGGGGAAGGAGGATTCAGGAGGGAGGAGAAGGTGGCAAAGAGCTTCCTAGGGTTAGAGGCAGATGCTTGGAATTTAGAGTGGTAGAAAGTGGCTTTAGTAGCAGAGACAGAGGAGGAAAATGTAGAGAGGAGGGAGTGAAAGGATGCCAGGTCCACAGGGAGGCGAGTTTTCCTCCATTTCCGCTCGGCTGCCCGGAGCCCTGTTCTGTAAGTAACGTTAGCCAGCAAACATGACTGGACGAGTAGTCTGCAGATAGATAGCTACAGTAGTATTCACTTGGATAGTTATTCTTGAAGCTCTATCTAAATTTAGACGGTATTTCATTGTGCCAAATGAAAAACAGCTTTGAAATAAAGCATGTTATGTCCAGGTACTGAGCTATATGATAATCATAATGTGGTGGCTAGGGGGGCTTGTTGTTTGTTCTTGTTGCTGTTTTAGCTAGCTAGCCACTTGACATTTTTCTTTAGGAAGCACACACATACAGTCGTGGCCAAAAGTTTTGAGAATAACACAAATATTAATTTTCACAAAGTCTGATGCCTCAGTTTGTATGATGGCAATTTGCATATACTCCAGAATGTTATGAAGAGTGATCAGATGAATTGCAATTGATTGCAAACTCCTTCTTTGGCATGCAAATGAACTAAATACACAAAAAATATTTCCACTGCATTTCAGCCCTGCCACAAAAGGACAGCTGACATTATATCAGTGATTCTCTCATTAACACAGGTGTGAGTGTTGACGAGGACAAGGCTGGAGATCACTCTGTCATGCTGATTGAGTTCGAATAACAGACTGGAAGCTTCAAAAGGAGGGTGGTGCTTGGAATCATTGTTCTTCCTCTGTCAACCATGGTTAACTGCAAGGAAACATGTGCCATCATCATTGCTTTTTTGCGCAAAAAGGGCTTCACAGGCAAGGATATTGCTGCCAGTAAGATTGCACCTAAATCAACCATTTATCGGTCCTTGTTTTGTTTTATGTCCATTGTTTATCAAATGTTCACTCCCTCTACTTGCTTCCCAGCGTCTGTCCTTACAGTTATGTTAGCCACGTAATATTTGATCATCCTTGGCTTTCAAGAGAGCTGATAAGACTAGCAAGCTAACGTAGCTAGCACCGAAAAAGCTAGCTCAGTTAGCCCGATGCCAGCTCATCTATAAATGTTTCCTACCAACTATATGGTTAGATTACCTGTTACAAAGTGCTCTGAGCACACTTTACTACGTATATCATCGGTAGCTTGAAAATATTTTCTGTTGATTCTAGCTAGCCACAAACACTACGCTCACTCAGTTCCCCTATTTCTTTTCCCTCATGTTTTCGCACAGTTGGGATGCTATAAAAACAAATTCCTGTCTTTAAAATACTTGTATTACTACACCTGTGTATGTCACATGATATCATGTTGTTGCTAGTATGGGTGTTAAGAGAATGTGTTTCTTGTTAAAAGGCTAAATAGCACTAAAGAGAGTAAGCAAAGGCACTATGTATAATCCTGGGATTAAGTGTATTTATTGGTATGATTCTATAATGGCTGTACTTAATCTGTACTTAATCCTATACTGGCCCGTAGTAATATTATAGTCCGATAAAGGCATGTAGCAATCTTATAATTGCCTATAGTAATCTGTACTTATTATTTTCTGAAATGTAGTAATATTATAGTCCGATAATGGCATGAAGCAATCTTATAATTGCCTATAGTAATCTGTACTTATTATTTTCTGGAAATAATGTATAGGCTCGCCACCAATATAATTGATCCAAGGAACTAGAGGGGAGGGGAAACCCCGCCTAGAGGAAAGAACTTAGATTTGGAAACAATGGTGGAGTAAAGCCAAGGTGATATGGTTATTAGTATAAAGTGGAGGGACTATGAAACTTGAATAAGCATGAAACTGTATAAAAGGAGTGGACTGAGACTGAGTCCGGCAGTTGGTCTATGGGCCAGCTCGGCTTGTTACCTTGTAATAAAGTCTATTTGAATTCACAAGTTCCGGTATCTGAGAAATATGATTGAGTGAATATTTCCACGACACTAGCTAGTACTAATCTACCGATTTGTCGATCTTATGGTAGGGCGTGTGGGCGCATACACGCTGTCTGGCAGTACTGCTAGCTAGCTAGATGTACTGTGATTGCCAACAATATGGCGATCACAGTACAGTACATATAGTACATATAGCATGTACAGTGGGGCAAAAAAGTATTTAGTCAGCCACCAATTGTGCAAGTTCTCCCACTTAAATAGATGAGAGAGGCCTGTAATTTTCATCATAGATAGACTTATATACACTCCTATATCCATCCTGCCCTGCCTATCTAAGGTCTTCGAAAGCCAAGTCAACAAACAGGTCACTGACCATCTCGAATCCCACCGTACCTTCTCCGCAGTGCAAGCTGGTTTCCGAGCCGGTCACGGGTGCACCTCAGCCACACTCAAGGTACTAAACGATATCATAACCGCCATCGATAAAAGACAGTACTGTGCAGCCGTCTTCATCGACCTTGCCAAGGCTTTTTCGACTCTGTCAATCACTATATTCTTATCGGCAGACTCAGTAGCCTCGGTTTTTCGGATGACTGCCTTGCCTGGTTCACCAATTACTTTGCAGACAGAGTTCAGTGTGTCAAATCGGAGGGCATGCTGTCCGGTCCTCTGGCAGTCTCTATGGGGGTGCCACAGGGTTCAATTCTCGGGCCGACTCTTTTCTCTGTATATATCAATGATGTTGCTCTTGCTGCGGGCGATTCCCTGATCCACCGCTACGCAGACGACACCATTCTATATACTTTCGGCCCGTCATTGGACACTGTGCTATCTAACCTCCAAACAAGCTTCAATGCCATACAACACTCCTTCCGTGGCCTCCAACTGCTCTGAAACGCTAGTAAAACCAAATGCATGCTTTTCAACCGATCGCTGACTGCCCCCGCATGCCCGACTAGCATCACCACCCTGGATGGTCCGACCTTGAATATGTGGACATCTATAAGTACCTAGGTGTCTGGCTAGACTGCAAACTCTCCTTCCAGACTCATATCAAACATCTCCAATCGAAAATCAAATCAAGAGTCAGCTTTCTATTCCGCAACAAAGCCTCCTTCACTCACGCCGCCAAGCTTACCCTAGTAAAACTGACTATCCTACCGATCCTCGACTTCTGCGATGTCATCTACAAAATGGCTTCCAACACTCTACTCAGCAAACTGGATGCAGTCTATCACAGTGCCATCCGTTTTGTCACTAAAGCACCTTATACCACCCACCACTGCGACTTGTATGCTCTAGTCGGCTGGCCCTCGCTACATATTCGTCGCCAGACCCACTGGCTCCAGGTCATCTACAAGTCCATGCTAGGTAAAGCTCCGCCTTATCTCAGTTCACTGGTCACGATGGCAACACCTCATTTGGCCGCCTTTCGTTCCAGTACTCTGCTGCCTGTGACTGGAACGAACTGCAAAAATCGCTGAAGCTGGAGACTTTTATCTCCCTCACCAACTTCAAACATCAGCTATCTGAGCAGCGAACCGATCGCTGCAGCTGTACATAGTCTATTGGTAAATAACCCACCCATTTTCACCTACCTCAACCCCATACTGTTTTTATTTATTTACTTTTCTGCTCTTTTGCACACCAATATCTCTACCTGTACATGACCATCTGATCATTTATCACTCCAGTGTTAATCTGTAAAATTGTAATTATTTGCCTACCTCCTCATGCCTTCTGCACACATTGTATATAGACTCCCCCTTTTTTTCTACTGTGTTATTGACTTGTTAATTGTTTACTCCATGTGTAACTCTGTGTTGTCTGCTCACACTGCTATGCTTTATCTTGGCCAGGTCGCAGTTGCAAATGAGAACTTGTTCTCAACTAGCCTACCAGGTTAAATAAAGGTGAAAAAAAAAAAACTTCAACTATGACAGACGGAATGAGAAGAAAAAAAATCCAGAAAATCACATTGTAGGAATTTTAATGAATGTATTTGCAAATTATGGTGGAAAATAAGTATTTGGTCACCTACGAACAAGCAAGATTTCTGGCTCTCACAGACCTGTAACTTCTTCTTTAAAGAGGCTCCTCTGTCCTCCACTCGTTACCTGTATTAATGGCACCTGTTTGAACTTGTTATCAGTATAAAAGACACCTGTCCACAAACTCAAACAGTCACACTCCAAACTCCACTATGGCCAAGACCAAAGAGCTGTCAAAGGACACCAGAAACAAAATTGTAGACCTGCACCAGGCTGGGAAGACTGAATCTGCAATAGGTAAGCAGCTTGGTTTGAGGAAATCAACTGTGGGAGCAATTATCAGGAAATGGAAGGCATACAAGACCACTGATAATCTCCCTCGATCTGGGGCTCCACGCAAGATCTCACCCCGTGGGTTCAAAATGATCACAAGAACGGTGAGCAAAAATCCCAGAACCACACGGGGGGACCTAGTGAATGACCTGCAGAGAGCTGGGACCAAAGTAACAAAGCCTACCATCAGTAACACACTACGCCGCCAGGGACTCAAATCCTGCAGTGCCAGACGTGTCCCCCTGCTTAAACCAGTACATGTCCAGGCCCGTCTGAAGTTTGCTAGAGAGCATTTGGATGAGCCAGAAGAAGATTGGGAGAATGTCATATGGTCAGATGAAACCAAAATATAACTTTTTGGCAAAAACTCAACTCGTCGTGTTTGGAGGACAAAGAATGCTGAGTTGCATCCAATGAACACCACACCTACTGTGAAGCATGGGGTTGGAAACATCATGCTTTGGGGCTGTTTTTCTGCAAAGGGACCACGACGACTGATCCGTGTGAAGGAAAGAATGAATGGGGCCATGTATCGTGAGATTTTGAGTGAAAACCTCCTTCCATCAGCAAGGGCATTGAAGATAAAACGTGGCTGGGTCTTTCAGCATGACAATGATCCCAAACACACCGCCCGGGCAATGAAGGAGTGGCTTCGTAAGAAGCATTTCAAGGTCCTGGAGTGGCCTAGCCAGTCTCCAGATCTCAACCCCATAGAACATCTTTGGAGGGAGTTGAAAGTCTGTGTTGCCCAGCAACAGCCCCAAAACATCACTGCTCTAGAGGAGATCTGCATGGAGGAAGGGCCAAAATATCAGCAACAGTGTGTGAAAACCTTGTGAAGACTTACAGAAAACGTTTGACCTCTGTCATTGCCAACAAAGGGTATATAACAAAGTATTGAGATAAACTTTTGATATTGACTAAATACTTATTTTCCACCATAATTTGCAAATAAATTAATTAAAAATCCTACAATGTGATTTTCTGGATTTTATTTCCTCATTTTGTCTGTCATAGTTGAAGTGTACCTATGATGACAATTACAGGCCTCTCTCATCTTTTTAAGTGGGAGAACTTGCACAATTGGTGGCTGACTAAATACTTTTTTGCCCCATTGCATTAGTCCCAGGCCTAGACTACTCATGAATCCATGGCAAAAATGCCCTGGATGCAATCAAGAAACACTGTAAAGCGTCACAGAAGTCCCCAGATCGTCTTTTGCCAAGCCATCCACTCCAGCTCCTGATCTGACGAAAGCTAGCTCACAAAACGACTGGAGCCTCTATCCAACACAGGCATCCAGTAAATCCAACAGACCACCCTTTTTAACTATACTTTTTTGTAAAGTAAGTAAAAGTGTGTCTGTTCAAAATAAATGTTATCTTCAAATATAAAAAATAAAGTTTAAACTCGACACCAACAATAAAAAAATTGTCCCACACTTGACAGTGCATTTCAGAGCAAAACCAAGCCATGAGGTCGATGGAATTGTTCGACCCGAATCACCCGTGCAGACTCCCATACCCCCACAAACCCCAAGTCCCTGGATTGGCCCAAAATGTAAAAAGCCTTATGATTGGCTAATCTAGCCAGGTCACCAAGCTTACATGCACAGTTCACATGCACAAGAGAGAAAAATAAATAATTAACATTACAGAATTCAACCAACTGTAAATTCGCAAATAAAATAAAAACCCAAGTGTTTGCCATGCAAAAACAACAGACTCAACATCAAACTGAATTGAACCATAGTCCTTCTAATACATGTGTGAACCTATAACAGTCTAAACCCTGTCTAACTGGGGGACTCCTACTAAGCAATATTGAACTGTTTTAAAAGGTCCTACCAAGGATCATTTAGTTACTTGATTTAGAATTTTAAGACTCCTTGAAGTATAAAAAAATATATACAAAATGTATTTGATTTAAAAAAAATAAGTGCCTTACTGCTAACATATTCACACACAGAAGTTATCAGATTTGCTGTACCGCCTTCAGACGAGTCCCAAGACGCTTGTGGGGGTCGACAAGCCAAACGGAAAACACCATCGTGAGAGACTCATCGTCCAATAAGGGTCATTGTTTGTAGGCCAAACCATTCGGAAGCTACAGACAAATATGTGAGAAGACAGATTTTTGGGATGCCTCATGGTCTGACAAACACCGCTCTAACTCTGTCACCTTTCAGCCCAGATGCGGATGTGCGACATTGGCGGATATCTCTAGCTTAAACTGATATATTTTTATGGGGATTTGTTATATTATGCTAATTAGATTTCCACAGGGGGCACGGACATCGACTCTAGGGGTTTTTAACAGGATATTACTACATACACTACACACTACCATCAGATATACTCACTACCATTAGATACACTACGGTCACACACAGTACAGGACACAGATACAGTCACACACGCTGTTACAGCCATACAATGAAAACTGTTACAAAACATAATTTTAAAAAAGTGTTATTACAACCATATATACCTGTATGTTTGCAGAGTCCATGAGAGACTTGTTGGTGAAGAACTTTCTGATTGTCTGCAGATCAATAAAATCAATCATATACAAACTCTGTTCAAAGAATATGCTGTATTAACTGTGTGAGAATGTGTGTGTGTGTCAGTAGTACCGCATGTTTCTCTATGCCGCTGTAACATCCGTGGGGCAGTGGGATCTCCTCTCCCTGAGTCATCTGGGATGTCTCCTTCATGGCCTGACAGTACTGACCCAGCTCTGTCAGCACCTTCACCTGCACACAGTAGAAATACACATATCCTAATGGGCCCACGCACACATACACTGTAAGTGGAATCACATGTAACTGAGATATTCATACCAACCTTCAGTATCCTTCCTTTAATGGTGAGGTGTGGGTCTCGGCACACAGTCCCCACAAAATGCAGGTAGAGAGCAAGCATAGGCAGGGCCTGTAACAGCAGAACACAGAGGCACTGAAACCAATAGTTAACTTTCTTGAGACGCCTACTAAACTCCCTGGTCAGATGCTTGGTCAATTCAAAATGAAAAAGAAGTACACATTGCCAATAATGCTTCATTGGACATTGACCAAAAAGTAGTGCACTAAATAGGAAATATGGCGCCATGTCAGATGCAGTCTGCGTATGTACTGTGAGATGGTGTCCTGAGGTGTAGAGCCAGTGGCAGAGGAAGGCCAGGCTGGACACAGTGGTTCCCAGGTGTCCTCGGTCAGGTTCAGAGAACAGGTCCAGACCAGGAACCAGCTCCTCTCCTACAGTATAGGATGAGTACTGCAGGTCACTCTGAGGGTGGGGCAGGGAGGCCCGCAGGAGACACTGGTGGAAGAGACACACACAGGACATGATTAACTACACAGGTGGTCACCCTGGTCCAGGAGACACCCAGGGTGAGCAGGCGTTTGTTCCAAGCACTAATCTAATTCAACTAATCATGGTATTAAGTTTATTAGATGAACAAGATGTGCTAGTACAAACACAACATGTCAAACACAGACAATACCTTGAAAAGCTGGGCAGATAGGAGGCAGCATTTTGTGCGCTGACTGATATTGGAGGTCAAGGCATACCTGTTGGCAAAAACACAATGAGGTCAGTGGCATCACTACAATACATTTGTGAAAGTGACTGTATTGATCAACAGATTATTTATTGTTTCAGTGAACATACAGTGCATTCGGAAAGTATTCAGACTTGACTTTTTCCACATTTTGTTAAGTTACAGCCTCATTCTAAAATGGATTAGATCTACACACAATACCACATTATGACAAAGATAAAACAGTTAAACAAGTATTCAGACCCTTTACTCAGTGCTTTGCTGAAGCACATTTGGCAGCGATTACAGCCTCGAGTCTTCTTGGGTATGACGCTAGAAGCTTGGTACTAGAGGTCGACCGATTATGATTTTTCAATGCAGATAACGATTATTGGAGGACCAAAAAAGGCAGATACCGATTAATCGGCCGATTTATATGTTTATTTATTTACTTATTTATTTGTAATAATGACAATTACAAAAATAATGAATGAACACTTTTATTTTAACTTAATATAATACATCAATAAAATCAATTTAGCCTCAAATAAATAATGAAACATGTTCAGTTTGGTTTAAATAATGTAAAAACAAAGTGTTGGAGAAGTAAGTAAAAGTGCGGTCTTTGTTATGGTCTTCACACAGTTCGCAACGAGCCAGGCGGCCCAAACTGCTGCACATACCCTGCCTCTGCTTGCACAGAATGCAAGAGAAGTGACACAATTTACCTAGTTAAAAGAAATTCATGTTAGCAGGCAATATTAACTAAATATGCAGGTTTAAAAATATATACTTGTGTATTGATTTTAAGAAAGGCATTGATGTTTATGGTTAGGTACACATTGGTGCAACGACAGTGCTTTTTTCGCGAATGCACTTGTTAAATCACCCGTTTGGCGAAGTAGGCTATGATTCAATGATAAATTAACAGACACCACATCTTATATGCAAAGCAGGACAAGCTAGATAAACTAGTAATATCATCAACCATGTGTAGGTAACTAGTGATTATGTTAAGATTGATTGTTTTTTATAAGATAAGTTTAATGCAAGCTAGCAACTTACCTTGGCTTCTTGCTGCACTCGCGTAACAGATAGTCTGCCTGCCACACAGTCTCCTCGTGGAGTGCAATGTAATCGGCCACAATCGGTTTCCAAAATGTGGAAAAAGTCAAGTGGTCTGAATACTTTCCGAATGCACTGTATACTGTATGCTTGTGTTAGCTACCAGAGAATCTATTTATGCTGCAGTAGTTTGTGTCGGGGGCTAGGGTCAGTCAGTTATATCTGGAGTATTTCTCCTGTCTTATCCCGTGTCCTGTGTGAATTTAAGTATGCTCTAATTCTTTCTTTCTTTCTCTCGGAGGACCTGAGCCCTAGGACCAAGCCTCAGGATGACATGATGGCATGATGACTCCTTGCTGTCCCCAGTCCACCTGGCCGTGCTGCTGCTCCTGTTTCAACTGTTCTGCCTGCGGCTATGGAACCCTGACCTGTTCACCGGACGTGCTACCTGTCCCAGACCTGCAGTTTTCAACTCTCTAGAGACAGCAGGAGCGGTAGAGGTGCTGACGTTGCACCCTCGACAACGACTGTGATTATTATTATTTGACCCGGCTGTTCATCTATGAACGTTTGGACATCTTGGCCATTATAATCTACATCCGGCACAGCCAGAAGAGGACTCGCCACCCCTCACAGCCTGGTTCCTCTCTAGGTTTCTTCCTAGGTTATGGCCTTTCGAGTGCTTCTTCACCTGCATTTCTTGCTGTTTGGGGTTTTAGGCTGGGTTTCTATACAGCACTTTGTAACATCAGCTGTAAGAAGGGCTTTATAAATACATTTGATTTGATTTGAGCTACTAAAGTTGGTACAAATTTTACTCAGACTCACTGTGCGATCTTAGCGGTCAGTAAAGCTCCCTGCAGACAGCCCCAGACTCCAGCCTGCTTCAGGGTGGGTTGGTGTTGGAGGGAACTTGTACCCCACGACACCCCGTCCCATGAGTCTAGCACCCCAGAGCTCTGCAGGGCACAGTCCACTCCCTTGCTCCAGTAGGAATGAGCTGCCCTTGGTTTACAAGCAGAATCACACAGAATCAGAAAAAACTTTGGTATTCAACAATTTTGTGTATAATCATGTAGACATACAAATTAAACACAATACAAATAGTACTGTACATTATGAGTACAGTCATATCTTACCTTCTGTTTCCATTATAATAGTGCAGGTTTCCCAGGTCATGTAGCGCCTGTACCCTGAGAGAGTCATGGTTGTTGGCCTGAAGGTACTCTAGATTGAAGTAAGATAAAAAGTCCAGTGTCCCTCATCTTTCATTAAAAAACACACCCAGAAACAAATATTCAGTACAATCAGAAGGATCAATCACAACCATTTCTTTGCAGATACAAGTTGAATATCAGTTACTGGTATTGTGAGGCTAACAGGTAGACTAGTGAACAGCAAAGGATTGGTGAAGAGCAACAGTGTAACAGTCTGATTGTGACTATAGCTTTAAAAAAACAATGTTAGTGGCGTAGCGGTCTAAGGCACTGCATCGCAGTGCTGAGGCGCCACTACAGCCTGGGTTCCATCCCGGCCGTGACCAGAAGCCTCATAGTGCGCCGCACAATAGGGTCATCCGGGTTAGGGGGGTTGGCCGGGGGGCTTCCTTTGCTCATCGCACTCTAGCAACTCGTGGCGGGTCGGGCGCCTGCAAGCTGACTTCGGTCGGAAATTGAACAGTGTTTTCGCCGACACATTTGTACGGCTGACTTTTGGGTTAAGCGAGCAGTGTGTTAGGAAGCAGCGCGGAGTGGTGGGTCATGTTTCGGAGGACGCATGTCTCGACCTTCGAGCCCATTGGGGAGTTGCGGCGATGAGACAAGTTCGTAAACTACCAATTGGATATCATGAAAATGTGTGTAAAAAAAAAAACGTTGGCCTCCCGGGTGGCGCAGTGGTCAAGGGCGCTGTACTGCAGCGCCAGCTGCGCCACCAGAGACTCTGGGTTCGCGCCCAGGCTCTGTCGTAACCGGCTGCGACCGGGAGGTCCTAGCGTCGTCCGGGTTAAGGAGGGCTTGGCCGGTAGGGATATCCTTGTCTCATCATACACCAGCGACTCCGGTGGCGGGCCGGGCGCAGTGCGCGCTAACCAAGGTTGCCAGGTGCACGGTGTTTCCGCCGACACATTGGTACAGCTGGCTTCCGGGTTGGAATGCGCGCTGTGTTAAGAAGCAGTGCGGCTTGGTTGGGTTGTGTATTGGAGGACGCATGACTTTCAACCTTCATCTCTCCCGAGCCCGTACGGGAGTTGTAGCGATGAGACAAGAAAGTAGCTACTAACAATTGGATACCATGAAATTGGGGAGAAAAAGGTGTATATTTTTTAAAAATGAAATGAAAATTAAAAATAAAAGTGTTATATGGGTCATGTCTCTTACGTATGGAGTTGCTATAGGAGTTGATGACGGTGTGTATCTGGTTGGGGGGCAGAGGGCAGCCGTAGATAGAACTCAGGGTCCTGTAGTCCTCAGTGGCCAGGTCTGGAGGGCCGATGGCCGGGGCAGTGCACACCGTCACGTTAAAGTCCACCCTGCCATGACCCTGAGCCTTGCTACTGTTCTCCTTACAGAATGGAACCTCAAACACTGACAAAGAGACACAGATGTCAGTTTCATAGACATAGTTCCAAGCATGCAATGAAATCAGTTAAGACAAAGATTACATTTCCACAAAAATAGTGTAGCATTCACAACTGTATATTGTCTTCATTAGGCTTCGCTAAGATGAGAACATTTGATATAATTTATGCTAATGTAAATAGACTGAGTGTACAAAACATTACGAACACCTTCCTAATACTGAGTTGCATGCCCTTTAGCCCTCAGAACAGCCTCAATTAGTTGGGGCATGGACTCTACAAAGAATCAAAAGCGTTCCACAGGGATGCTGGCCCAAGTTGACTCCAATGCTTCAAATTGGCTGGATGTCCATTGGGTGGTGGACCATTTTTGAAAAAACACAGGAATCTTTTGAGCAACATTGCAGTTCTTCACACAAACCGGTGCGCCTGGCACCTACTACCATACTCCGTTCAAAGGCTCTTAAATATTTTGTCTTGCCCAGTCACCCTCTGAATGGCACACATACAGTGCATTCGGGAAGAATTCAGACCCCTTAACTTTTTCCACATTTTGTTTTGTTACAGCCTTATTCTAAAATGGATTAAATCGTTTTTTACCCTCATCAATCTACACACAGTACCCCATAATGACAAAGCAAAAACAGGTTTTTAGATTTTTTTGCAAATGTATTAAAAATAAACTGAAATATCACATTTCCATAAGTATTCAGACCCTTTACTCAGTACTTTGTTGAAGCACCTTAGGCAGCAATTACAGCATCAAGTCTTCTTGGGTATGACACTACAAAGCTTGGCACACCTGTATTTGGGGAGTTTCTCCCATTCTTCTCTGCAGATCCTCTCAAGCTCTGCCAGGTTGGATGGGGAGCGTTGCTGCACAGCTATTTTCAGGTCTCTCCAGAGATGTTCGATCAGGTTCAAGTCCGGGCTCTGGCAGGGCCACTCAAGGACATTCCCAAAGCCACCCCTGCATTGTCTTGGCTGTGTGCTTAGGGTCATTGTCCTGTTGGAAGGTGAACCTTCACCCCAGTCAGAGGTCCTGAGCGCTCTGGAGCAGGTTTTAATCAAGAATCTCTCTGTACTTTGCTCCATTAATCTTTTCCTCGATCCTGACTGGTCTCCCAGTCCCTGCCGCTGAAAACATCCCCACAACTTGATGCTGCCACCACCATGCTTCACCGTAGGGATGGTGCCAGGTTTCCTCCAGACGTGATGCTTGGCATTCAGTCGAACCAATCTTGGTTTCATCAGACCAGAGAATCTGTTTTCTCATGGTCTGAGAGTCTTTAGATGCCCTTTGGCAAACTCCAAGCGGGCTTTCATGTGCCTTTTACTGAGGAGTGGCATCCGTCCGGCCACTCTACCATAAAGGCCTGATTGGTGGAGTGCTGCAGAGATGGTTGTCCTTCTGGAAGGTTCTCCCATCCCCACAGAGGAACTCTTGGTCAGTTCTCCCTGACCATGCCCTTCTCCCCAGATTGCTCAGTTTGGCCGGGTGGCCAGCTGTTAGGAAGAGTCTTGGTGGTTCCAAACTTGTTCCATTTAAGAATGATGAAGGCCACTTTGTTCTTGAGGATCTCAACACAATCCTGTCTCGGAGCTCTATAGACAATTCCTTCGACCTTGAGGCTTGGTTTTTGCTCTTACATGCACTGTCAACCGTGGGACCTTATATAGACAGGTGTATGCCTTTCCAAATCATGTCCAATCAATTAAATTTACCACAAGTGGAGTCCAATCAAGTTGTAGAAACATCTCAAGGATGATCAATGGAAACAGGATGCACCTGAGCTGTCTTAATACTTTCCGAATGCACTGTACACAATCCATGTCTTAATTGCGACTCGTTTCAGGAAACTAGGCTTATGTCGTGCGTCACTTTTTCACAGGAGAGGCATTGTAACATATACATTTTTTTTTAGCAGGAATGCCTTCTGGAACATGTGAACGTTCATGTACCTTAATAACAAACTGCTATGCCATCTGTAAATACAAATAAAATGGTTAAGTCACAAGCCTAGGTGGTTTAGCCATGGAAAAAGCTATATGAACCTTCCTGCTAGCCATGATTGGCTGAGATAATGTTTGGGCTGGACATGCAGAGTGATGAGTTTGGATTGGTCTGCCATGTAGCACGCTTCCTTCTATAACATAAGACTCAGTATGTGTAGGTCAAAAATAGATATATAAGGAAATCGATGGAAGTAGAATATGATAGCTAAAGAGATGGAGAAAATTCAGGCGTTAGATTGCAAATGCGGAGAGAGTGGAAAAGAGAACACAGAAGGCTGTTGTATTTAACACCTGTCTCCAGATTACATCTTCAAACTAAGGGCAAACATGGCATCTGTGACAGAGAGGGAGAAGCGTTCATCCATGTATCAAATCAAATTTATTTATAAAGCCCTTCTTACATCAGCTGATTTCTCAAAGTGCTGTACAGAGATATACACACTGCTCAAAAAAATAAAGGGAACACTTAAACAACACAATGTAACTCCAAGCCAATCACACTTCTGTGAAGTACCGAGATAGGTACCGAGATGAGATCCTCAGACCCCTTGTGAGACCATATGCTGGTGCGGTTGGCCCTGGGTTCCTCTTAATGCAAGACAATGCTAGACCTCATGTGGCTGGAGTGTGTCAGCAGTTCCTGCAAGAGGAAGGCATTGATGCTATGGACTTTCCCCAGACCTGAATCCAATTGAGCACATCTGGGACATCATGTCTCTCTCCATCCACCAACGCCATGTTGCACCACAGACTGTCCAGGAGTTGGCGGATGCTTTAGTCCAGGTCTGGGAGGAAATCCCTCAGGAGACCATCCGCCACCTCATCAGGAGCATGCCCAGGCGTTGTAGGGAGGTCATACAGGCATGTGGAGGCCACACACACTACTGAGCCTCATTTTGACTTGTTTTAAGGACATTACATCAAAGTTGGATCAGCCTGTAGTGTGGTTTTCCACTTTAATTTTGAGTGTGACTCCAAATCCAGACCTCCATGGGTTGATACATTTGATTTCCATTGATAATTTGTGTGATTTTGTTTTCAGCACATTCAACTATATAAAGAAAAAAGTATTTAATAAAAATATTTCATTCATTCAGATCTAGGATGTGTTATTTTAGTGTTCCCTTTATTTTTTTGAGCAGTGTATATAGTATACGGGCAAGAGAGTCTAGCTAGCTACATTGAATCAAATTCATTGCAAGTTAACGTTACGTGTATGATCTGTGTAGTAAAATTATTCATATCTCAAATCCATTTGCATTGCTAGATATAGTCTAATGTTAGCTAGCTAGCTAACAATGAATCCAGTTAGATTCATGCAGGGTAGTAACGTTAGGAGTTGGGATTATGTTTCATTGTTTAGCTAGCTAGCGACATGTCTAAATAAAAGACTCCACATTCCAAGGCCCTGCTTTTATTTCGTCACATTCACAACCGTAAATCTTGAACCAAGATGGCATAGCAGTTCAGACGTTTTTTGTCCTCGTCTTGTCGTGTCCTGTATATATATATATATTTACAACTTTTTTCACATACATTTCATTTTTATTTTCCATCAACTCATCTTCAAAACACTCTCCTGCAACCGCCTCACCAATTTATATTTATAAAAAAGTATTATTTACCTCAAATCTGTAATCCTCCAAGAAGCTAGCCAGAAACTCCAAGAAGCTAGCCAGAAACTAGCCAGAAGCTAGCCAGGAGCTAGCCAGAAGCTAGCCCAGAAGCTAATCCAGAAGCTAATCAGAAGCTAGTTCAGAAGCTAGTTAGCTTCTTTACTGGCAAATCGTTAGTATTCAGCTAACCACGGTTTGTGGTCATCAGCTATCCTTTAGCTCGAAAATCTATCGCCAGTTTTGTACGGCGCAGCGCGGCTCGGAACGGAACATACCGGACCAATTTTTCTCTCCATGTCCCTGGATTTCAACTGCTCTCTGGACATTCATACCTGGATCTCACAGCTAGCTAGCTGCTATCCGTGTGACTATCGGCTTTCGTCGATTCCGGAGCAAACATACATTATTCCGGAGCTAGCCAGCTCCGTCAATCACTCCTGAGTTCCATCAATCACTCCTGGGCTGCAGTCACCTATCCGGACCCGTTTTACTGCCTACGCGGAGCCCCACCGGGCCGTCACAACTGGACTGCCGACGTTATCTACCCGAAGGAGATCCGGCTGGCTCCTCCGTCGCGACGTTACATGAATGCTCATCTGCGGCCTGCTAACCGTTAGCTGTCTTACCGGCTGCTATCTGAATAGACAATCGGACAATTTATTTATTTGTATTATTATTATGTTTATTCTTGGGCCTCTATAACTATATCTATTGTTTTTATTTTTGTTGTTGTTGTGTGATTTGGATTAATCCCCTCTACCACACGGAACCCCACTAATCTACTGACGGAACGCAAGAGGTGGCTAACAACAGACCTTCATCCTATGCTAGCTTGCTACCGATGGCCTGGCTAGCTGTCTAAATCGCCGTGACCCCCAACCAACCTCTCCACTCACTGGACCCTTTTGATCACTCGACTAAGCATGCCTCTCATTAATGTCAATATGTCTTGTCCATTGCTGTTCTGGTTAGTGTTTATTGGCTTATTTCACTGTAGAGCCTCTAGTCCTGCTCACAAAACCTTATCCAACCTATTAGTTCCACCACCCACACATGCAATGACATCTCCTGGTTTCAATGATGTTTCTATAGACAATATCTCTCTCGTCATCACTCAATACCTAGGTTTACCTCCACTGTATTCACATCCTACCATACCTTTGTCTGTACATTATACCTTGATGCTATTTTATCGCCCCCAGAAACCTCCTTTTACTCTCTGTTCCAGACGTTCTAGACGACCAATTCTTATTGCTTTTAGCCGCACCCTTATTCTACTCCTCCTATGTTCCTCTGGCGATGTAGAGGTGAATCCAGGCCCTGCAGTGCCTAGCTCCACTCCTATTCCCCAGGCGCTCTCTTTTGATGACTTCTGTAACCGTAATAGCCTTGGTTTCATGCATGTTAACATTAGAAGCCTCCTCCCTAAGTTTGTTCTATTCACTGCTTTACCACACTCTGCCAACCCGGATGTTCTAGCTGTGTCTGAATCCTGGCTTAGGAAGACCACTAAAAATTCAGACATTTTAATTCCAAACGACAACATTTTCAGACAAGATAGAACTGCCAAAGGGGGCGGTGTTGCAATCTACTGCAAAGATAGCCTGCAGAGGTCTGTCCTACTATCCAGGTCTGTACCCAAACAATTTGAACTTCTACTTTTAAAAATCCACCTCTCTAAAAACAAGTCTCTCACCGTTGCCGCCTGCTATAGACCACCCTCTGCCCCCAGCTGTGCTCTGGATACCAAATGTGAACTGATTGCCCCCCATCTATCTTCAGAGCTCGTGCTGCTAGGCGACCTAAACTGGAACATGCTTAACACCCCAGCCATCCTACAATCTTGATGCCCTCAATCTCACACAAATTATCAATGAACCTACCAGGTAACTCCCCAAAGCCTTAAACACGGGCACCCTCATAGATATCATCCTAACCAACTTACCCTCTAAATACACCTCTGCTGTCTTCAACCAAGATCTCAGCGATCACTGCCTCATTGCCTGCATCCGTAATGGGTCAGCGGTCAAACGACCTCCACTCATCACTGTAAAACGCTCCCTGAAACACTTCAGCGAGCAGGCCTTTCTAATCGATCTGGCCGGGGTATCCTGGAAGGATATTGATCTCATCCCGTCAGTAGAGGATGCCTGGATATTTTTTTAAAAATGCCTTCCTAACCATCTTAAATAAACATTCCCCATTCAAGAAATAGCCCAGACCGACAGATATAGCCCTTGGTTCTCCCCAGACCTGACTGCCCTTAACCAACACATAAACATCCTATGGCGTTCTGCATTAGCATCGAACAGCCCCCGTGATATGCAGCTGTTCAGGGAAGCTAGAAACCATTATACACAGGCAGTTAGAAAAGCCAAGGCTAGCTTTTTCAAGCAGAAATTTGCTTCTTGCAATACTAACTCAAAAAAGTTCTGGGACACTGTAAAGTCCATGGAGAATAAGAACACCTCCTCCCAGCTGCCCACTGCACTGAAGATAGGAAACACTGTCACCACTGATAAATCCACCATAATTGAGAATTTCAATAAGCATTTTTCTACGGCTGGCCATGCTTTCCACCTGGCTACTCCTACCCCGGTCAACAGCACTGCACCCCCAACAGCAACTCGCCCAAGCCTTCCCCATTTTTCCTTCTCCCAAATCCATTCAGCTGATGTTCTGAAAGAGCTGCAAAATCTGGACCCCTACAAATCAGCCGGGCTAGACAATCTGGACCCTTTCTTTCTAAAATTATCTGCCGAAATTGTTGCCACCCCTATTACTAGCCTGTTCAACCTCTCTTTCGTGTCGTCTGAGATTCCCAAAGATTGGAAAGCAGCTGTGGTCATCCCCCTCTTCAAAGGGGGGGACACTCTTGACCAAAACTGCAACAGACCTATATCTATCCTACCATGCCTTTCTAAGGTCTTCGAAAGCCAAGTCAACAAACAGATTACCGACCATTTCGAATCTCACCATACCTTCTCTGCTATGCAATCTGGTTTCAGAGCTGGTCATGGGTGCACCTCAGCCACGCTCAAGGTCCTAAACGATATCTTAACCGTCATCGATAAGAAACATTACTGTGCAGCCGTATTCATTGATCTGGCCAAGGCTTTCGACTCTGTCAATCACCACATCCTCATCGGCAGACTCGACAGCCTTGGTTTCTCAAGTGATTGCCTCGCCTGGTTCACCAACTACTTATCTGATAGAGTTCAGTGTGTCAAATCGGAGGGTCTGCTGTCCGGACCTCTGGCAGTCTCTATGGGGGTGCCACAGGGTTCAATTCTTGGAGCGACTCTCTTCTCTGTATACATCAATGAGGTCGCTCTTGCTGCTGGTGAGTCTCTGATCCACCTCTACGCAGACGACACCATTCTGTATACTTCCGGCCCTTCTTTGGACACTGTGGACACAACCCTCCAGGCAAGCTTCAATGCCATACGACTCTCCTTCCGTGGCCTCCAATTGCTATTAAATACAAGTAAAACTAAATGCATGCTCTTCAACCGATCGCTACCTGCACCTACCCGCCTGTCCAACATCACTACTCTGGACGGCTCTGACTTAGAATACGTGGACAACTACAAATACTTAGGTGTCTGGTTAGACTGTAAACTCTCCTTCCAGACCCATATCAAACATCTCCAATCCAAAGTTAAATCTAGAATTGGCTTCCTATTTCGCAACAAAGCATCCTTCACTCATGCTGCCAAACATACCCTTGTAAAACTGACCATCCTACCAATCCTCGACTTTGGCGATGTCATTTACAAAATAGCCTCCAATACCCTACTCAACAAATTGGATGCAGTCTATCACAGTGCAATCCGTTTTGTCACCAAAGCCCCATATACTACCCACCGTTGCGACCTGTACGCTCTCGTTGGCTGGCCCTCGCTTCATACTCGTCGCCAAACCCACTGGCTCCATGTCATCTACAAGACCCTGCTAGGTAAAGTCCCCCCTTATCTCAGCTCGCTGGTCACCATAGCATCTCCCACCTGTAGCACACGCTCCAGCAGGTATATCTCTCTAGTCACCCCCAAAACCAATTCTTTCTTTGGCCGCCTCTCCTTCCAGTTCTCTGCTGCCAATGACTGGAACGAATGACAAAAATCTCTGAAACTGGAAACACTTATCTCCCTCACTAGCTTTAAGCACCAACTGTCAGAGCAGCTCACAGATTACTGCACCTGTACATAGCCCACCTATAATTTCGCCCAAACAACTACCTCTTTCCCAACTGTATTTAATTAATTTATTTATTTTGCTCCTTTGCACCCCATTATTTTTATTTCTACTTTGCACATTCTTCCATTGCAAAACTACCATTCCAGTGTTTTACTTGCTATATTGTATTTACTTTGCCACCATGGCCTTTTTTGCCTTTACCTCCCTTCTCACCTCATTTGCTCACATTGTATATAGACTTGTTTATACTGTATTGACTGTATGTTTGTTTTACTCCATGTGTAACTCTGTGTCGTTGTATCTGTCGAACTGCTTTGCTTTATCTTGGCCAGGTCGCAATTGTAAATGAGAACTTGTTCTCAACTTGCCTACCTGGTTAAATAAAGGTGAAATAAAATAAAATAAAATAAAAAAGTGATTTTCTGTAATTAGCTCGTCATTAACTTGTAAATAGTACTTGTTGTGAGTTTTTATTAAAGTGACTAGTGTTCCATTATTAAAGTGGCCAGTGATTTCAAGTATATGTATATAGGGCAGCAGCCTTTAATGTGCTAATGTGTATACAGACATGTCGATATACATATTATAGTCTTGAAATCTTGGGATGTTTAGTACACTCACTACCATACTGACTGTTTAGCACAAGGCCTCACATGTGAATCCTTAAAGAGAAGGGTGGGCTAAGGCTTAAGAGGGTGTAAACAATGCTGAATGGGTTTAGACAAAGAGCTCTCCAGCAGGTGTACCAAAAAATTCAAGGTCCATTTTCTCAAAAGTGAGTTTACAAGTTTATCAACTTTCAAAGCAGAATTACTTTCCCATTGTTCCTCAAATGTAGTGGACAGTTGTGGCAAAAGTTTTGAGAATGACACAAATATTAATTTTCACAAAGTCTGCTGCCTCAGTTTGTATGATGGCAATTTGCATATACTCCAGAATGTTATGAAGAGTGATCAGATGAATTGCAATTAATTGCAAAGTCCCTCTTTGCCATGCAAATGAACTAAATACAAAAAAAATAAACATTTCCACTGCATTTCAGCCCTGCCATAAAAGGACCAGCTGACATCATGTCAGTGAGTCTCTCATTAACACAGGTGTGAATGTTGATGAGGACAAGGCTGGAGATCACTCTGTCATGCTGATTGAGTTCGAATAATAGACTGGAAGCTTCAATAGGAGGGTGGTGCTTGGAATCATTGTTCTTCCTCTGTCAATCATGGTTACCTGCAAGGAAAAAATGTGCTGTCATCATTGCTATGCACAAAAAGGGCTTCACAGGCAAGGATATTGGTGCCAGTAAGATTGCACCTAAATCAACCATTTATCAGATCATCAAGAACTTCAAGGAGAGCGGTTCAATTGTCGTGAAGGCGGCTTCAGGGCGCCCAAGAAAGTCCAGCAAGCGCCAGGACCGTCTCCTAAAGTTGATTCAGCTGCGGGATCGGGGCACCACCAGTAAAGAGCTTGCTCAGGAATAGCACTTACAGTGAGGCAAAGACTTTTGGAGGATGGCCAAAGACTTTTGGAGGAGTGGGCTCACTCACAATTTTGCCTAAAAACACAGCCATGAATAAAGAATGGTACCAACACATCCTCCGAGAGCAACTTCTCCCAAGCATCCAGGAACAGTTTGGTGACGAACAATGCCTTTTCCAGCATGATGGAGCACCTCATCAATATTTTGGGTCCATGGCCAGGAAACTCCCCAGACCCTAATCCCATTGAGAACTTGTGGTCAATCCTCAAGAGGCGGGTGGACAAACACAAAGCCACAAATTCTGACAAACTCAAAGCATTGATTATGCAAGATTGGGATGCAATCAGTCAGAATGTGGCCCAGAAGTTAATTGACAGCATGCCAGGGCAGATTACAGAGGTCTTGAAAAAGAAGGGTCAACACTGCAAATATTGACTCTTTGAATCAACTTCGTGTAATTGTCAATAAAAGCCTTTGACACTTATGAAATGCTTGTAATTATATTTCAGTATTCCATAGTAACATCTGACAAAAATATCTAAAGACACTGAAGCAGAAAACTTTGTGGAAATTAATATTTGTGTCATTCTCAAAACTTTTGGCCACGACTGTATGATATACCATTTTCTAGCTCAGAGTCTTTACTTTTATCCAATGTAAAAAACACAATTTCAAATGTTGCTACATAAGATCGAATCGAGACGGTCGGTTACAATTGTCTCAAGGCTTAAAAATCCTGCTTTAACTTGTCTCCTCCCCTTCATCTACACTGATCGAAGTGGATTTAACAAGTGACATCAATTAGGAAACATAGCTTTCACCTGGATTCACCTGGTCAGTCTATGTCATGGAAAAAGCAGGTGTCCTTAATGTTTTGAGTCTACTCAGTGTAGATATAGTTGATAAATGTTTTTAAGAATTTGAAGTTAGGATAGCCTGAATGTTCACAAGTTAGCCTTGTAGCTTAATTGGCCAAGGAGCAGGACCATTTTGAATAGCTACCTCTGTATTTCTATGGTTCTCATTCAAACCTATGTTAATTCATGGAAATGTAATATGGTTATAGTTGAAGAAGTATACACAGTAGGGGTCTTCACGGGTCCACACGAACCCGAGAGAGGCACGTGTTTTTCACGAGTGGGGCGTGTAGCTTTTTGTTTTTGTCGGCCAATCACAAGCCACCAAAGTGGCACTAGTCTCTGGCTCTGTGTCTGTTGTGGCAATCAACTTAGGAGATCAATGGAAGATGCAATTAAAATCACGGAATTAAAAGTTAAATGAGAATGATATGTTTCAACAACCAAGGGCCAAGAGGTAGGCTGTTCCTTAATACATTGATTTGAGCTGATGATGTTATTGTGAAGGACGGGGGAAAGCGCAGCCTATGTAGATTTGATAAGCCAACCCAGCTACCTAGCTAGCTTAACTGTCTTCTCTTCTCGGGTTGATATAGTCAAAACAGGTACTATATAATCAGATTGGATGATAAAAACATAGCTTTGGCAGCTAAAAGTTATTAACTAATGCGAGTCGGCTTGGCTGCTGCTGTCTCTCTCTTTCTCCTCCTCCCGCCACTCAGCAACATACAGGGGTTATCTCGTCCCTTCTCCTTTGTGACCCGGAAACCTAGATAAGTGGTTGAGTGGTCGAGGAGTGTGTCAATTAGCTAGTAGGCAAATGGAAGAGTGTCCTCCCCTCCTCGATAGCCACCTCTCATCGAGGATATTCATGTGTATCCTATTTTTTAAATCTGCAACACCCCTTTTGAATCAGATTTTGTTTTGATAAAGGAAAAAAATATGCACACGTTTAAAAACAATACGCTATTTATCTATAAAATGTCTAGCATTTCTAACTTCTAATTTGTTTTGATCCTGTAAACTTAATTTGCCTAATGACGCGCAAGTGGAGAAGGACCGTTTCATTTCAAGCGCATTTCCATCCACGTTCACTCGCTGACTCTCCTCGATTAATTTGACCTTTTTTAAAAGGAGACGAGAAAGACGCAGGAGATGAGCAAATGTACTTGATTAAAGGCCAGAGTCACAAACACACAGCAAAGAGATAGAAAGGATGTACTCACAGGGCTGTGTGTGTGCCAGCAGCAGTAGTAGCAGTGTGCGGCTGTGTTGGAAGTTCTTCAGAGTGTGATGGCCCTTCTCCAGGGCCTCCCTGAAACAACACAGTGTATCCTCCACATCCAGAGGAACACACACCAAACACATGGCCCGGCGCACCTCTACAACAGACCAAAACACACACACACACACACACACACACACACACACACACACACACACACACACACACACACACACACACACACACACACACACACACACACACACACACACACACACACACACACACACACGGCTATATGACTATGGCGACACATCAATATACCCACAGACCAGAATGACTGATGATTTATTTTAGAAAGGAATGGTTGAATGCATGGCTCGACATTAACGCTTGTTAAGAATATAGAAAAACAAATCACAAAAAAATCACTCTGAAAATAATTGAGAGGCAAACATTGGAATAATATTCTATTTATTCTATCTATTTTTCATGTACATACTGTTACAAAAAGTAAAAAACTTTTACAAGGTGTAGGTGATTTACAAACATATTCCCAAACCAATGCTGACATTCAGAAAATTTGCAAACATTAATGAGACTTTTATGAAGAAATAAATTATCAGTTGGAGAGTGAAGGCCTCATTGCTTTTTTAAAATAGTTTAATGTAGTATCAATTTTGAATTGGAGAACTGTCCCAGAGTCTGTTTTGTAAAACTGTAATATGCCATTTGAACTTTTATGTTCCAGGGAAACAGGACGCGAGTTCCTTAATCTTGAGTGCTCTGAAAGTATTGAATTATTCTATAAACACACAAAAAGTACTTGTTTTGTAATTGTAATGTTGCAATATTTTATAGGCTTAAAGAAGAGCTTTAAAGGGGCAGTGTTGTATTTTGAGACAGGCTAATTACCCTGGCTGATTGGGCTGCACAACGAGTCGATAAGCCAGCGACCAGTGCACCAGTGTTGTATCGACATGCCTGCCAACTTGAAGCGCTTCCTACTGGGTATCACGGTCATGTAGCTAATGTGGCCATTTTTTGCTCTCATGGGATTTTATTTTAAGTAGGATAACTGTCTACACAAGAAATAACTAATATTAATAACCTATTTTAGATGTCACTTTGATACATACATACGGTCTTCCTCAATGGGTAGGGCGTGAATTGCAAGAACATTCAGAGACCCAGTGCCCTCGCCTCCATTGTCAAGCACTATTGTGGGCTTAAGGTTGTCAGTAGCTACCTTTTCCAATATCAGGCTTGACAGTCACAGTAAACCACGCATACAACATATCAACAGTACACCCATCATCAATACTTTTAATAAAAAATAAACAATCGTCAGTTTTAGAAGTGAAAATCTACAATTATTATTTGTGTAAAACCAACAGTGAAATATGTCATTCACTCAAAGTCCAAACTCTTCTGGTACGGTAGTTGCACTACTTTTACTGCTCAATCAAACAGTCTAACCTACAGCAGAGTGCTTTTGACAAACCCACTACTTTCCTTTCGACAAACCCACTACTTTTTTTTGAAAATCTCAGGATGATCAACAGAAACAGGATGTACCGTAGCTCAATTTCAGGTCTCATAGCAAAGGGTCTGAATATGAATGTAAATAAAATATTTCTATTTTTAATAGTGTTTTAACCTGTTTTCGCTTTGTCAATATGGGGTATTGTGTTAGATTGCTGGCCCACTATTTTATGTTTTTAAATTCATTTTAGAATAAGGCTGTAATTTAATTAACAAAATGTGGAAAAAGTCAAGGGGTCTGAATACTTTCAAAGGCAATGTAACAAACCCATGCTAGACGGTAGTTGCAAGTTAGATCTCACCTCTTTCTTAATTTCTAATGGGTATTATCCTGTTACATACTTTCCTTTTGAGAAAACCCACTACTTTCCTTTGACAAACCCACTAGTTTCAAGTTAGCTATTTGCACTTTTGACAGGCGACTACCTTTGGAACATTCCCACCTAGCCTACAGCCATTTGCGCATTGTTGAGCTTATAATATGAAGAAATAAAACTTGATCATGTTGGATCCGTTGCATCAGCCTCATTGCTTTTTTAAAATAGTTTAATGTGCAGTATGAATTTTGGATCTGGCGACCCAGAACTGTCCCAGAGTCTGTTTTGAACTGTAATTATATTTGTTATCGTCCCAGGGACAACAGGACGCCCTTAATCTTGAGCTCTGGATTGAATTATTCTATAAACACACAAAAAGTACTTGTTTTGTAATTGTAATGTTGCAATATTTTATAGGCTTAAAGAAGAGCTTTAAAGGGGCAGTGTTGTAAACAGGCACCCTGGCTGATTGGGCTCACTTTAAGCCAGCGACCACAGGCCCACTACTTTGTTTTGACAACCTGCACCTCGACAAACTTGAAGCGCTTCCTACTGGGTATCACGGTCATGTAGCTAATGTGGCCATTTTTTGCTCTCATGGGATTTTATTTTAAGTAGGATAACTGTCTACACAAGAAATAACTAATATTAATAACCCTTTAGATGTCACTTTGATACATACATACGGTCTACTCCTCAATGGGTAGGGCGTGAATTGCAACAACACCGAGACCCAGTGCCCTTCGCCTCCACTTGACAAGCACTATTGTCCGGCAACGGTGTGGGAAGTAGCTACCTTGTATCCAATATCAGGGTGACAGTCACAGTAAACACACGCATACAACGTATCAACAGTACACCCATCATCAATACTTTTAATAAAAAATAAACAATCGTCAGTTTTAGAAGTGAAAATCTACAATTATTATTTGTGTAAAACCAACAGTGAAATATGACGCAAATTCATTCACTCAAAGTCCAAACTCTTGCGGTACGGTAGTTGCACTACTTTGATTGCACTGCTCAATCAAACAGTCTAACCTACAGCAGAGCGCTTTTGACAAACCCACTACTTTCCTTTCGACAAACCCACTACTTTTCTTTTGACAAACCCACTACTTTCCTTTTGAGAAACCCACTACTTTCCTTTTGAGAAACCCACCACTTTCCTTTCGACACGCCCACTACTTTCCTTTCGACAAACCCACTACTTTCCTTTCGACAAACCCACTACTTTCCTTTCGACAAACCCACTACTTTCCTTTCGACAAACCCACTACTTTCCTTTCGACAAACCCACTACTTTCCTTTCGACAAACCCACTACTTTCCTTTCGACAAACCCACTACTTTCCTTTCGACAAACCTCCTTTCGACAAACCCACTACTTTCCTTTCGACAAACCCACTACTTTCCTTTCGACAAACCTCCTTTCGACACACCCACTACTTTCCTTTCGACAAACCCACTACTTTCCTTTCGACACGCCCACTACTTTCCTTTCGACAAACCTCCTTTCGACAAACCCACTACTTTCCTTTCGACACACCCACTACTTTCCTTTCGACAAACCCACTACTTTCCTTTCGACACGCCCACTACTTTCCTTTCGACAAACCCACTACTTTCCATTCGACACGCCCACTACTTTCCATTCGACACATCCACTTGCCCATACTATGTCGCCATATTGGGATACAGCTACCCACTTCTCCTTGAATATGCATCAGAAACCAATAGGCAGAGTGTAGCCTACTAATGCATTTTATTTTGTAAAGTGGTTCCTTGCATTATACAATGATGTAGAAATGGTGTTAAATACCATTTACATTTTTGGAGGGACAAGTGACTTAAACTTTGACAAGTAAACAAAAATAGTCCTACTTGTCCAAAGGACAAGAGATAAAAAAGTTAATGTCAAGCCCTGGAATAAATAGCATAATAAGGTTGGCCTATATCAATAGTGCTAGGCTTATTGACTTATAGCAATAAAATATGATTAATTGATTGACTGATTGATTTCCAGCTGCTACTGGATTCCCGTACCAGAGAGTTCGAGGAGCTCAGCGTTTGGGTTGGTGGGAGTGTTGCACCCTCGTCTGGGGGCAGGCACAGCAGGGGGAGTCCAGCAATTCAGCAGCTGTCTCCCTACATAGTTCTTACAGGTGATCTGACACGCAGGGGGAGAGACTGTTCAACACACACACTGTACACACACAAACAGCAAGCATCCTAACACACAGCAGTAGTCTCAATTCTGTCTCTACAGTATTCATTATAAACCATACCCCATAGAAGCAGAGTTATCCTCTAGTCCCCACTAAGCCTTAGGAATGGATTAGTGACATTGAGTTCAAGTATGACACCCTGTTCAGTGGGTGGTAAAAGTTTGTGTCTATTCCCTCTAACCTTCTCTCCAGTGACGTTCTGTGTTTTGATGAAGTGTGGCTGAGGGACCGGAGGTCCTCCGAAGTAGCTGATCCTCTCTAGCAGTCTCCTCTGAGCATGGACCAGGATAGGAGTGATCATGTGGGTGTAGCGCTCTCTGGGATGCACAACATACAGGACAGAGACAGTACTGGCAGGCAGGCACGCACACCTCCCTGTGACAGGATGGAAACTACCTACTATGTGTGTGAGTTGAAGAGCAGGGTCGACTGTGCGTGTGTATGGAGAGCAAGAGAGAGAGCAAGAGAGAGAGAGATAATGTGTGTGTGTATGTGTGTGTGTGTGTGTGTGTGTGTGTGTGTGTGTGTGTGTGTGTGTGTGTTTGGAGAGCAAGAACGAGTGTGGGAGAGAGAGCAAGAGAGAGAAAGGTAGTGTGTCTGTGTGAGTGTGTGGAGAGCAAGAGAGAGAGCGAGAAAGAGAGAGCAAGAGATAGTGAGAGAGCAAGAGAAAGAGAGCAAGAGAGAGAGAGAGCGAGAGAGAGCGAGAGAGAGCGAGCGAGAAAGAGAGTGTGAGAAAGAGACCGAGAGCAAAAGAGAGAGAGAGTGTGTGTGTGTGGGATTTTACCGTGTGTGTGAGTTGAAGAGCAGGGCAAGGTGAGCCAGAGTCTCCCAGCGAGCCTCGAGGTAGAGCAGCTCAAGGGTGTGAAGGGTGAGGCTCCTGATCCATCTCAGGTCCACCAGGGTACCGTCATCCAGAGGGGCGGAGAAGTGCATGCTGGCCTCCATCTCCTCATCCTCCAATTCAAACACCTGCCAGAGCTAAGGATGGATAGAGGGAAACAGACACACAAAAGTACAATTATTCACATGGTATAATAGTGGTGTCAATTATTTCATTATATTTTCGACTCAAGTTAAAGATTTTTGTACAAAACATGAAGTTTGTTTCAATGTTGTACATACAGTGGGGCCCAAAATTATTGACACCCTTGATGAGACAAAATGACAGAATAAAATAAATAATTCAAATACTGAGCTATATTTTACGGGGGAAAAATGGGGACATTATATTATTTCACACAATAAAATTGCTCAAAGAAAGACATTTTGTTTAAAAAGTCATCTTTTTTTTCTCTCAAAGAGGTAGAGGTCAAAATTATTGATGCCTCTGTTTTCAATCATTTTGACCCCTATGTTTTTGAAAAATAGATATTTACTGAACAAAAAATATAAATGCAACATGTAAAGTGTTGGTCCAATGTTTCATGAGCTGATATAAGTTTTCCCAGACATTTTCCATATGGACAAAAAGCTCATTTCTGCCAAGGAAGCAGCAACTCTTCCTGGGGTCCGGCAAAATTAATGCAGTTATACAGAATTCACAACACACTAAGTGTGTGCCCTCAGGCCCCTACTCCACTACCACATATCTACAACACAAAATCCATGTGTACGTGTGTGTATAGTGGGTATGTTATCATGTATGTGTATGTACACTACCTTTCAAAAGTTTGGGGTCACTTAGAAATGTCCTTGTTTTTGACCACACGACTGTCTAAAGGCCAGTTTTATTGCTTCTTTAATCAGGACCACAGCTTTCAGCTTTCAGTTGTGCTAACATAATTGCAAAAGGGTTTTCTAATGATCATTTAGCCGTATAAAATTATAAACTTGGATTAGCTAACACAACGTGCCATTGGAACACAGGAGTGATGGTTGCTGATAATGGGCCTCTGTACGCCTATGTAGATATTCCATTGTAAATTAGCAGTTTCCAGCTACAATATTAATTTACAACATTAGCAATGTATATTACTGTGAAATAGCATTGTATCAGGCCAAACATAATTTTTTCTTAAAGCTAACAAAGGGTTGGTAACAGGCTGATTGGTCGTCTATTTGAGCCAGTAAAGGGGGCTTTACTATTCTTAGGTAGGGGAATGACTTTTGCTTCCCTCCAGGCCTGAGGGCACACACTTTCTTTCAAGTAGGCTTACATTGAAGATATGGAAAATAGGAGTGACAACGTCGTCTGCTATTATCCTCAGGAAATTATCCATACAAGTTGTCAGACCCTGGTGGCTTGTCATTGTTGATAGACAATAATTTGTTCACCTCCTCCACACGTGGAATTCAAAATTACAATTCTTGTCAATAATAGTTTGGTCAGATATACTTGGATGTATCGTGTTAGCGTTTGCTGCTGTCATGTCATGCCTAAATTTGTTAATCTTGCCAATGAAAAAAGTATTAAAGTAGTTGGCAATATCAGTCGGTTTTGTAACGAGTGAGCCATCTGATTCAATGAATTATGGAGCTGAAAATTTAATTAAAGCTTTTTACTCTCATTCTTTATGTCATTTATGTGTGTTTCATAGTATAGTTTCTTCTTCTTTTTATTCATTTGAGTCACATGATTTCTCAATATGCAGTACGTTTGCCAATTGGTTGTATAGCCAGACTTACTTGCCATACCTTTTGCCTCATCCCTCTCAACCATACAATTTTTCAATTCCTCATCAATCCATGGGGATTTAACAGTTTGTACAGTAATGTTCTTAATGGGTGTATGCTTATTAGTAACTGGGATAAGCAATTTCATAAATGTGTCAAGTGAAGCGTCTGGTTGGTCCTCATTACGCACCACAGACCAACAAATATTCTTTACATCAACATAGGAATCACTACTAAACTTATTGCATGACCTCTTATACACTATATTAGGCTCAGTCTTTGAAACTTTGGTTTTCCTAGATATGGCAACTATATTGTGATCACTACATCCGATGGATCTGGATACTGCTTTCAAGCACACATTTAGTAAAGATATGATCAATAAATGTTGATTTCATTCCTGTGCTGTTTGTAACTGCCCTGGTAGGTTGAATGACAACCTGAACCAGGTTGCAGGCACTGGTTACAGTTTGAAGTTTTTTCTTCAGTGGGCAGCTTGATGAAAGCCAGTCAATATTTAAATCACCCAGAAAATATACCTCTCTGTTGATATCACATACATTATCAAGCATTTCACACATATTATCCAGATACTGATTTACCACTTGTTGGTCTATAGCAGCTTCCCACCAGAATAGGCTTTAGTTGAGGCAGATGAACCTGTAGCCACATTACTTCAACAGTATTAACATGAGATCCTCTCTAATCTTAACAGGAATGTGGTCCTTAATGTAGACTGCAACACCTCCACCATTGGCATTTCTGTCTTTTCAGTAAATGTTATAACCATGTATTGCTACCACTGTATCATCAAAGGTATTATCTAAGAGAGTTTCAGAGATAGACAGAATATGAATGTCATCTGTTACTAGCAAGTTATTAATTTCATGAACCTTGTTTCTTAAGCTAGATATGTTAACATGCGCTATTTTGAGCAGTTTTCTGGGATGCTTGCTTGTTTTCATTGCTTTACTGGGAAGCTTAGCAGCAGTAGATATTCCCCTGTTATTTATGTTGGTGCAGGGTGAGCTGCACACAGAGGACTTCCTACTAGGGCACACTGCCTCAGTGATAACAGCCTAAATCTGGTTCATAGACACATAATTGCTGCATAAAATAGTTGTAGGATCAGCAGAGGCATTCAGGGCAGTTAGCGGGACATAAATTGGGTTACGTACATTGTTTCTACCAACGCCCCTGGTATAATGTACATTTGCTAAAGCATTATGATAACTCAGCGGCCCAATGGTAGGGATTAACTGAGCTGGACATCATGGGTCATTGATAAGTCATTGTCTCAAAGCAGCCTTATAATGCTGTGAAAGGATCCAGGAACCCAAATGATTTGGGTGGATCCCATCCTCATGTTTTGTTTCCAAAATTGTCAACAAAAGTTATCGCCATTGAGCTGCAACAATCACGAAGCCATATCAAGAAGCTGATTAAACAGCATGATCATTACACAGGTGCATCTTGTGCTGGGGAAAATAAAAGGCCACTCTAAAATGTGTAGTTTTGTCACACAACACAATGCCTGCCACAGATGTCTCAAGCTTTGAGGGAGGGTGCAATTGGCATGCTGACTGCAGGAATTTCCACCAGAGCTGTTGTCAGAAAATGTTACGTTATTGTCTCTACCATAAGTCGCATCCAAGGACGTTTTAAAGAATTTGGCAGTACATTTAACTGTTAAAGGATTTAACTGTAACTCAGTCAAATCCTTTAAATTGTTGCATGTGCAATTATATTTTTGTTCAGTATATATTACCTGTTAAACAAAAGTTATATCTCTGAGCAATAGCATTAGTATAAAATAATATAATGTCCCTTTTTTTGCATACAATAAACACTGAGTATACCAAACATTAGGAACACCTTCCTAATAATGACTGTCATCAATAAGCCTGGATTCACCAGCTCAGTCTATGTCATGGAACCTGCAGGTGTTCCAAATATGTTTTGTACTCAGTGTAGCTCAGCATTTGAATTATTTATTATATACAGTCATTTTTGCTTTTATTTATCAAGGGTGTCAATAATTTCGGACCCCACTGTATATTAGTTTATACATTACTCTGATGTTGCTTTAGCAATATCAAGTGTTTGGTGAAGTTGTGTAGACAAATTAGTATGTTTATGAGTTGAACAATAATCGAGCTCAAAAGCAAGTAAGAGTAAAGTGATAAAGTGAGACCTGCATCGTCTCCATCATGTTCATGACGAGGTCTGTAGCCAGCTCAAACAAAGGGGTGAGGACAGTGTTGAGCTGGTCCAATGTTAAAGGGATGGGGGGCTCCATGGATGTACCCCTGTCTACTAGTAGAGTGATGGTACAGCCCTGGTCCCATAGTGTCCGACACACACACTGCAACGTTGTCCAGTGGCCCCCACGATGGGCAAGTACCTGTTTACACACACAAACCCTTCAAAAATACCATACATAAACATACCAATATACAGATCATTGCCAAACACATTACACTCTCAACATAAATACAGATATTGTTTGTACTGACGTTACGGTTTACATTTTGGAGTGTGTGTGGGCACATGTATGCATACATACAGTGCATGATTATTTCATTTTTGTTGCCTGGTTGTATGTGTGTGTGTGTTCGTGTGTATATGCATCCGTGTCTGTTTGTGTGTGTATATCAGGTACCATGGCTCTGCGGAGGTGCAGGGCAGCCTTGTTGAGTGACTCCAGCAGCTGAGTGGAAGTGCGTCTGGTCGGGGAGGTGGTCATCACTGAGGGCTCACTATAGTCCGAGTCCACAGCCGGCTGGGTACGGGGAGAGTCCTGCTCACTGTCCTGCTCACTGCTCTCTGTCGTGCTGAAGTCCTCTCCACTGGTGGTGGTGGCAGCTGAAGGGTGGAGAGAGAAAGAGTGAAAGATAGGAAGAATGTTCTTGTCCTCTGATGTGTGACTCCTCTGGTGATGGGTCAAAAAAAGAGACATAGGGAGAGGGAGAGAGAGTGAAAGAGAGAGATATAGACAGCAAAAGAGAAAAAAAGAGAGACAGGGAGAGGGAGAGAGTGTTGATGACAGTTAGCTGGTTTAGTTAGTTATTTCCTTACCCTGTCCGCTCTCCTTGGCCTTGTGGAGGATGGCTCTGAGACAGGGCTGGGGCGTGGCTTTGGGGGGCGGGGGGATCAGGTCAGGGACTCCGATGTGCTGATGCATGTTCCTCCACCTCACCAGAGTACCAGAGTGGGCCAGGGAGAACAACGACGGAGGCAGCTGGCTGTAGCTACAAGAACAAAAATGTCATCATGGTCTATTGTCTTTGTTGTAAAATGTCAAATGTACACAAAAATATTGTAAATATATGTACAATTAATAAAACACAGAAATGTAGCTAACTCCTATGCTTGCTTAAAAGTGAGCTGGCACCAGATACGTTATAGGGCTAGCTCAGCTCAATTTTAGCTACACTCTTAGCGAATCGTGCTGGAAAGGACAGTGACTGTGAAAACATCTGAGCCAGCACAGTACAATCTGGAGGGAATGATAGCGTGACAAGGGTACAGTATGTATATGTGGAAAACAGTGATCTGTATGTGTGTGTGTATATGTGTATGTATGCATGTGTGTGTTTGTGTCTATATTTACCTGTGTTGTTGGGCCCCAAGGCCCTGGTGGTTCTCCAGGCTCCTTCTCAGTAGTCCCAGGTGAGCCCTGGCGATGCTAAGGTTGAGGTGACACCTCCACAACCACTCCTCAGAACACACCTGTCTCAGACGCCTCCGACGCTGGTGACGGCGCACCAGGGGGGCTAGCTGGTTCAGCATGGTGTCCACCGCCTTACACTCCCTGACACACAGATGTGAGCGGAGCATACATGCAGGTAAGGACACACATGTACACTTGCATAAACAACACTCATGCAATTGGGGTAAACGCTGAACAGCACAGAGAGACAGTTGCTGTAAAAGTACTGTACCTGTCACGTTCTGACCTTAGTTCCTTTGTTTTGTCTTTGTTTTAGTATGGTCAGGGCGTGAGTTGGGGTGGGCAGTCTATGTTCTTTTTTCTATAATTTGGGATTTCTGTGTTTGGCCTGGTATGGTTCTCAATCAGAGGCAGCTGTCAATCGTTGTCCCTGATTGAGAACCATACTTAGGTAGCCTGGTTTCACCTTTGAGTGGTGGGTGATTATTTTCTGTTCTGTGTTTTGCTTCACTGTTCAGGACTGTTTGTTTTTGTCGTTTTATTGTTTTTGTTCAAGTGTTCAGTATTCTTATTAAATACAATATGGGCACCTCCCATGCTGCGCATTGGTCTGACATTTCCTGAGACAAGCATTACAGTACCCACCTCTCTGTGTTCTGTGCTTTCAGAGCAGTCAGTTGTTTCTTCTGGAGAAGCTCTTTCCTCTTCTTGTCACTCCAGAATGTACTAGCTTTATTCTTCTAAAGGAGACAACAAACGGCTATCAGATTTATTTAATTATTCTTCTGCAATAGCTTCATGGGAGGGACAGAAAAGAAAAGGGAAGGATTTTAGCTGAGCTCACCTTGTACTCCATGATGGAGGAGGAGTACTTCTTCAGTTCTTTCCCTGAGGTTGATCTGTCCCCTGGGCCCTTCTTAGGCCCTATCAGTCCCTCATCCCTCCTGTCACACACACACACACACACCACATCACATACAGTTGGGTTCTGAGTCTGACCCCGCAAGTGTTTGTCCTGGTCTGTCACTTGGTATATATAAATCAGAGCCCTAAAACAACAACAACATACTGTACATCATTCTTTAAACTCTTAAATGTAACTAAAGATAATCAAAAATGTAATCTACATAATCCCCAAAAGTAATTATTTTTCATGAGGGCCATAAAGTGGGGACTGTGAAGAGACACACACAAGCGACAGCACACGCACTCTAAACACACCTACACTGTAATATTGTTGTATGGTGGTACTATACATTTTGTATTGTAGATATTTAGTGGTGTAATAATGTTATATGATGTACTGTTTTATCTGTTGTTTTACAGTACCAGTCAAAAGTTGGACACACCTACTCATTCAACGGTTTTTCTTAATTTTCTTACTATTTTCTACATTGTAGAATAATAGTGAAGACATAACACATATGGACTCATGTAGTAACCAAAAAAGTGTTAAACAAATCAAAATATGTTTTATATTTGAGATTCTCCAAAGTAGCCACCCTTTGCCTTGATGACAGCTTTGCACACTCTTGACATGACAAGGTAGGGGTGGTATACAGAAGATAGCCCTATTTGGTAAAATACCAAGTCTATATTATGACAAGAACAGCTCAAATAAGCGACAGTCCACCATTACTTTAAGACATGAAGGTTAGTCAATCCGGAAAATTTGAAGAACTTTGAAAGTTTCTTCAAGTGCAGTCAAAAAAATCTAACAAGTCTGTAGAAAATAGTAAAAATAAAGAAAATCCCTGCAATGAGTAGGTGTCTCAAAAACTTTTGACTGGAACTGAATATGTAATGTAAATGCCTTGTGTTTGGACACCAGGAAGAGAAGCTGCTGCCTTTCCCGCAGCTAATGGGGATCCTTAATAAATATAAATACATAATAACTAGTAATGCTGCAAACTCCAAGAAAGGTTCAAATCTCACCTTTCTGGTAGAAATAGTTATACATTGCTGAGGTGTAGTCACTTTTGAGCTCAAGTACACAGCAGAAATATAATGAAAATATGAAATGTTTAATATGATGTATTTCATATTCAACAAAACTGTATGGTTTGAAATTACTTATATTTGATACACTGCCGATTTTGCAGGTTTTCCTACTTACAAATCATGTAGAGGTCTGTAATTTTTATCATAGGTACACTTCAACTGTGAGACATGGAATCTAAAAAATCCAGAAAATCACATTGTATGATTTTTAAGTAATTTATTTGCATTTTATTGCATGACATAAGTATTTGATCACCTACCAACCAGTAAGAATTCCGGCTCTCACAGACCTGTTAGTTTTTCTTTAAGAAGCCCTCCTGTTCCCCACTCACCTGTATTACCTGCACCTGTTTGAACACGTTACCTGTATTAAAGATACCTGTTCACACACTCAATCAAACAGACTCCAACCTCTCCACAATGGCCAAGACCAGGGTGACAGGTAGGGTGGGGGTGATATGGTCCTTGACTAGTTTCTCAAAGCACTTCATGATGACGGAAGTGAGTGCTACGGGGCGGTAGTCATTTATCTCAGTTACCTTAGCTTTCTTGGGAACAGGAACAATGGTAGCCATCTTGAAGCATGTGGGAACAGCAGACTGGGATAAGGATTGATTGAATATGTCCGTAAACACACCAGCCAGCTGGTCTGCGCATGCGCTGAGGACGCGGCTGGGGATGCTGTCTGGGCCTGCAACCTTGCAGGGGTTAGCACATTTAAATGTTTTACTCATGTTGGCTGCAGTGAAGGAGAGCCCGCAAGTTTTGGTAGGGGTGCCGTGTCAGTGGCACTGTATTGTCCTCAAAGCGAGCAAAGAAGTTGTTTAGTTTGTCTGGAAGCGAGACATCAAGGTCCATAGACCCTGCCACATACCTCTCGTGTCATTGCCGTTGAATTGCAGCTCTACTTTGTCTCTATACTGGCGCTTAGCTTGTTTGATTACCTTGCGGAGGGAATAGCTACACTGTTTGTATTCGGTCATGTTTCCGGTCACCTTGCCCTGATTAAAAGCAGTGGTTCGCGCTTTCAGTTTTGCGCAACTGCTGCCATCAATCCACGGTTTCTGGTTGGGGAATGTTTTAATAGACGCTGTGGGTACAACATCACCGATGCACTTGCTAATAAACTCGCTAATAAACTCGTATTCATCAATGTAGTGGTTCGACACTATGCGGAACATATCCCAGTCCACGTGATCAAAGCAATCTTGAAGCGTGGAATCCGATTGGTCGGACCAGCATTGAACAGACCTGAGCACGAGTGCTTCCGTTTTTAGTTTCTGTCTATAGGCTGCGAGCAACAAAATGGAGCCATGGTCAACATTTCCGAAAGGAGGGCGGGGAGGGCTTTATATGCGTCGCGGAAGTTAGAATAACAATGATCTAGGATTTTACCAGCCCAGGTCGCGCAATCGATATGCTGATCAAATTTAGGGAGCCTTGTTTTCAGAATAGCCTTGTTAAAATCCCCAGCTACAATAAATGCAACCTCAGGATATGTGGTTTCCAGTTTACATAGAGTCCAATGAAGTTCTTTCAGGGCCGTCGAGGTGTCTGCTTGGGGGGGATACACACGGCTGTGATTATGATCGAAGAGGATTCTCTTGGTAGATAATGCGGTTGGCATTTGATTGTGAGGAATTCTAAGTCAGGTGAACAAAAGGACTTGAGTTCCTGTATGTTGTTATGATCACACCACGTCTCGTTAATCAAAAGGCACATACACCCCGCCCTTCTTCTTACCAGAGAGATGGTTGTTTCTGTCGGCGCGTTGCGTGAAGAAACCAGGTTGCTGTACCAACTCCGATAGCGTGTCTCGAGTGAGCCATGTTTCCGTAAAACAAAGAGCGTTACAATCTCTCTGGAAGGCAACCCTTGTTGTCAAGAGACTGGATATTGGCGAGTAGTATGCTCGAGAGCGGTGCGCGATGTGCCCGTCTACGGAGCCTGACCAGAAGACTGCCCCTTCTGCGGCGCGGTTGTTTTGGGTCGCCGGCTGGGATCCGATCCATTGTCCTGGGTGGTGGGCCAAACAGAGGATCCGCTTCGGGAAAGTCGTATTTGTGACGCTCAATGCAATACAAGTCCTGCCTCTCAAATCTCCTCTTTGGTTTTTAGCATATACCCACGTGCCATCTCCTCACTGGTTTTAGGAGGACATATCCACGTGGGTGATTGAAAGATGAACTGACGTCCACACTCCAGTCAGTAACGCACCGTAAAGCTGGTAGCCAACCTCCATATAAAGCCCAAAGAAGTAAAAAAGAATGCTGTGGAAGGAGGAGAGATGACGAGAAAGGAATTTGGTTTACCGTTTTATCTGTGTCTTAATTGTCGCAGTAGAGGACTTGTGCATTTCAGGTAAAATAACAACCAAATGTTTATATCCCAGGACCAGCTAGCTAAATAAATGCTTAATGCTTTTCGACCTGTCCCCAAATTAATATAATTGGTTCAGTTTGTTATGATATTTCAACCTGCGTGTCCTGATCGTGTCTGGTGTGGGGGTACAAAATCAACACGGGCATTATGGAGCACGCAGGGGTGCGAGCGGTTTGGTCAGCTTGTCAGTGTTAGGGAAAATATATCTAAACTAGGAAGTCGCCTTTCATCTCATGTTAATACTGTCTGTCTATGGCAAACAGAAAGTGTTTTTTTGTTTAAAATATATTAATTATTTTAGATTACTGGCTATTAATTTATCTCTGAATGTGTTACAATGACGAAACCACTCTCTCCTGCTGGGTTAGTTGTTAGTTAGAGTTCAGTCAGGAGTTGATGGACGGTCGGTAGAGCAAATGAAATGATAGGAGGGACAGCCCAGCTTCAAGTGGTGTCAGATTTCACATCCTGCTACACACAGGCAGAAGAGACATACTCCTGTGTCTGTGTGAATCCTACCGTGTCCACAGATCGATTTATAAGCAAAAATGTCTGTCAGAACCACGCAAGTCCACTAAACTGGTCCACAGAGGTCCACGCAGGTCCACTAACTAAAATGTGATAATAGTACTTAGAGGGCGGTTCTATACAGTACCTGCTAAGCCAGCCAAATATGTCGTGTCCCCACTGCAGGACCAGCTCTAGATGGTCTGCCTGCATGGTCCTCTGGAGCAGCAGCACAGCAAACTCCATGAAGCACGCCTTGCGCTTGAACTTCATCACTGAAACACAGGCCAAATACTCATTGATCATACAGTACAGACAGACACATACACAAAGTGCCTTCAGAAAGTATTCATACCCCTTGACTTATTCAATATTTTGTTGTGTTACAGCCTACATATATTTTTTCTCAAAAGGTGAAAACATGTTTTTAGAAATCTTTACACATTTATTGAAAATAAAATATAGAAATATCAAATTTACATAAGTATTCATATCCCTGAGTCAATACATGTTAGGATCACCTTTGACAGCGATTACAGCTGTATTTCTGGGTAAGTCTCTAAGAGCTTTGCACACCTTGGATTGTACAATATTTGCACTATTACTGAAAAAAATGTCATCTTTGTCAAATTGCTTGTTGACCATTGCTAGACAGATCATTTTTAAGTCTTGCCATAGATTTTCAAGCCGATTTGACTCAAAACTGTAACTAGGCCACTCAGGAACATTCAAGTAGGTCTTGGTAAGCAATTCCAGTATATATTTGCCCTTGTGTTTTAGGTTATTGTCCTGCTGAAAGGTGAATTTGTCTCCCAGTGTCTGTTGGAAAGCAGACTGAACCAGCTTTTCCTCTAGGATTTGCTTGTGCTTAGCTCTATTCCATTTCTTTTTATCCTAAAACACTCCCTTGTCCTTGCTGATGACAAGCATATAAAATGAAGAAAACGTCAAGGGCTGTGAATACTTTCTGAAGGCACTAAACACCTAGGGAAGACAGGTACAGTAAACACAGAGGGAAGACAGAGATAGGGTTAATAAATACGTACAATCTTTGAAAGCAGCCTTCAGAGGGCTGTTGGTGACGATGGGGTACAGCAGAATGGGGTCCTCCTGTCCAGTCAGTTCATGAGCATGGGCCACCGCTAAGAATAATGTAGAAGAGAAGAGAATATAATAGAATCAATCCATATTCAATGATACATATACAGTGGGGCAAAAAAGTATTTAGTCAGCCACCAATTGTGCAAGTTCTCCCACTTAAAAAGATGAGAGAGGCCTGTAATTTTCATCATAGGTACACTTCAACTATGACAGACAAAATGAGAAAAAAAATCCATTGTAGGATATTTAATTTATTTATTTGCAAATTATGGTGGAAAATAAGTATTTGGTCACCTACAAATAAGCAAGATTTCTGGCTCTCACAGACCTGTAACTTCTTCTTTAAGAGGCTCCTCTGTCCTCCACTCGTTACCTGTATTAATGGCACCTGTTTGAACTTGTTATCAGTATAAAAGACACCTGTCCACAACCTCAAACAATCCCACTCCAAACTCCAATATGGCCAAGATCAAAGAGCTGTCAAAGGACACCAGAAACAAAATTGTAGACCTCCACCAGGCTGGGAAGACTGAATCTGCAATAGGTAAGCAGCTTGGTTTGAAGAAATCAACTGTGGGAACAATTATTAGGAAATGGAAGACATACAAGACCACTGATAATCTCCCTCGATCTGGGGCTCCACACAAGATCTCACCCCGTGGGGTCAAAATGTTCACAAGAACGGTGAGCAAAAATCCCAGAATCACACGGGGGGACCTAGTGAATGACCTGCAGAGAGCTGGGACCAAAGTAACAAAGCCTACCATCAGTAACACACTACGCCGCCAGGGACTCAAATCCTGCAGTGCCAGACGTGTCTCCCTGCTTAAGCCAGTACATGTCCAGGCCCGTCTGAAGTTTGCTAGAGAGCATTTGGATGATCCAGAAGAAGATTGGGAGAATGTCATATGGTCAGATGAAACCAAAATATAACTTTTTGGTAAAAACTCAACTCGTCGTGTTTGGAGGACAAAGTATGCTGAGTTGCATCCAAAGAACACCATACCTACTGTGAAGCATGGGGGTGGAAACATCATGCTTTGGGGCTGTTTTTATGCAAAAGGACCAGGACGACTGATCCGTGTAAAGGAAAGAATGAATGGGGCCATGTATCGTGAGATTTTGAGTGAAAACCTCCTTCCATCAGCAAGGGCATTGAAGATGAAACGTGGCTGGGTCTTTCAGCATGACAATGATCCCAAACACACCGCCAAACCTGGCTTCATCATTTTAAGGTCCTGGGAGTGGAGCCAGTCTCCAGATCTCACCCCATAGAAAATCTTTGGTGGAGGTGAAAGTCCGTGTTGCCGGGCAACAGCCCCAAAACATCACTGCTCTATAATAGAAAATGGGCCAAAATCAGCAACAGTTGACCTTCTGAAGTAATTTGTTTCTGTCATTGCCAACAAATGTATATAACAAAGTATTGAGAAACTTTTGTTATTGACCAAATACTTATTTTCCACCATAATTTGCAAATAAATCATAAAAATGCCTACAATGGATTTTTTTTCTCATTTTGTCTGTCATAGTTGAAGTTACCTATGATGAAAATTACAGGCCTCTCTCATCTTTTTAAGTGGGAGGAATTCTTGGTGGCTGACTAAATGGTTTTTTTGCCCCCTGTATAATAGAATATTCAATCAACAACAGTTGATAGTAATTGGTTTTAATGTCTACAATGTTACAAACAGGACACACACAGGACAGTACAGCAAAGGCCTTAGCCGTATCTTTTACCCCTGCTCCAGGCAAAAAAAAGCTGTCATCTGCAGAAGGTTCCAGTCCTCTTGTTCCATGGCACTGCCCTCCAGAGCCTTCATCTGTTCATTCTGCTCCTCCTCCCTGGATTTGCCTTCTTCATCCTATCCATACCAGTAGATGTAACGCGAGATGCAAATAGTCACACATAGCACAGGTTTGATTAGCTATTTTGGAGTCTCAAAAAAATGTGTCTGGGGTAGCTCCCATTAAGTAATGCATTTTAGCCTATCCATTCCAGTAGATGTAACGCGAGATGCAAATAGTCTCCAGTGCGCTCCAGTGCGGTAGCAGAGAGAACAGTCCATGACTAGGGTGACTGGAGTCTTTGACCATTTTTAGGGCCTTCTTCTGACACCGCCTGGTAAAGAAGTCCTGGATGGCAGGAAGCTTGGCCCCAGTGATGTACTGGGCCGTACACACTACCCTCTGAAGTGCTTTGCGGTCGGAGGCAGAGCAGTTGCCATACCAGGCAGTGATGCAACCAGTCAGGATGCTCGTGCCCTCTTCACGACGGCCGTAGTGTGTTTGGACCATGTTTAGTTCAGTTTAGTTTATTTTTTATTTTTACAGGGACAGTGCACATTAATCAACGTTTCAGTAAAAGTGCCGGTTTTAGCCAGCCGGCTAATTTTCAACCGCAGTCCCTGGGCAGGTTATTAAAAACAATTACAATATAGACAATAGCAACATAGAACAAGCAAGACGTAGCATACAGACAGAGCAACATAGAACAAAAAGCAGCAAGACAAAATTCATAAAAGCAACAAAGTGTTTCCACACCTCACAAGCTACAGACAACAGACAACATGGAAAGCGGCAACACACAGCTAGGGACCATGTTCACAAATCTGATTGACCTTTAGCCATGTCTTCAAGCATTTTGTGAAAGTGTGATATTGTGGTGCAGTTATGTGTGTCTGATGGCAGTGTATTCCAGACATGGGAAGCTCTCACAGATAATGCAGATTTACTAAAGGTGCTTTTCCTTAGGGGAACTATACAGTCACCTCTCATGGCAGACCTTGTGGATCTGCTGCCATATGTCTGGGTTTTCTGTTTAACAACAATATTGAGTGGAGGGGGAGCCAGGCCATTAAGGATCTTGAATACAAGACATGCGTCGGTGTATTGCACAAGATTTTCCCAACTCAAGAGCTCATGCTTTCTAAGGATGTGACAATGATGATGGCTATTGGGCTTCCTATCAAGCACTTTGAGAGCCTGTTTGTAGACAGACTGAATAGGTTTTAATGTTGTACAGCAAGCTTGGGCCCAACTAGTCAAGCAGTATGTTAATTGGGGGAATATCATAGATTTGAAGTGCAGTTTTGCTACCTCTGTAGTCAAACAATTTCGTATAAATCGGAAAATAGCTAGGTTGAATTTAGTTATTTGAATTACCTTTTTCACATGCTTTTTAAAAGAGAGGTTGGAATCAAGTATGATGCCAAGGTACTTAAAATCGGATACCACCTGGAGCTTCTCCCCTGACACATAGACATCTGGCTCAGTAGCATCTGTTGCCCTCTTTGTGAAGAACAGGCAAACAGTTTTTTTCACATTGAGATGCAAACACGAGTCACTGAGCCACTTTGTAACCTGGACCATTACAGTAGTGAGTTCTTGTGCAGCTTGTTGTTTGCTCTTTGCATGCACATATATCACTGTATCATCTGCATACATTTGAACTTCAGACCCAGTACAGACAGAAGGCAGATCATTAATGTACAGGCTGAACAGGAGGGGCCCCAGTATTGACCCTTGGGGCACGCCCACATCATAGCTACGAGTGGGCGACAGCTCATTGCTCACTCTGACACACTGAGTTCTGCCTTCAAGGTATGATTTCATCCATCTCAAGGCATCAGGGGAAAAGTTGAACTTGGACAATTTTGTGATGAGAATCTCATGGTTAACAGTATCAAAAGCCTTCCTTAGGTCCAGAAACACAGCCCCAACAGCACCCCCTTTGTCCATCTTGGACTTCACATTTTCCAGAAGAAAGCAGTTGGCCGTTTCTGTGGAGTGTTTCGCTCTGAAGCCAAACTGCATGGAGTGTAATGTGAAGGGGCTGTTGTTGAGGTGGGCAATCAGTTGTTCTGCTACACACTTTTCAACAACCTTTGACACCACAGGTAGTATACTAATGGGTCTGTAGTTACTCACGTCAGCAGGATCACCTGATTTAAAGATGGCCGTTATTATGGCCGACTTCTATACCCTTGGAAACACACCGAGACCAATAGATGTGTTGGTGACCTTAGTAATGGGGCCAATGAGTGACTCTTTGTAGTTTTTAAGAAAGGTAGAGTCCATCCCAAACACATCTTTGGCTTTAGAGTTCTTTAGTGAGCTAATCACCTTGTTCACCTTTGACTTAGAAACCTCCCTTATGATGAAGACAGGTTGAGTGTTATTCACTAGCACTGAGCCCAAAAAACCAGTGGAGGGGTTCTGTGTCAGTACCCTGACAGAGTCAATAAAGTAGGAATTGAAGGCTATTGCTATTTCGACTGCATCCTGTGTTAGATTGTTATTCACCATGATTTCTAGTCTTTTTGCAGTGTTACTATGGTCTTTCCCTGTTAACTTTTTTAGATTCTCCCATATCAATTTAGAATTTCCCTTTGCTTCACCAATTATGTTAATAAAAAAATTTGCCTTGGCCTGTCTGATTTCTTTCATCACCTTATTTCTCAACATGGTAAACCTACGTCTGTCATGCTCTAATTTAGATTTTAGGGCTATTTTTAGAGCATAATCTCGTTCTTTCATCAATTTCCAGATTTCTCCATTTAGCCAAGGAAGAGTGCTCTTTTGGCCAGGTTTGGATTTGATTTTCTTTAGGAAGCCATTTATTGTAGTCTGTTCGTTTGTTGGTGATGTGGACACCAAGGAACTTGAAGCTCTCAACCTGCTCCACTGCAGTCCCGTCGATGAGAATGGGGGCATGCTAGGTCCTCCTTTTCCTGTAGTCCACAATCATCTCCTTTTTCTTGTTTACATTGAGGGAGAGGTTGTTGTCCTGGCACCACACGGCCAGGTCTCTGACCTCCTCCCTATAGGCTGTCTCTTCGTTGTTGGTGATCAGGCCTACCACTGTTTTGTCTTCAGCAAACTTGATAATGGTGTTGGAGTAGTGCCTGGCCATGCAGTCATGAGTGAACAGGGAGTACAGGAGGGGAATGAGCAAGTACCCCTGAGGGGCCCCCGTGTTGAGGATCAGCGTGGCGGATGTGTTGTTACCTACCCTTACCACCTGGGTCAGCCCGTCAGGAAGTCCAGGATCCATTTGCAGAGGGAGGTGTTTAGTCCCAAGCTTAGTGATGAGCTTTGAGGGCACTGTGATGTTGAACGCTGAGCTGTAGTCAATGGGAAAGGGCAGTGTTGAGTGCAAGAGACCGCATCATCTGTGGATCTGTTGGGGCGGTATGCAAATTGGGTCTAGGGTTTCTGGGATAACGGTGTTGGTGTGAGCCATGACCAGCCTTTCTGTAGTCTGTAGTCATTTAGGCAGGTTACCTTAGTGTTCTTGGGAACAGGGTCTATGGTGGTCTGCTTGAAACATGTTGGTATTACAGACTCCATTAGGGACAGGTTGAAAATGTCAGTGAAGACACTTGCTAGGAGTACACGTCCTAGTAATCCATCTGGCCCTGCGGCCTTGTGAATGTTGACCTGTTTAAAGATCTTACCCACATCGGCTACGGAGAGCGTGATCACACAATCGTCTGGAACAGCTGATGCTCTCATGCTTGCTTTAAGTGTTAATTGCCTCGAAGCGAGCATAGAATAATTTAGCTTGTCTGGTAGGCTCATGTCACTGGGAAGCTCACGGCTGTGCTTCCCTTTGCAGTCTGTAATAGTTTGCAAGCCCTGCCACATCCGACGAGCATCGGAGACAGTGTAGTACGATTCAATCTTAGTCCTGTATTGACACTTTGCCTGTTTTATGGTTCGTCGGAAGGCATAGCAGGATTTCTTATAAGCTTCCGGGTTAGAGTCCCGCTCCTCGAAAGTGGCTCTACCCATTAGCTCAGTGCGGATGTTGCCTGTAATCCATGGCTTCTGGTTGTATGTACGTACAGTCACTGTGGGGACGATGTCATCGATGCACTTATTGATGAAGCCAGTGACTAATGTGGTGTACTCCTCAATGCCATCGGAAGAATCCCGGAACATATTCCAGTCTGTGCTAGCAAAACAGTCCTGTAGGACTCTGCTTCATCTGACCACTTTCTTATTGACCGAGTCACTGTTGCTTCCTGTTTGAGTTTTTGCTTGTAAGCAAGAATCAGGAGGATAGCATTATGGTCAAATTTGACAAATGGAGGGCAAGGGAGAGCTTTGTACGTGTCTCTGTGTGTGGAATAAAGGTGGTCTAGAGTTTTTTTCCCCCTCTGGTTGCACATTTAACATACTGGTAGAAATTAGATAAAACTGATTTGAGTTTCCCTGCATTAAGGTCACTAGGAGCGCCACCTCTGGATGAACGTTTTCCTGCTTGCTTATGGCCGTATACAGCTCATTGAGTGTGGTCTTAGTGCGAGCATCGGTTTGTGGTGGTATATAAACACCTACGAAAAATACAGATGAAAACCATCTTGGTAAATAGTGTGGTCTACAGCTTATCATGAGATACTCTACCTCAGGCGAGAAAAACCTTGAGACTTTCTTAGATTTCATGCACCAGCTGTTGTTTACAAATATACATAGACCGCCACCCCTTGTCTTACCAGAGGCTGCTGTTCTATCCTGCCGAATAAGCTTAAAACCCGACAGCTGTACGTTATTCATGTCTTCGTTCAGCTACGACTCAATGAAATATAAGATATTACAGTTTTTAATGTCCCATTGGTAGGAAATACGTGATCATAGTTTGTCTATTTTATTATCGATTGATTTTACGTTGGCTAATAGGACCGATGGTAAAGGTAGATTACCCTCTCGGCGACAGATCCTTCCTTACAAGGCACCCGGACCTTTGTCCTCGATACCTCTGTCTCTTTCTCCTGTGAATGAAGGGGAAGAGGGCCTTGTCGGGCGTCTGAAGTAAATCCTTCCCGTCCGACTCGATGAAGAAAAATAATTCCTCCAGTACGGGGTGGGTAATCGCTGTCCTGATATGTAGAAGCTCTTTTCGATCATAAGACATGGTGGCAGAAACATTATGTACAAAGTAACTTACAAATAACGCAAAAAAACATACAGTGGTTGCTCAACTAAAAGTTTGAATTATGCTGCGGGATTTAGAGGTAATTTGTGGTTTAGTACGGTACTCTGCGTCATTACTTCTTTGCTCCAAACCAGCGCAAGGGGGAGTTAGAGCACTGATTATGCTTTTGGGTCCCAAGGTGCTACTGTGTCTCTAACTGACAATGAATGGGTGACATAAACCAATGATAATTGTGTATGACTTCAAAATTGAATTGCAATTAACTGAATGATGAGGATGAAGAAGGTGATTGAATTTAGAACAATAGTGTTAGAATTGCTATTCCTCTGTCCTGCACATGCACACCCGGTAAGATACACTTATTTAATTTGTTACTACTCGTCAGTATTACTTACTAATAAAACTTAGAATAAAAACTAAGGTTTTTATTCTAAGAGAAAAGTAGACCACAATTAGGATGTGGAAATGTTAGGATTATTTTGCTATTACTGTAGTACTGTAGCCTACTCCCGACCGGTCACATTGTACAGCGCCCGAGCGGCGCAAAGTTCTAAGACACTGCATTACTGCGTTTCTACAGGTGCTGGTTCAATACCTGTGCCGGCCGTACACACTAAATTGCCCTTTTCTCAAAAGTGATTTTTCAAGTGTATCAGCTTCCAAAGCAGAATTACTTTCCGATTGTTCCTCAAGAATGCAGTGTATGATATACCATGATGTAGCTCTGAGTCTCTACTTTTTACCAATGTTAAAAACCCAATTTCAAATGTTGCTACATAAATCCAGGTGGTGAGTCACAATTTCTTCAATGATCAGTAAATTAAAATGCTGCTGGTTAAATGTCCGGAAACCCTGACACACACACAAAGCAAAGAGCAAAATCCTCAATGTGACATACAGTACCAGTCAAAGGTTTGGACCCACATACTCATTCCAGGCTTTTTCTTTATTTTTTACTAAATTCTGCATTGCAAAATAATAGTGAAGACATCAACTATGAAATAACACATATGGAATCATGTAGTAACCAAAGAAGTGCTAAATAAATCCAAACAAATTTTATATTTGAGATCCTTTAAAGTAGCCAACCTTCGCCTTGATGACAGCTTTGCAAACGCTTGGCAATATCTCAACCAGCTTCATTATATATTCACCTGGAATGCATTTCGATGAACAGGTGTGCCTTGTTAAAAGTTCCTTTGTGGAATTTCTTTCCTTCTGAATGCGTTTGAGCCATTCAGAACTCGCTTGGGCCAAGAAACACGAGCAATGGACATTAGACCGGTGGAAATCTGTCCTTTGGTCTGATGAGTCCAAATGAGAGATTTTTGCTTCCAACCGTCTTTGTGAGACGCAGAGTATGTGAAAGGATGATCTCGGCATGTGTGGTTCCCACCGTGAAGCATGGAGGAGCTGTGATGGTATAAGGGTGCTTTGCTGGTAACACTGTCAACAATTTATTTAGAATTTTAAGGCACACTTAACCAGCATGGCTACTACAACATTCTGCAGCGATACGCCATCCCATCTGGTTTGCGCTTAGTTAGACTATCATTTTTTTTTCAACAGGACAATGACCCAACACACCTCCAGGCTGTGTAAGGGCTATTTGACCAAGAAGGAGAGTGATAGAGTGCTGCATCAGATGACCTGGCCTCCACAATTGTCACGCCCTGGTCGAAGTATTTTGTGTTTTTCTTTATGTATTTGGTCAGGCCAGGGTGTGACATGGGTTTTTGTATGTGGTGTGTGGCTTAGTGGGATTGTAGCTTAGTGGGGTGTTCTAGGAGAGTCTATGGCTGTCTGAAGTGGTTCTCAATCAGAGGCAGGTGTTTATCGTTGTCTCTGATTGGGAGCCATATTTAGGCAGCCATATTCTTTGGTTGTATTGTGGGTGATTGTCCTGAGTGTCTTGATGTCCTTAGTCTGTGTTAGTTTGCACCAGTTAAGGCTGTTTCGGTTTTCACTACGTTTATTGTTTTGTAGAGTTTGTGTTTTGGATTCGTGTTACGTTGTGTAAATAAACATGGATCACAATATACGCGCTGCAGTTTGGTCCGACTCTCCTTCACCATTAGAAAACCGTGACAGAATCACCCACCGTAAACGGACCAAACAGCGTGTCAACAGGCAGGAGCAGCCCAAAGAGGAGCTGCTTATTAAGGATTTCTGGACATGGGAGGAAATCCTTGACGGGAGAGGACCCTGGGCTAAACCAGGGGAGTGTAGCCACCCAAAGGTGCTGCAGGAGAAGAGGAAACAGGAGCAGCCCAAAGAGGAGTACAGTATGGACTATACTTCTTGGGAGGAGATAGACAGGTGGGCGGTCGACCCAGGGAGAGTGCCGGAGCCCGCCTGGGATTCGATGGAGCAGTGCGCGGAAGGTTACAGGAGAATGAGGTTGGCGAAGCAAGCACGACGGCGCGGACGGAAGCCCGGGAATCAGCCCCAAAAATGTATTGGGGGGGGGCTTACAGGGAGTATGGCAACGCCAGGTAGGAGACCTGCGCAAACTCCCTGTGTTTACCGGGGGGCTAGAGAGACCGGGCAGGCACCGTGTTATGCAGTGGTGCGCACGGTGTCCCCAGTGCGGGTGCATAGCCCGGTGCGGTATATTCCAGCTTCGCGTATCGGCCGGGCTAGATTGAGCGTCGAGCCAAATGCCATGAAGCCGGCTCTACGCATCTGGTCCCCAGTGCGTCTCCTTGGGCCGGCTTACATGGCACCAGCCTTGCGCTCTGTGTCTCCGGTTCGCCTATATAGCCCAGTACGGGCTATTCCACCTCGCCGCACTGGCAGGGCGACCGAGAGTATTCAACCAGGCAAGGTTGGGCAGGCTCGGTGCTCAAGAGCTCCAGTGCGCCTGCACGGTCCGGTCTATACAGTACCACCTCCACACCCCAGCCCTCCGGTAGCAGCTCCCCGCACCAGGCTTCCTGTGCGTGTCCTCGGCCCAGTACCACCAGTGCCAGCACCACGCATCAGGCCTACAGTGCGCCTCGCCTCTCCTGCGCTGTCGGAGCCTTTCTCCTCTCCTGCGCTGCCGGAGTCTCCCGCCTGTCCGGCGCCGCTGCCGGAGTCTCCCGCCTGTCCGGCGCCAGAGCCCCTCAGCCCAGAGGCGCCAGAGCCCGTCAGCCAGGATCCGCCAGAAGTGCCCGTCGGCCAGGATCTGCCCGTCGGCCAGGATCTGCCAGTCGGCCAGGATCCGCCAGTCGGCCAGGATCCGCCAGTCGGCCAGGATCCGCCAGTCAGCCAGGATCTGCCAGATCTGCTAGTCAGCCAGGATCCGCCAGAAGTGCCCGTCGGCCAGGATCCGCCAGTCGGCCAGGATCCGCCAGTCGGCCAGGATCCGCCAGTCGGCCAGGATCCGCCAGTCGGCCAGGATCCGCCAGTCGGCCAGGATCCGCCAGTCGGCCAGGATCTGCCAGATCTGCTAGTCAGCCAGGATCCGCCAGAAGTGCCTGTCGGCCAGGATCTGCCAGTCGGCCAGGATCCGCCAGTCGGCCAGGATCCGCCAGTCGGCCAGGATCCGCCAGTCGGCCAGGATCCGCCAGTCAGCCAGGATCCGCCAGTCAGCCAGGATCCGCCAGTCAGCCAGGATCCACCAGTCAGCCAGGATCCGCCAGTCAGCCAGGATCTGCTGGAACCACCAGCAAGCCAGGATCTGGTAGATCCATCAACCTGCCTGAGCTTCCTCTCACTCCCGAGCTTTCTCTCACTCCCGAGCTTTCTCTCACTCCCGAGCTTTCTCTCACTCCCGAGCTTCCCCTCAGTCCCGATCTGCTCCTCAGTCCAGTGGGGTTCTGGGTGATGACTACTAGGCCATGGTCGGCGGCGAGGGTGGTCTATCCAGGGACGCGAGGAGAGGGGATTAAGACAATTGTGAAGTGGGGTCCACGTCCCCCGCCGGAGCCGCCACCATGGACAGACACCCACCCGGACCCTCCCTATTGATTTGAGGTGCGTTCGGGAGTCCGCACCTTAGGGGTGTTTATCGTTGTCTCTGATTGGGAGCCATATTTAGGCAGCCATATTCTTTGGTTGTATTGTGGGTGATTGTCCTGAGTGTCTTGATGTCCTTAGTCTGTGTTAGTTTGCACCAGTTATGGCTGTTTCGGTTTTCACTACGTTTATTGTTTTGTAGAGTTTGTGTTTTGGATTCGTGTTACATTGTGTAAATAAACATGGATCACAATATACGCGCTGCAGTTTGGTCCGACTCTCCTTCACCATTAGAAAACCGTGACAACAATCACCCAACCTCTACCCAATTGAGGTGTTTTGGGATGAGTTGGACCGCAGAGTGAAGGAAAAGCAGCCAACAAGTGCTCAGCATATGTGGAAACTCCTTCAAGACTGTTAGAAAAGCATTCCAGGTGAAGCTGGTTGAGAGAATACCAAGAATGTGCAAAGCTGTCATCAAGGCAAAAGGTGGGTACTTTGAAGAATCTCAAATATGAAATATATTTTGATTTGTTAAAGACTTTTTTGGTTACTACATGATTCCATATGTGTTATTTCATAGTTGATGTAGTAAAAATAAAGAAAAACCCTTGAATGAGTAGGTGTCCAAACTTTTGACTGGTACTGAACAACGTGAGGCTATTTGATGAGTTTCCAAGTATAGTTTTTTTTCTGTAGTGATTCTTTGAATCCTCTGCTTCATTTAGACAACATGGTAATTAACAGACAAAACACACTATTGATGTGTGTAACAGGGGCTTAAGTGTGGGACGTTACCATAGTAATGGGGTCACTCAAGCCTAGTAACGTCTGTGTGAGATTTTGAATCTGACAACTGACTAGGAGTAGACCATGTCTCTTTGCAAGCAGTTGAAGCCAACTCCAACTAACATTGAAAAACAACCAAGCTCGTGAACAAAACAATGTAAATAGCCAAGAAACACGAGGACAAAGTCTCACTTTGTAGGCTTTCGAGTAAATTATACCAACTTTTATGCAGCTCACCAGCCAGTCATTGATGCTGTGTGAGGTGGGATATAGGATACTTATTTCTATGAAACAAAACTGCAGAAAAACATTGAAAACAGCTACTTAATTTTATAAATTGCAACTCGCAAGTGCTCATACTTGACTTCTGACTCTATTTTTATTAGCAAATGCGAATGGAATGCTCACAATGTAAAGCCCTGCAAATTGACCACCCGCCAACGTGGCGGGTGGAATAGACATTCTTACCCACCAATACCAAAATCTACCGGCATTTGGCGGGTGTTAATTTAATGCCCTGTTTGGGCTGTAAATGGAGGTGTGCTTTGATGAGTAATTGATTAAAAGGCAGTATAGGTTACAGTGCAGTACATACCCCGTCTGGCTCCACTGGAAGGGGCTTACTGGGTCCCTGCACGGTCTCCAGGATATCACGGAGGACTTTCTTTCCCTGTTCAATCACTGTTGCTGCCAAACGGTGCTTCTCCAGGGTGCGAAGGGCCTATGGGTTAGTAGAAGACTGGTCTTAATAGATCTAGATGTATGGAACTCGCACACACACAATGAGTTAAAACCTTTTCCAGCTCTCCCTCTTTGGTTGGTATATAGCTCAAAGGCCCAAAACGGAACACACAGCCGTATCCTTACAAACACTTTGGGTGGCTGCGCAAAATCTTCTTCAGCTCTTCTTCTTTTTCACACACATACACACACTAGGGTTTAATAGCGGGATCCGAGTTACCGAGATCCGGGTTACCATATGTATTTCAATTAACAGGCTTGCCTTCTTAAAAGTTAATTTGTGGATTAACTTTTTGTGGTGTCACGCCCTGGTCTTAGTATTTTGTGTTTTCTTTATTATTTTGGTCAGGCCAGGGTGTGACATGGGTTATATTATGTGGTGTCTTTTGTCTTGGGGTTTGTAGGTATTGGGATTGTGGTATAGCGGGGTTATCTAGAAAGGTCTATGGTTGCCTGAAGTGGTTCTCAATCAGAGGCAGGTGTTTATCGTTGTCTCTGATTGGGAACCATATTTAGGCAGCCATATTTTTTTTGAGTGTTTTGTGGGTGATTGCTCCTGTCTTTGTGTTTGTTGCACCAGAGAGGACTGTTTCGGTTTTTCACGTTTATTGTTTTGTATTATGTTCATGTTTGAGTTTTTTTCTTTATTAAAGAACATGAACACCATGGTCCGATCCTTGCTACACCTCTTCAGAGGAGGAGGAAGAAGAGAACCGTTACATCTGGGTAATTCATTCCTTCTTAACACATTTAAGCCAATCAGTTGTGTTGTGACAAGGTGTGGGGGTGGGGGGTGTATAAAGAAGAGAGCCCTATTTGGTAAAAGACCAAGTCCATATTATGGCAAGAACAGCTCAAAAATGCAAAGAGAAACGACAGTCCATCATTGCTTTAAGACATGAAGGTCAGTCAATCTGGGAAAATTCAGGAACATTGAAAGTTTCTTCAAGTGCAGTCACAAAAACTATCAAGCGCTATGATGAAACTGGTTCTCATGAGGGCCATAGGCATGGAATATCCAGAATTCCCTGCAGAGGATACATTCATTAAGAGTTGCCAGCCTCAGAAATTGCAGCCCAAATAAATGCTTCACAGACACATCTCAACATCAACTGTTCAGAGGAGTCTGTGTGAATCAGGCCTTCATGGTTGAATTTCTGCCAAAAAAACACTACTAAAGGACACCAATAAGAAGAGACTTGCTTGGGCCAAGAAACAGGAGCAATGAACATTAGACCGGTGAAAATTTGTCCTTTTGTTAGGAGTCCAAATTAGACATTTTTGGTTCCAACCGAACAGATTATCTCATGTGTATGTGTATTTCCCACGGTAAAGCATGGAGGAGGAAGTGTTATTGTGTGGGGGTGCTTTGCTGGTGACACTGCCTGTGATTCATTTAGAATTCAAGGCACACTTAACCAGCATGGCTACCACAACATTCTGCAGTGATACGCCATCCCGTCTGGTTTGTGCTTAGTTGGACTATCATTTCTTTTTGAACAGGACAATGACCCAACACACCTCCAGGCTCCAGGAGTGATGGAGTGCTGCATCAGATGATCTCTCTTCCACAATCCCCCGACCTCAACCAAACTGAAATGGTTTGGAATGAGTCAGACCGCAGAGTGAAGGAAAAGCAGCCAACAAGTACTCAGCATATGTGGAAACTCCTTCAAGACTGTTCTAAAAGCCTTCCTCATGAAGCTGGTTGAGAGAATGCCAAGAGTGTGCAAAGCTGTCATCATGGCAAAGGGTGGCTACTTTGAAGAATCTAAAAAAATCTAAAAATATGTTCATATTTGTTTAACACTTTTTTGGTTGCTACATTATTCCATATGTGTTATTTCATAGCTTTGATGTCTTCACTATTATTCTGTAATGTAGAAAAAATAAAACATGTAGAAAAACCCTTGAATGAGTAGGTGTGTCCAAACCTTTGACTGGTACTGTATTTATTTTAGACTGCTGGACTAAACAAATCTTGGTCGACCAACAGCCTATCAACCAAACAATCTACCAGTCAACTAAATGGGGTCAGCCCTAAAACAGCCACAACCTTCCCAAATTCCCCCGGGAGCCAGGTACAAGCGGAGAGAAAAGGGCCAACAAGTGACATCTTTAAGTGGAAGGTAGATTAAAACAAATGTAATTTTCACTAGACCGCATAATATTTTACCAGTTTGCCAACAGTGCTTCATAGGCCTACATTAATAGGCTACACCAACAAAATAATATGGTGACTTTGAGAGAACTTTGAGTTTATTAAATTGCAACAAATACAACAAGAACTTTAGATTAATGTGTTAATTTCTCCATTTAGAGTGGTATAATCATTTCAGTTTCAGTTTTATTCACTGGTAATATATGCTTTTAAATAGCACCTTCGGTTTGAACGGGAATACCGGTATGCCCGGTAATTTCTTGGCTTTTCTCGGGAAGGAAAATTTGTAGATTCTCTGGAAAATATGATACTCCGACACACACAAACACATGATTACCTTGGCAACATAATATGTTATACAGGCTATCATGTGCAGGAGAGACTCTGAGGTGGTGGCTGAGCGTTTTTGTTTGACAACTCCTGAGATCTCTGTCAGCACCGCCAGGCACTTCATCAGCACCTGGAAGAGACATACATACTGTTTACACCCACATTTACAAGATCAGCACAGCAATGTGATAATCATAATAGTAAAGCAATCATTTACAAACAATAAGCAACATTTTTCCAAAAACAATTAAAAAGCATGCTAAATGGAGAATCTACATCGAAGGTGCTTAGACATACACCAATAGGCTTAATCTGGGTCCAGGAAACAGTCATTCAGAGCCAAGAGTCAATCAGGAGCTCAGTAGGTTTATTGTACCTTACCTGTACAACAGTCTCTGCTGGGATTTGGTGAAACATGAGCGGGGCCAGCAGGCCATAACACCCCACCACAGCCTGCAGGGCAGCGCTGCTGTCATTCAGCCAGAGAGCCAGGTCTATGGCCACCAGCATCCGCTCACACTCTGCCAACCTGGCCTCCTGAAGGGGTTAAAAGTAAACACAGCTGCCATCATATCACCCTCTCTAACATCTCTCACTGTCATGCTTGGTTCTCTCTCAGAGTCACATATATTACATTCTGAAAAATCCAAATTCCACATGTGACTCCTACGCAGGAACTTTCCCTTTTTCTTATGACGCACCAAGTAAAATAAACAAATGTCCTTACCCAGAGCCCAGTTTACAGCCATGACCATAACGGAGCCATCCATTTAGGAAACAGTGCCTTAGTGTACTTACCTGTCCCCAAATGAGTGGTCCCCCGTCACTGAGGGTGTCACAGAACAGCGCACCCTCCTGGATGTGGATCTCAGTCTGCATCAGGATGGAGGAGAGGAAGAGGTGGAGGAGGAGAGGAGAGGAGCGCTGCAGAGTCTCCAAACGTAGCCTGCAGAGGAGGAGGGAGAGAGGGGGGGGGTGAGAAAACGAGAGGTAAATCGGGTGAAAGAGGGGATAGATTAACAAGAGCCATGACAGAAAGGAATGTGAGGGAATAAGTATCTCAAACAAACACATATCCTCAGTCAGAGTGTGTTGTCCTCACTTGGTCTGAGCTAGCCCCTCTAAAGTGGCCCCTGGCTCTTGAAGACCTTTAGGCTGGTTGAAGTGGCTCCACAGTTCACTGCAGGCTCTCTTGGCTAGAGCGTGTTGCCCTGTCTGGTACGCTGCCTGCATGGGACACAACACAGACAGGGAGAGAGGGTCCTACAGTCACCAGATTATACATAGAGGAACCCACACACACTAAATAAATCGGTGACCTTATATATGGCCGAATCCTAACGTGAGATGCGTGTGTATCTATAACCCAAACTTTCTAACTAGTCTTTGATTGACAAACACAGCTACAGGATTTGAATATCATGTTACATGATAAGTCTTTGAGGTGTGAGTGTTAGGATTCCTTTCTCAGTACCTGTGCCAGGTGTGCCCAGGTGGTGAGCAGTGGCAGAGGCAAGGAGGCTAGCAGAGGCCTGGTTGTCTCTCCAATGGCATTGCCCACCAGTTTACCCCCGGCGTTGTAGGCTGCTACAGCAAACACATACTTCTGGTTCGGCTCCAAGCAGTCAACTCGTAGCAGTCGCTCCCCTGATGCAGGAACCTGGGCAGAAACACAGGGACAGAGAGTTTATGAAAAATCTAGCCATTGAAATTGAATAAAAATCTATTCAATCTATTTCTATGAATCTAGCTAGGCCAACCATGAGTACAGATGTCTTGGGAATAATTAGTGGTGGCCAATTTTCCCTCTAAGCTGCACATGGGCGCGCAGCTCCCCTTGGACTGCTGCACAGAAGAAATATCAGCCTACGCAGAGAAGCACCAGAATGAACATCACTCAACTTTCTAAAGTTTTCCCTTTAGTTAACACTATCAACGTTTCCCGTTACTGTGGGAATTGTGCTCGAACCAACGCAATATTAGCCACTTTCAAAGTAATATATCGAAGTAAAATGAACTATGCAAGATTTAGTATTCTAAACTCACCGTGCGAGAGATTTTCATGTAGGCAGAGCACATTGGAGTAGGATTCTATTTGGAGTAGGATTCTATTGCATTGACAGGCACGACTCAGGCCTTAATCTACACAGACCGGTGGGCCATAATATGCAAATAGTCATTGCCATATATGGATCTGCCATTCACTTTGAACTGGACTGTGTTTACAGCATGAGCAGTCGTGAGTAGAAGTGATTGTTTTGAGATCAAAGTGAGAGCTGCATGTAGCCACCTGTGCACATTTGTTCATATTCTTTGCTAGTTAGTGAGTTATTAGCCCAGTTATAGCTCATTTCTAGCCAACAATGGGGGAGTGGTTGCTTCCTATAAGACATCTTTGAAAAGCAAGTCAGGTGAAGAGTTTTTTTTATGTCTTAAAGGGGAAGTGTTGTATTTTGAGACGGCTATGTAGCCAATAGGCAGATTGCAGCATAATTTGTCTGACTTTCTGTAATAATAGGAATAATAATTCATTACATTTTGTAAGGTGGTTTCTTTCATCAAACAACAAAACATTTTCAGTCACCTCTTTGTCTGAAGGACAAGTGGATAAACAGGTTAATGTCAAGTCCTGCATGTTTTTGTTTTTTTCAAAAGTCTCATGTAATGTAGGCCTACATTGAACACTACACATGTGCTGCTACTGTAGCATTGTTTCTGATGGTAGGCCACTCTGGTAGGCCAACATTATGATCAAATAGCCACAGTAGGCTACTTGGCCACTTTTAAAAACACCCTTTAAAGCGGGTACAGCCTCAGTGTTCACAGTAAACATGCGGCAAGAATTTTTACAACGTTCAAGTTTGCACTCAGCAGACCTGAAATTTGGCCAGTGCTGAAAACAAATTGAGGAAACATTGGTGGGGCTGCATTGAAAAGCAACAGAACTGTAATACATACCCATGGCCATATAACATGTGTACCTGAAGAGGGCAGCAGACAAGGTGAGAACTTGCTGTGGTAGGTGCAAGTAGACATTATGTAGAGTAACTTACCTCGTCTCCAGTGCCCACCAGGTTGCTGTCTCCTAGTCTGACTTTCAGGTTGATTCCCTCAGCCTCACGTCCATAGATATGGTACCAGCACACCTGCACCACACAGTGGAGAGACAACATGCTACTGTCTATATAATATGATACTATCCTTATAATATATAATACTATCCTTACAGTAAAACACTATCATATGAATCCCTAAATAGCACCCACAAAGACATACAGTATGTCATTCTTCCCAGATACAGTATGAGTAAAATAGCACCCACAAAGACATACAGTATGTAATTCCTCCCAGATACAGTATGAGAGTAGCATGAGAACATTACTGCCCCTACTTCAGACTGTACTTAGAGTGACAGTTGCTCTGGATATGATCCCAATCATAATGATCACCATCCTCATACTGTAAGCTACACACTGACTGATCCAGACAGGAGTGTCTGCTTAGTGTAGACATCCTATCACCTGTTCCTCCAGGGCATAGGGTGCAGGGGTGAAGGTCATGGAGTGGTAGGTACGGGACAGGAGGATAGGGGAAGGAGGAGGTCTAGTGTTTCGCTCCTCCTCTCCTCCTCTCTCCTTCCTCTCTGACGGACCAGAGGAGCTGAACAGCTTCCTCTCCTCCACCTCTGCCTTCTCTATCAAGACAACAGCCTCCTGTGACCAACACAGGGAGGATACAAGGAATGGGTGAAAACCTCAATGGTGGGCAAACCTCAAGTATGGCAAGCAGAACTAGCTATTTATTGTGTATACCAACTAAAGGCATTAGTCATTCTCTTGTAATGTACATATCAACGTGACGGACAAGCGAAGCATTTTTATAGAATGGCATTTGTGATATAATGTGTCTCCAATCATAATGTGTCATATCGACAGTAAGACTAGCTGTTGCCATTGGCATCGGCTAATGGGGATCCTAATAAATCAAATCAAAATCAACATGATATTCAATTGACATTTTCAGTGTCTTTACCTCTAGCAGTCTCTTGGTGGCGCTGCTGTTCTGATCCTTCCTGTGGGACAGCAGAGCCTTCTGGACCAGGAACAGAGCTATGGAGATCGTATTCTTTCTGATCCGCTCCAGAAGCACCGACTCTGTAAACAGAGGTTTTAGGGACCACACAATCATTATCACAATAATTGGCAATAGCTTCTGTTTATAACTAATGCATTACCTAAATACTGATTCATGAAGTAATCAAACTTAAGCACAATATCAGCTTGAAATACACAATTGCTTGTGTCAAAGCTGAGAACCTGATGCAGCCATGTAAAGTATGGAGTGCAGGGCCATGGTTAAGGGCTCTCAGTCTCACCTCCTCTGGCTCTGTTAGCCATGGTCTCAGGTATGTCCACACCACCAGGGGGCCTCATAGATCTCCTACTGTCACCAGCATGCTGCTGCAGCTCAGCTAAGGGAAGGGACACAACACAGCACAGCATACAGAGTGGATGGGTCGAGGGGAAGTGAGGATGGCAGATTTGAGATGATGAGCACGACAATAACTCTTAAGAAGAGGGGGACACAGGTTTGGTTTTGTGTATGTTTCAATGAGGATGAAATAGAGGATGTCTTGGAAAAGCAGGAAATCCTGAATAAT